>NC_138978.1:7758915-8070259 GCF_964341445.2 Mesoplodon mirus | reverse complement strand
AAATGAAGTCATTTTCAGACAAACAAAATCAGAGAATTCATCAATAGCTGACCTGTACTAAATACTAAAGGAGTTTTTCAGACAGAAGGAAAATGATCCTTGTTGGAAGTGGGGAACATGCAGGAAGGTACAAGGAGCAAAGGAAAGAACAAATTTAAAGAAATACTGACTATAAAATAATAATGTCTTGAAGGGTTTGAAATCTATTTGGTACTAAACTGCATAAAATCCAACAGCAACACAAACGACAGGAAGCAGGTAAAGGGAACTGAAGTATTCTAAGGTGCTAACACTGTTGGAAAGTGATAAGATCCTCACTTACAGAAGACTATGCAAGTCAAAAAATGCATACTATATGCTTATTAGGGAAATGCAAATCAAAAGTACAATGAGGTACCACCTCACATCAGTCAGAATGGCCATCATTAAAAAGTCTACAAATAATTAATGCTGGAGGGGGTGTGAAGAAAAGAGAACCATTCTACACTGTTGGTAGGAATGTAAATTGGTGCAGCCACTATGGAGAGCAGTACGGAGGTTTCTCAAAAAACTAAAAATTGAGCTGCCATATGATCCAACAATCCCACTGCTGGGCATATATCCAGAGAAAACTATAATTCGAAAAGATACACACACCCCAACGTCCATAGTAGCACTATTTACAATAGCCAAGACATGGAAGTAACCTAAATGTCCATCGACAGATGAATGGATAAAGAAGATGTGGTATGTGGGACTTCCCTGGTGGCACAGTGGTTAAGAAACTGCCTGCCAATGCAGGGGACAGAGGCTCGAGCCCTGGTCTAGGAAGATCCCACGTGCCACAGAGCAACTAAGCCCGTGCACCACAACTACTGGGCCTGAGCTCTAGAGCCCACGAGCCACATCTACCGAAGCCTGCGTGCCTAGAGCCCCTGCTCTGCAACGAGAAGCCACCAGAATGAGAAGACCGCACACCGCAATGAAGAGTAGCCCCCACTCGCCGCAACCAGAGAAAGCCCGCACGCAGCAACAAAGACCCGATGCAGGCAAAATTAATAAAAAAATAAATTTATTTTAAAAAGATATGATATATATATATACACAATGGAATACTACTCAGCCATAAAAAAAGAATGAAATAATGCAATAAGCCAGAAAGAGAAAAACAAATACCATATGATATCACTTATATGTGGAATCTAAAATATGATATGAATGAACTTATTTACAAAACAGAAACAGACACATAGACATAAAAAACAAACTTATGGGGCTTCCCTGGTGGCGCAGTGGTTGAGAATCCGCCTGCCAGTGCAGGGGACATGGGTTCAAGCCCTGGTGCAGGAGGATCCTACATGCCGTAGAGCAACTAAGCCCATGTGCCAAAACTACTGAGCCCGCATGCCTGGAGCCTGTGCTCTGCAACAGGAGAGGCCACCGCAAGAAGTCCGCGCACAGCGATGAAGAGTGGCCCCCGCTCACCACAACTACAGAGAGCGCGTGTGCAGCACTGAAGACCCAACGCAGCCAAAAAGAAAAATAACTAATTTAAAAAAACCAAAAGACCCCACAAACTTACGGTTACCAAAGGCGGAAGGGGGTGGGGGAGGGATAAATTAGGAGTTTGAGATTAGCAGATACACACTACTATATATTAGATAAACAACGTCCTACTGTATAGCATAGGGAACTATATTCAACATCCTGTAGTAAACCAAAATGGAAAAGAATATGAAAAAGAATATACGTATGAAAAAGAATGTACGTATAGTATAACTGAATCACTTTGCTATACATCAGAAACTAACACAACATTGTAAATTAACTATGCTTCCGTAAAAAAAAAGCCGGGGGTTGGGGGGGAAGGATGCATACTGTAATCTCTAGGGCAGTGGTTCTCAAACCCCTTCACAGTCTTAGAAAGTATTAAAGACCCCAAAGAACTTTAATTATGGGGTTTTTTTAAAATTAATTTTTATTTGGAGTATAGGTGATTTACAATGTTGTGTTAGTTTCTGCTGTACAGCAAAGTGAATCAGTTATACATATATATATATATATATATCCACTCTTTTTTAGATTCTTTTCCCATACAGGTCATTACAGAGTATTGAGTAGAGTTCCCTGTGCTGTTCCGTAGGTTCTTATTAGTTATCTATTTTATATACAGTAGTGGGTATATGTGAATCCCAATCTACCGATTTATCCCCCCCACCCCACCCTTACCCCCTTGGTAACTGTAAGTTTGTTTTCTACATCTGTGACTCTATTTCTGTTTTGTAAATAGGTTGCAGGTATCATGACACTTCAACCCTAGTTACTTCAGCATATGTTTCTTAAGATAGGACATTCTCCCACATAACAACACCACACTATCCCACCTGAGAAAATTAACACTAAGTCCATAAGTCGTCTGATAAATATATTCTATACTTAAATTTCCCCAGTTGTCCCCAAATTTCTCTAGTAGCCTGTAATCAGGGGACAATTTGGGCTCATGCAGGGCATTTCATTGCTGTGTCTTTTACCTACAACTGTCCTCTTTCCTTTTTTTTTTTTTTAACACTCTTTACACCTTTTATTATTATTTTTAACATCTTTATTGGAGTATAATTGTTTTACATTGTTGTGTTAGTTGCTGCTGTATAACAAAGTGAATCAGCTATATGTATATGTATACATGTATCTCCATATCCCCTCCCTCTTGTGTCTCCCTCCCACCCTCCCTATCCCACCCCTCTAGGTGGTCACAAAGCACTGAGCTGATCTCCCTGTGCTATGCGGCTGCTTCCCACTAGCTATCTATTTTACATTTGGTAGTATGTATATGTCAGTGCCACTCTCTCACCTCATCCCAGCCTACCCTTCCCCCTCCCCGTGTCCTTAAGTCCACTCTCTATGTCTGCATCTTTATTCCTGTCCTGCCCCCAGGTTCTTCAGAACCTTTTTTTTTTTTTTTTAAGATCCCATATATATGTGTTAGCATACCGTTGTCCTCTTGCCTTTTCTTGTCTTACTTGTCATTGACTTTTTTGAGGAGGTCAGGTCAGTTGTATAGAATACCATACATTTTGGATTTGTTTCACTGTTTCCTCTTGATAAGATTAAGAATAAACATTTTTGGTGAGAATGCTTGATAAGTAATGTTGTGTACTTATTACTGCATCACATCAGAAGGTGAGAAATGTCACATTCTTCTTATTGTTGATGAGGTGACTACCAGATCTCTCCATTGTAAAGGGATACTCCCCACTTTGTAATTAATAAGTAATCTGAGAAGTGCTTCTTTGAGATCATATTATCTTGTTAATCAACAACCTTTCATTCAGTGGTTTTAGCATCCACTGGAGATCCTTGCTTGAATCAACTATGTCTTTGGCATTTTTAAATATTATGATTTTTCCAATTTTATGATTTCTTAAGCATTTATTATCCGTATCTTTAAAGAAGAGCTTTCTTACCTTCCCTCTTCTGTCTCTTGCTCTTCCTTTCTTTTGAGTATCCCTATATACTCTTTATTTCAGAGGGTTATCACACTTTTTTTTTTAAGGTTACACTCCATTTACAGTTATTACAAAATACTGGCTGTATTCCCCTGTTGTGCAATACATCCTTGTAGGCTATCTTACACCCAACAGTTTGTACCTCCCACTCCCCCACCCCTTTATTGCTCCTTGCCCCTCCCCACACCCCAGTAACCACTAATTTGTCCTCTAAGCCAGCAGTGAGACATTATTTGCCTTTTTCACTGCGTGGACATTTACAGTAGTAGTAAAAGCAGTGGTAGGGAAAACTACTGGCTTCTCACTGTATTGTCCGTCCCTGTGCACTTGCAGTTTAAAAAAAGCCCATTTCACTTAAGATTGTCTTTGGTGAAAGAGTAAAAATGATTAATTTTATTAAACTTTGCCACTTGAGTATGCATCTCCGTAATATTCTGTGTGACAGAATAAAGTACTTCCACTGTGTGCTGAAGTACGGCGGTGGGCCCGTACACACACCCAGACAAGCACTTGGGTGACTGTTTTGAGTTGAGCTGACCTAGCTGCTTTTTCCTTGGATACCAGTTTTAGTTGAATGAGGGGCAGAGAAACTGTGATAAGTCAGACTTTAGTATTTGGAAGATACTTCCTCAGAACTGAACAAAGTGAGCCTACTGTTTCAAGGAAAACATACTGACAGTATTTGTCATCAGTAATAAAATTAGAACTTTCAAATGAAATTAGAATTTTGGAAAACGTGTATCCACCACTGTGAGCTAGGCAGTTTCCCAATACTTAAAGAATTCTGATGAGATCGTGGTGATACTGAGGGTGCTTTTTTCTATCTTGTATAGTATGTGAACATTTGGAAGCCGTGCATACCTTAGTGAATTGATATTTTCCTAAAATCAGCGCAGGACTTTACAAAATTACACGAGTGAAATATACACTCAAAGTGCAAGACAGACCAAGGGATTTTAATGCAACATGATATACAAGTTTACTGATATGGTTTCAGATACCACATTGAATGATATCTGAAGTGTGTGTGTGTTTGTGTGTAAGACAGTGAGAGACAGACAGAGAAAGCAAATGTGGCAAAATGTTAACAACTGAGAAACTGGAGAAAGGTATCTGGGTGCTCACTGCACCATTCAATTTTTCTGTAAGTTTGAAGTTGCTCAAAATAAAAAGATGGCGATAAAAATGAGGTTGGAAAGAGTATAAGCAGTCAAGACTTTATCCTGTAAGAAATGAAAAACTACCCCAAGTTTCTGTGCGGGGAAGAGACAAGCTAAAAGCAGAGCTCGGATCTTATGATCTGGTGGCAATGCACAGAGGGGACCAGACGCGACGAGACTTCAAACACCCGTGCCCTACCCGCAACACGCCACTGCTCCGTCGTCACATAATCTGTGTCCTGGGGACACAGAGGTTGCCGTCAGTATAACTGTCCTTGAGACGGGGAGGTATCCACTTCTGTAGAACAAACAGTTACTTTGATGTCCCACAGGATTCACGTTTTATGTGCTCTTTCAGGCAAAAATGTGCCCTTTCCTACTCAGACCTTACACGGTTTGTAGGAAGGGCTGCAGTGGTGCAAGCAAACATGGCAGCTCCGATGATGAACCAGCGCCCCTACATTCCGCTCCCTGGTGGGGCTTTCTTTCACATGAGGAGCAGTGACTCTCAACATCTACTCATTAAGCTAAACTGGTCAAGTGACTTCTGGAAGCCACGTCCACTGTCAGCTCTTCTGCCTGAAAAAACAGAAATAACGTTGACTTTCTCCTCTGATACAAAGCCACTATGAGCATGTCAAACAATTTTGAGCAAAGAATAAATACTGGCCAATACAGGTGAAAAAGAGAGACCCATGGAGAACAAGAGCTTTGAAAAGTCTAGGGATCATGATGATTATTTCTCTTCTACTTCTTTTCTATTCCTGTGTCCTTCACTTCTAAATTAATGCTTTGAAGAGAAGGAGGTAATGAAATCAGACCCATTTTACTCCTTGGGCACACATATTCAATTAATACTGTTCTGGAAGGCCCAGCCAAAATAATTATAAAGTCATGTAACACTGGAAGTGAGAAATATTACTATTTTTCACATGATATACTACTGAGAAGACCTAAAAGATCCGATAAGAACAATTAGGACTATTAAAGAGAATACAGTGATGACTTTTAACAACAAAGACATCAATAGCTTTCCTAAATATTAGCAAAGATCTGTTAGAAAATATAATGAAAGTCAAGGTCCCACAGCAGCAGTAATAAATAAAAAATACTTAGAATTAAAGGAAATGCGAACTCGTGGTTACCAGGGGGAAAAGGTGGGGGAGGGATAAATTGGGAGATTGGGATTGACATATACAGACTACTTTATGTGGAAGAGACAACTAATAAGAACCTAATGAATAGCACAGAAAACTCTACCCAATACTCTGTAAGGCCCTATTTGGGAATAGAATCTAAAAAAGAGTGGATATATGTGTATGTAAAACTGACTCACTTTGCTGTACAGCAGAAACGAACACAACATTGTAAATCAACTATACGCCAATAAAAAAATTAATTTAAAAAACTTTTTAAAATTTTAGGGACTTCCCTGGTGGCCCAGTGGTTAAGACTCCATGCTCCCAAAGCAGGGCACTAGGGTTCAATCCCTGGTCAGGGAACTAGATCCAGCATGCCGCAACTAAAGATCCTGCATGCTGCAACTAAAAAAAAAAAAAAGAGAAAAGATCCCACATGCCACAACTAAGACCCAGCACAGCTGAATAAATAAATACATATTTTTTAAAATAAATATTTTAAATTTTTTTTTTTTTTTTGCGGTACGTGGGCCTCTCACTGTTGTGGCCTCTCCCGTTGAGGAGCACAGGCTCCAGACGCGCAGGCTCAGTGGTCATGGCTCACGGGGCCAACCACTCCGTGGCATGTGGGATCCTCCCGGGCCAGGGCACGACCCCGTATCCCCTGCATCGGTAGGCGGACTCTCAACCACTGCGCCGCCAGGGAAGCCCCTTAAAATAATTTTTAAATAAAAATATTTAAATATAAAAAAATAAAGGAAATGCACAGCAGCTATGCAAGAACTTTGTAAAATGTCACCAATGAAGAACAGGTTTTACTTTAAAGATACACCACATTCATTGAGGGAAAGACTAACACACTGCAAAGATGGCAATTCTTTCCAAAGTCATTTCTATTTTGAATCATAATCAAAATTTCAAAAGGATTTTATTTTTAATTGGCCATGGGTAGGGGTAGGGTGGGATCGAGAAGGACAAGAGGAGACGTGATAAAGTGATTCTAAAAATGAGTTTTAAAGTATACAAGAGCCAGAAAAGCCAGGAATATCCTAAAAAAGAACAATAAAGAAAGAGTACAACTTATAGTAACAGATAAAATGTGTCACAAATCTCTAGTAATAAAGACACTGCAGTATTAGCAAAACAAACAAAAAGTATATCAAAGAATGTCCTTGATCACACATCAGTATTTTTAAGAGTCTAGTATGTGACAAGGGTGACAGGTGAAATGAGTAGGGGAAGACATAGATTGTTCAATGAATACTAGAACAACCAGGTTGGTCCCGAGGAAAAAACTGTTATATTCCTGTTGCTCTAGTAACAACAAAACAGACTCCATAGAAGAAACTAAAACGAGAAAAGAAACAAACAGGCAAGTATCTCTAAGCTCTTGAGGTCAGGAAGTTTCACTGCTTAACTGAAAGATGAAATCCTGAAAGCCGGCCAGCGGGACACCATGGAACTGGAACTCATGCTCAGAGCACTGACCTTAGGTGCTGAGGCTGGAAGCTGCGGCAGCCTCTTTAGGGGGCTGTTCAGCAAAGCACAGGAAAATGAAAACAAGCCCATTTTCTTTTCCAACTCAAAGGATTTTACCCTATAAAGGTAATCCCAAAAAGTAAGAAAATACCCATTTCTCAAGGATATTAGAGAAGAGCTGTTATAATGGTGAAAAATGAAAATAACTCAGATGTCCATCACGGGGATGGGTTAAAATAAATTATGGTATATACTCTCAGCAGAACACCTGGCAGTGATCAAAACTGACGATAGAGATCTATACTTATGGATATCAAGTTATGTCTAAGACACAGCAGCAAGTGGAAAAAACCAAAAAGGATGGGAAGGCAAAACCCAGGGTGATTTCCTAAATGACTTAAGGTAGTTCCAACAGAAGCCAAAAGGTAGGGAGCTCTAAACCTCAGCTTCCAGATTTGCGCCTTCCCTCTGGCCCAAGCCACAGTCTCTTCCAGGTGACTCAGTCTCTCAGTCTACAAAATGGGGATAAAAAACACCAGAACCACTATTGTCCCCTCCACTGCCCCCAGGGCGCTCTGAGGATTAATCAGCTGGTATCTGTGAAGGGTGCTGCTGAACTGAGCTATTAAAGAAGATTTTCTACCAGGCTCATTGGCTCTTCAAAGTTCTTAAGGAAAACTTAAAATTTCATTTTGATGAAATGCCCCAAAGACAAGCAAGCCTGGCGATAACGAACCAGGAGAAACACTGGCAACCTCCCCCGCTCTCCCGGCCCCGAATCAGGCACTGAGGCGGAGTCCGGGTTCATCAGCACTCCCCCAGGATGAGGTGAGTGCACACCACGCCTCTGGCCCTCCAAAGGGACGATTATCACACTGTAGCCAGCATCCCCAGGGCTCCTTATGAGTATAATGGAAACCCTTCCGGCTGTCACAGGGACCCCAGAGACTGGGAGCCTAAAAGGATCACAGGTGTCTCAGCACTCCCCCACCCCCCAAGCCACCAAAGAGCACATCCCCTAATGAGGGGCGCAGGAACAGATGGGCAGGCTCCCCTCTGCCACGTGGCAGCCTATCCTGTGGAATTCCGACTGCAGCTGCCCAGCTCTGAGAATATCTAGAGAGAAATGCAGCAGCTTCCAGAGGGGCAGGGCATGAACAATGCCCCAAACTCCAGCCAGGGGTACAGAAAGACAGAGGTTAAGCCACTAAAGCAGGCAGACAGGACACAGTGCCAATCTCTGTCATTCACATAAACCCCAACACTGCCTCACGGCACAACAGGGACCCTGCCAACAGCGGTGAACGCTGGCAGGGGACCCCTGTATGGAGAAGGTTGCCTGTAAGCCATCCCTTCTGCCCAGTGCTCTGCGAAATGTCCACCCTTCCCAAGTGCCAGCCCAACAAGCGGTAATGCTTTGTCCTGGAGAGTCTGTGCCGTGCATTCTCGAAAATTATTCCGCTTTCTTCCTTCCCCTAATTCCTGTGCCTCTCTTTCTCCGTCTGTCTCATCCTGTCTCTCAAATCTGTTCCTGTGAGTCCCAGAGGGCCAGAATGAAGCAAGTTCTACTATTCTGATGCAATCAATGCCCAGCCACAGGTGACGCCGGGCTCTTCTGAAAACCTAACGAACGGGCAACGGCAGCTTGTGTGCTTCTTGACAGCACACAGGTGCTGATAAATATCAACCTCCAGGGTATTCCCGGTAAACACAGCCCCAGCCCTGCACCCACATGAGCACAAGCGCACGCACACACTCACACACACATGCACAGGCACACACTCACACCTTCCCAGCTCTGCTCTCGCACCTCGAAAACAATTTATTTAACTATTCTCTTTCCTGAGGATTAGAGCTCTAATTTCAAACACACAGCTCCCTGGCTTGTCTCACACATACAGCATATTCTGATAGGTTAAATGCTGCCGTTTAATTACTGTAATGAGGGTGCTTTTTTTGGGTTTCCTTAAAGATTGATTTTTCCCTGTCTTGTTTTACACTGAAAATCATTTTTAACATGTTTTTCTCTGTAATTTTCCCCATCCTTCTCCCCACTATGTACATAGGGAAGGAGGAAGGAGGAAGGCTCTTTAGGTCAATGTCTTGAAGACTCTACCAGAGGTGAGTGGATAAAAATACCAAAGGTCCAAACCATTCATTTTAAATATTTTAAAGTTAATATTTATTTAAAGTTTGTTTTTTTTTTTTAAAGCAGAAGGGAGAGGCGAAAGCCACCAAAGCGAACTGCTATAGCGAGGGTCGCAGACAGAAATGGTCAATGAGAGACGCGATAGGGCTGGTGTAAGTTGTTGGGGGAGGTGGTCAGCCCTGCAGGTGGTTTTAATGAGGAGGCAGGAGGGGTGAGACCCAGAGATGCTCAGCATGTGCTTTAAAGCAGCCCCAAATCAAGCAAGGAGGCTGTTTTCCGTGGAAAGGCTAGACAAATGAGCAAAGCGCCTACAGAGAAGAAATCTGCTTTCAGATATACTTAAAAGTATACAACCTATATGCTTTTCGAAACTGCAGATCACAATTCAGTGCCAACACAAGTAGACTTTGGCCCCAGGCATGGAACCGGATGGAGCTGCAAGGGCGCCTAAGGCCGCAGCCCTTGGGAAGGAAGACTTCTCCAGCTACAGTGCCTGAGAGCCCTACAGGAGAGCTGGACGGGCGCCAGAGGAGGAGCCTGAAGAAGCAAAACGCTCTTCTCCACCCCTCTTACAGGTGACCTGGAAATTAGTATCATCTCCCAGGAAGTCGTTTCATGTACTAACCAGATCTTTTTCACCCTCTCTCCTGTTGGAGCTTCCGACCGCTGGGCTCTCTGCCTTAGCTCCACACCTTTTTACCCCTCTGACTCATCGATCTGTAAGAGTTAAGGTACCGAGAAGGCCACCTGCTACCAGAAAACCAAGGCGCCTGCAGGGTCAGGTCATTGTAACCACCATGTCATCCAGTGTGCGGGGAGCCCCTGGAGGCCACATCAGCAAAGCCACCTGTCACGAACGAAAGATCAGAGGGAATACATACAAACATGACAGAAATGGATGGACTCAGAGAAGAGCAAATAAGGCGTAGGTGACGGGGGGAGAAGGGGCTTTCGGGAGGACGTTTTCAGGGGCAAGTGGGAGCAGCAGCCCACGATGACCATGGTCCAATTCAGTGGGACCATCTTCTTGGCAGGAGAGGCAGGTTTCACCAGGAAGCAGTGACAGGCTTCTCACCGAGAAGCCATTTCCAGATAAAATAACACTTGCTTCACAAATGCCATCTTCTCTTTCTTTAGAGAGCCTCAGATTTCAGTGAAACCACTTAATGTCTGTGTGGAGGGAGTAAGCCTACCAGCCACCCTGCGGAAGCAACTCTGAGAGCCAGGGGACCTACACGGCACAGCTTGACGATGACAGTGACACAGACTGACTGTGGTGCTCCAGCCGCAGAATCCCTGGCCACGTCACAGGGGTCTACAGGACTTCCCTTCCAGGCCTCCTTCCCTCACGCCATCTGACTCTGGGCCCAGCACTCTTCCCACTCTTTCACTTGCTCTCCTCCAGGCCAGCTCCCCAGGCCCGGATTCCTCCCTCTCCTTCACTCCTTGATTCTATTCAGCCACCAATTCCTGCAGATTCTACTTCCTCACTCTCCCTAATTCATCATCCTCTCCATCCCCACAACGGCCCTTCTCACCTGGATTCTTGCAGTGAACTCCTAACTGCCCACCCTACCCGAAGAGCAAGCTTCCTGAAACACAAATAGGATCCATTACTACGCCACATAAAACTCTTCAATGGCTTCCCTGCTGTCCACACAATAAGATCCAAACCCCTGCGTTAACACATGTAAGTTCTGACCCTTGCCTACCTCCCCAACGTACCAGCCTGCTTCCTGATTCTCCAGATCACTTCTTCCTTGGAGATTACGTTCCCACCCCCCCCACCCCACCCCGGCATGGATTAAAGTCACCACCACTCCCAAACCCTAAAGACTACTAATCCTCTCGGAGGACTCCTATAAGGGTACTCTCCTCATTTTTTAACCCTTCCCTGCTAGTCCTCCTCACCCACCACTCCCTCTTCTGGGCCTCTATACCAATACGTATTATAGCACCTGTAACATTTTATCACCCATCCCACACTTGTTTGCATACCATGGGATCTCACTAGACTTCACATGAAGAAAATGTACATTTAATAAATGGTCAGTAAATGGATGGATGGATGGATGGATGGATGATTCATATCGCCTCTGTATGCGAAATTGTCTGGGAACCAGCAATTTATACAAACACATGTATAGGTACGTAGATAATAGATACGTGAAAACGAGAGATAAACTCAAAGCAAATGATTCTAAAAAGCAGATAACTTAAAAACTCTGACGTTTCACTTTAAATGTGCACCACAACTTCCTGATTGTGCTTCTGTTAGACTAACATTAAAATTAGTTTGCCTCGTGATCCCACACTGGTTAGAGAGGGAGCAGATCTACAGAGAGTTAAAGGAAAACTGGTTTAAGATTAAACGTTTGCAATGAATATTCACAAGTGAATAGCTGAGAACTAACTGTACCTGTAAACTCTTGGTTCAGCATGAAATCCTTTTAAACAAATATCTACCATTCCCTCAGAACAAACAGTAATTACGGTAAGGCTTGTGAGCATTCAGCGTACACGATATACATTAACTGCCCTGGAACCACCTGGAAATAATCTCGAGGCCAAACCTGTGCCACTGGGGCAAGGCTTCCTAATGTGCCAGACTCCAGCGTTCTGTGCGCTGACATCCGAACTGAGGGAGGCGAGCGCTGCTCCGTGGAGGTGCGACTCCTGAGACTGGATCTTAAAGGTGAGGCTCGGCAGCTCAGGAGACAGTCGATTTAATCTGGTTAACATCGTAAATGGGGACATTTCCACATGGACAGCAAGGACATGAATATCACGTGTGTATGGCAGAATTATAAACGCATTTTTGGCGAAATTCAATAAAGCTGATTCTACTGCATAAGGTCAGCAATTTACTATAAAAAATGATATGATTGCAATTTTTAATATAACCCATGTATTTGCTGCAAGATGCTCTAGAAGATTGTGTAATGTAACCATTCGACCTCTCCGCCGTTGCAGAGATAGCCCTATTTACCCTTTCCTGTCCTGATAAAAGGCTCCGTACAGAACACCAGTGTCAACGGCATTCTCGAACAGAACCATCCTCCGCAAGTCCAGGCCTTCCTCTTCTCAAACATCGGGATGGACTCTCTGGGTTGTGCCCTTGTGGAAGGCAGCAAGAAGAAAACCTCCAGAACTACATAAAACTAAAATTAAATTCATCTTCTATTCCTGATAATAGAAATGTCTATGAAATGGCGTGGGCAAAATAATTTCATTTTTAATAATATGATTCTTCAGGGAGAGCACCCTGGTCCATATGAGCAGACGGTGCATTGAAATTCAATGACTCGGTGATGACAGAGACCCGTTCCTCAAATGTGGTGGACTTCCGTAAATCTCCACGCTCACATGCACATTTTTTGAGGAAGTAACTTGGTTACTGTGAAGACTAAATGAGCAAATGCATGTGAGAATGCTTTTAACTTATAAAGCAGAACACATATGCTGGTGGTTATTATACAGTCTGTATCTATCATCTCAGGCTTGCTTATAAGTTACAGTACCTGTATTACTCAGTAGTTCCTACTCTCTCATCACCAAGTTCTCTGAGGGCATGGACCACTTGTGTCCCAGCTGCACTTGGCATAGCACTCAGCAGGCAGTAGACTAGGAATGCGAGGTGAATACAGCTGAACTTGGTAACTGATGATACGAAAGAGTCCCGATTGGGGGATATGAAACTCCAACAGAACCTTCTTTTTTCCCAGTGGCATCTCCAGGTGCAAGCTGCTGAGGGGTCCCTCTTCTTTTCACTCACAACTACAGTCCCACCATGGGTTCCCAGATCACGTCAACCTCCTTTCCTTCCTTGGCGTCTTCGAGCTGGCTGTCCCTCTGCTTTGTTTTTCACATTCTAGTCTCAGCAACCCTCCCAAAGCAAGCCTTCCTCAGCCGTCCCCATGTTCTCTGTCCTAGCACCTTGCTTACCTGTAACAATTCTGCACATTTCACATTTCTGGGGGAGTCTGTCTCCACCCCAGAATGCTGTTTTATTTACCATTATAGTTTCAGTCCCAGGACAAGCACAGTAAAAAATATGCACTCAATAAATACTTGGATGGATGAACGAATGAATGGTAAAACTCTTTCAAAATCAGGTATTAAGGGCTTCCAGAGAACAGTGCTATTTTCTGTTATTTCTATTTTAGTACTTCGTCTCCTCTTCCCAGGGCTACGTAAAGGACAGCCTTTGAAAAAAAAAAAGTAAATACCAGAAATGAACTCAAAAGAGGTCATCATGAACTCCGTATTTACTCTCTTCCAATTACATTCTGTACAAATTAGCTCCGTTTGTAAAAGTTAAACTGATTTTTTAAACTGCCTCTTCTTCAAACTCAACCTCTGTTTTTTCGGCCAAGACCCCAAATTTTGCAATTAGAATAATTTAATTGACAATTCTGTTTGTGACTCACAAAGCAGAAGAGGGTATGGCTTTGTTCTTCAGCTTCACAGGTTCACCACTGTTGGTGGCAAAATATTTCTCTTGTTGGTTAAGAGTACAGATCCAGCTTGAAGCCAAAAACAGAGTGCAAGAGAGTCCCATTCCTATGCACTGTAGGTTTCACTGAAAAGATGACATTTATGTGGTTGTGATATTTAATTTATCACCAGGGGTCATGATTTTTTTCCCCTGAAATGCCATGATAAGGAAAACTTCAACTTTATGAATGAAAGCCTTTGCAATCATTTAACAAACTGAAAACCTACACAAAATTTAAAGACCACCATACTGCTAAAGACAATCTATTCAACAATCTAATTACAGAAAGATTACTTTAAAGGGCTTTAAATCTAAAAAGAATAATTAACAGTAAGAGACTAGAGCATTCCCAAGTCTTCTGACTGATGAAAGGGATGAGATCTGAGAAGACCAGCTCCTATCAGAATGTTTTAGAAACCAAACACAGGTCTGTTTAAAGTTGGAATGGAAAAATCAGTACAGTCACTCAGTTCTCAGTGTAATTTAAATATAAGCTGGTGTGTGTGTGCATGTGTGTGTAAAAAGAGAGAGAGAGAATGAGAGCCCCATCGCTCTACTTACTGAAGACCTTTAGTGAGTTACCTCTACCTCAAAAATGATAAGAACATAAAGCTGTTGACTGACCAACCCAGCAAGTCTACAATGAAAAGTACATTTAAAATAAAAGCACGCTCTTATGCTCCACAAATCAGATACTCTAATACACACACACACACACACAAACATTTAAAATAAAAGCACGCTAATTTATTCTCCACAAATCACATACTCTAATACACACACACACAGCAGCAGCAGAGAAATTTATTTTTATAACGCATAGACTCAAAAATGTTAATATAACAAGGGATTAGTGAATGACTACTATCCAGAGTTAATTTAAAATCTTTCTAATTATAGTCCAATCAACATAAAATATTTTTCAGTAGATGGCCTTAAGTTCTACCTATGCTAAGTTTCAGAAGTCCCTCCCTACTTCCAAGATTTTCCAGCAGCTCCAACAGACCCAGGTCTCACGTAGTCCCTCGGGTGAAAACTCCCTTGCCTACCCTTAGCAGACAAATCTCATTAGAAGAACTCGCATCCCCAAGTGAGGCCAGAAAGGAAGGATAAGTATTCTTAAAATCATCTCAGAAGGCCAGTGGTGATACAGAACACGTCAATATTTATCTCTGGAACAAACTGGAGATACATCACTACTGCTTTTCTTAACAAGTAAAGGCCCAGCTCTTCTCGAAAACAACAAAAACAGTTAACTAAAAAAGTATCCTTTCCTCCTATATATACACAGTTTGCTCTGTGGTGAATGAAATACTTTATATTTACACATAAACCACTGCCACCTGCTTCTAGACTGAAAACATGAACTCTCTTTTGGCTGACTCTTTCTGTTAGCATCGTTTGCAGCAAAATGAACGCTTCCCTCATTTTGTAGGCTGTTATCGAAACGGCTTGAAAAATACCAGGTTAAGCCTTCAGTAAGAAAGAGGCTTGTGATATAAATGTGCCGGTACCCTGTTTGGGGGCAATTACGTTGCATTTACGAATCTTTTTTCTCCTATGGATTCCTCTGATAGCACTCAGCATCCACTCCCACCTCTTTCTAGTGGGACTTCTGAGACCAGAGGCTGGAACACTGGCAGCAACACTTCCCAGACTCCTTGGCTACTAGAACTCTGGCTGGGAATTAGGTGCACTCACAGGTGACTCAGAAAGTGGAAATGAGGCAAAAGACCTGTACGCGCTGCATCTGAGGTTGCAAACGCCAGGACGCTGTCAAGCAAATACTGGAAATACCAAGGTTTCCTACTACAGTGTCCACTCTCTAGCCTCCAGCTTCGTTCATGAGGGTCAAGAGGCAATTCTGTCAGAGGTAGAAGCCAAGTTCATACTCCAAAGTGCTGTCGCTGTTTTTACGGATGTCAGGACACAATGGCTGCAGCGATGGCAGCAGTGACTTCCTGATCTCTGGAACACAGCAAAAAGGGTGTGCTCTTGAACTCAAAAGTTCCAAGGGGTAGCCTCCTCATTCCCTACTTTCCTGGCCGAGCAGAGGGAGCAGCTTTCCCAGCAAGTTAGTCCTTCAGTGTTCTGGAAGTCACTCCTGGAGGCCTGGCCTTGTGTCCGCTCCTCCGGCCCTTTCATAAGGGAGTAAATGCCTAATTTCTTACATTAAATTCCTCTCTGCTCAGAACTCCTAGAGGTTCCTGTCGCATGAAGTTTTATGATACCAACAAGTTTACCTTTTTAACATAACATTACAGCAAAATGATTATGGCCCATTAAGAATATACCTTCCGGGCTTCCCTGGTGGCGCAGTGGTTGAGAGTCTGCCTGCCGATGCAGGGGACGCGGATTTGTGCCCCGGTCCGGGAAGATCCCACATGCCGCGGAGTGGCTGGGCCCGTGAGCCATGGCCGCTGAGCCTGCGCGTCCAGAGCCTGTGCTCCGCAACGGGAGAGGCCACAACAGTGAGAGGCCCGCGTACCGCAAAAAAAAAAGAATATACCTTCTAAGAGGACATACACTGCTGATCACTGTCAATGGTAATTAAGCCCTTATTTTAGTGCCCGGCACTCTGCTAAGCACTTTTCACATTATTTTCATCTAATTGTTACAATAAACTTTTGCAGTAAATACTATCAGTAACCCCACTTTACAGATAAAGAAACCACAGCACAGTGAGGTTAAATATTTTACCCAGGGCCACACAGTGAGAAAGTGGTGCAGCTGGGATTTAAACCCAGGCAGTCTATGCCCTATTACATCCCAAGCTGAAGTATTTCAAACTGGACCTATTATTTAGTCACTCGAAAAGAACGCTTCCAAAGCCATGTGGTATTAATATTGAAAACAAATGACAAGTATAACGCCTGCAGCTTCCTCTTCTCCAGGCTCAAAACCCTAGGTATACTCATCCACCACTGGTGAGACCATAAGATGGAATAACCACTTTTGAAAACAGTCTGGAGGTTTCTTAAAGAGTTAAACATGTAACTACCGTATGATCCAGACAGTCTACCCCTCAGTGCTGGCCCAAGAGAAAAGGAATTATATGTCCCTACAAAGATTTATACAGAAATGTTAATAGCAGGTTTAACTTTTAATAGCCAAAACCTGGAAACCACTCAAATGTCCATCAACAGGTGAATGGACAAACTGCAGGATACCCAAACAAGGGGATACTACTCAGCAAGAAAAAGGAATGAACCACTAACGCATGTAATAACATGGATGAATCTCAAAACAATCATGCTGAGTAAAAAAAAAGCCAGACCAAAAAAGGGATACATACCACACAAGTCCATTTATATAAAATTTTAGAAAATGCCAGCTAATCTACAGTGCAAGAAAGCAGATCAGGGTCTGCCTGGGAACCAGGGTTATTGGGGGGTTGGGGGAAGAAGAAAACAAAGGGGCATGAGGAAACATCTGGGGGGTGATCAGTATGTCCTTTTTTTTTTTTGCCACACCGCATGGCATGCAAAATCTTAGGTCTCTGACCACGGATCGAACCCGCACCCCCTACAGTGGACGTGCGGAGTCTTAACCACTGGACCGCCAGGGAAGTCCCAGTGTGTTCATTTTCTTGATTACAGCAATGGTTTCACAGGTACATATACATAGGTCAAGTTTTTTTAATTGTACAAATTAAATATGTATAGTTTATTGTATGTCAGTTACACATCAATAAAGCCTCTTAACACAATGTAACAACCCTGAGGGTCACCTTCAGTCCCGTCTCCTTCACCTCACACATCCCGTCTACTATTGAGCGTGGCTAACTCTTCTTTTCTACCACGTCTATGGTTCTGTCCTTCCTCTCCAGAAAGCAGATTGTATAGTTCAAAGAACTCTAGTCAGACGACTTGGTCCTAGTTCTATTTCTGCCATTAATTTGCACGACTGAACCTTTCTGTGCCTCAGTTTCCTCATCTGTAAAATGGGAGATTTAAATCATGTAGTCTTTCATTCAACAAATATCTATTAACCTGCCTATAAGCACGGAGATTACAGTTAAAAAGAAATTAACTAATATATGTGTTTTGTAAACCACAAGGTTCTCTACTTAAATATGCTGTCATTTCTATTTCCATTTCTACAGCTACCCTCCACACCTAACAAAGGACTTGGCAGGACCTTCCTTGTAGCTGGTCTTATTATCGGCAGGCCAATTCAGTTTAAATACAGAGCCCAGAGTAATGTCCTCAAATAGAGTTTCACAGAGTTTCAACCGGTTCAGAAACTGCTCTCAACTGTTATTTATAATATTGAGTTCTAACACTGGCTCCTTGCTCACTGCCCATCTCACCAACCTCGGTTCTCTTCTTTTTCGGGGACCCCATGGGCCAACCCAGCCAACTGCACGCGTGTCTCTGCATGAGCCTCCCCTCGCTAACGATGCCCCTCCCGCTCCTCTCCGACCATCCACACCCACTGCCTCCCTCAATGTCTCGGTCAAAATTGAGCTCTGCTGACCTAAGTAACTTTGAAAAAAGACTGTTTTCACTGGATTCAATAAGACTAAAGACAAAAGAACTGCATATAAACACTGTTTAGATAAACACTAGAGTATTGGGTAAAGGCCTATGGGATAGCAATTCTGAAACCATTTTACAGGCATGTAGGATTGAACAAATAAACTGTAGACTTAGGGAAAACTGACGTCCTTTTGAAACTTTCCCCAGTAAGTGTCTTCTAACTCTCGTCACCCAGTCACTCAACCCCTCGTTCATGAGCCCCTGACCCAGGCTGCTGTGTCACTGCTGAGGACGCCAGGAGGGTGAGACGTGGTCATCCCCCTCGAGGAGCTCACAGTCCTACCGAGCTTTATACTCCATGGCTCCCTCATCAGATTTTGCTGACTTCTGAGGTACTGCTATGTTTCATGGACAGACATAGATAGGGTTGATAAGCACTCAGCATCCATTGCCACCTCCCAAGGAGCTTCCCGTCTGTAAAACAAGTACCTCATTTTCCTTTCATGAAGCCCTAATGTAATAAATAGTACTCTGCACACACCAGGCACTGAATAAAGGCTGACCACCTAACCTATGGCCCAGGACCCACACACATCCAACTACGACAAAAGAAAACTAAGCCATACAGTGGACCCTTGAACAACACTGGTTTGAACTGCGCAAGTCTACTTAAATGCGTATTTTTGTCAATACATACTAGAGTACTACACAACCCGAGGAGGGCTGAATCCATGGATGCTGAACCTGGATACAGAGGGCAGACTACAGGACTTGAGCTTCCATGGATTCTGGTATCCCTGGCGGGTCCTGGAACCAACCCCTGCTTGGATACTGAGGGACGACAGTCAGCCCTCCATATCCAGTTTCACATCCACAGATTCAACCAACCATGGATCAAAAGTATTCGAGAAAAAAATTCCAGGAAGTTCCAAAAAGCACAACTTGAATCTGCCGAACACAGGCAACTACATCATTTACATTGTATTGGGTATTGTAAGTAAAATTAGAGATGATTTAAAGTATATGGGAGGATGTGTGTAGGGTATATGCAAATACTGTGTCATTTTATATGAGAGACTTGAGTATCCTTGGATTTTGATATCCCTGGAGGTCCTGGAACCAATCCCCCATGAATACTGATGAACTGTACTTCATTTGAAAACAGGTACTAACTTTCAAGTTTCTGAAGCTTTCCATTTATTTGAATGTTTATTTTGAATCAAAAATTTATGAGCCCATATCCCTTCAAAAAATGGGATTAAAAAAGGATTCTTCTAGAAAGAAAGCATTTTTCATGTAACCAGTGACCAGAATGTCCCCCTCAGAATCCAAATCTGTACTAAGTGTTAATAATAATTTGTTACACTGTTTTTTCTTATTAATTTCTGTCTACCTATAGTCATGTTTATATTAGAAAACAGTTTTATTTTCTTGGGGGAGGACACGATCTCCTGAAATTTTAAGAAAATGTATATGCAAGAATATTCACTGAGGCATTGTCTGAAACAACAAAAGACAGGAATCAACCTGAATGTCCACTAACTTGGGACTGACTCAAACATTAATTATGATACAGGAATACAATGGAATACTACACAGCCACTGATAAGAATGAAGCAAATCTGTATGTATTAATGTGGAATGAGTGCCAAGATACAATGGCAAGCATAAGCTAAAGTGTAAATATGCCACCACTGTATTTAAAAGGTGTTTATGTTAATAAATATTAACGTGCTTTTATATGGATAGATCTTTGGAATGATACACAAAAACTGTTCACAGCAGCATCCTCTGGGACAGAGGATGGTGGGGGGGACAGGAGCGAGAGAAGACAGGAAGACTTCTTCACTGTCTATCCTTCTTCGCTGCTTGAATTTCTGAAACCATGTACATATCTTACCTTTTCAAAAAAAAAAAAACCTTTAAAAATGATACTACTGTACATGATGGTGTCGCTTTGCTCTTTGTAATATTGTTCCAGGCGCACAAGTTAAGAAAGGAAGAGTTATTCTTCATATTCAGAGAAAATCTCAAAACAACTCAGTAAATCTAAAAGAGCTGGTTCCCCCTCCAAGCTCCTCAGAGCTACTATTCCCTCATCACAGGGTGAAGTGTAGAAACCCACTTGACTCAGCCGTCTGGCAGGGAGCAAGTGCTACCAGCTTCCCCTCTGAATGGGGAAGCCACGATGTTCAGCTAGTCTGGCTGTTCTAGCTCTTATCCTGGATGCTGAGAAAAATCTGTGGAGTTAAGACAAGTTTGGATAACAAGGGGAGCTGGAAAATTGATGGGGGGAACACCAGTCAGTGTGATGAATAGGCTGGTCCAGAACAGCAGGTGACGAATATGCAGATGCAAGACTGGCAGGGAAGGAAGACTTCCGTTCACAACAGATGGATGGAGATGCTCAATCATCCTCGGGAACGCGTGCGGCTGCCACACACAGCCCTGTCTGCGCCGGCTCCGGCCGCCCTCCCTCGCCTGCAGGGCATGGCCTCCCCGCCAGAGACACCCTGCACTGGACCCACGTCAGGGCAGGGCCGGGCCGGGCCGGGCCAGGGGAGTGCGAGCGGGCAACGTTTGAGGAAGATGCCACTCGACGGCAGGCTGAACTCGCGGGGACCAACTGCTAGTGGGCTTCCTCCCCCGGCTTCCAGAAACACCTGCTTTGTCCCTCTCCGTAGCTCTCACTCCTGAGTAAGTCTTGTATGGCCTCAGGGGCTGCCCAAGACGTAGGAATTCTAGTGTTAAAACCAGGACAGTCCTGGGTAATCCAGAACCGATGGTCATCCTACTTACAGGCCACAGTCCTCCCCTTGTTCTCTCCCTCTTCATCATCAGTGAGGGAGAACCTAGATCGACCCAAGCTCCTAACTGGGCAGAAACCCCGCGTGGAGGGTCCCAGTTCCCTCCAGTCACCCAAAACTAGCAGAGAGCGAAGACACAGTAAAGGAAACTCATCCAACCCTATTCTTTTCTCAGAACGGAACGTCTCTTTAAAATGTCCATGATACACAAGGCTCAATTACTCCCGCAAATGCAGGAATGAATCCACATCTTGGTGCCACAATCCACATCTCTTTAACAAAGAATCAGAAGGGCCCGACAGCCCCTCACGGAGCCGATACTGTTCTTCCCAGCTCAGCCGCGGGAGTTTCTGAGGACGAGGAAACGGCCCGATCAAGCATGGGGTGGTGGCTGGCAAGCTCTTCGTCCCCCTTCCCCGCCCCCTCCCCGCTATCCGCTGGACCCAAGCTCTAGAAAAAACAGCGTTATAAAAATACTCTGGCTTTACTAAGACACATTAAAGAATTAATTATAAAGCAAAGCTGAAGGAGAAAATTAATTTTAGAAACACATGAGGTTACAATTTTTTTTCCTGGAGATGGGGGAGGAAATACAGTTATTTTCGTTTTCATCCTGGGGGCACAAGCTGGGAGCTGTCCAGTCGATAACCTGGCCATCAGAACAAGGTTTGTAATTAAAAGGTCAGTGACCTGGAAAGCCAAGGCCCCACTCCCAGAGCTACTCAGTAATGATGGAGCTATTAAATTAAGACTGTTATGAAATCAATGCTAAAAAAGCTTTCATGGTAACGAGATTCCATTCAAGGACATGCAAACTACCTCATGAAATGGACGTAAATGATAAAAAAGAAAAGTAATAAAAGAGAGTTAAATTGAAATCTGTGTAAGAATTCACTCCCCCTTAAAATACTCCAGTGACAGAAGCCCTTCACCTCTACCCCACTACCAAGGTGAAGACCATCAGGTTTCTTCCTCAAGCTCATTTCCAGCAAGGAGGCAGTTTTGCTACTGGGGGTTCCGCTTCCAGGAACAGAAGAAAGATAAGATCTTGTTTCACCTTTTAGAATAAGAAAGCATGGTGGTGTGTTTTATTTGTTTCGTTTTCCTTCACCCTCCCCCCACCCGGGACTATTTATTACATGAGGGAGAATACAGCCCTTTACTTATACACCTGAGAAGGGCACAATAAGCCAAAGGGTCAGCCAGCACCACCCAGGCCCCACCATGCAGAATTACACAAAAAAGCAGATGATGCTCAGCTTTTTTCTAGAACCCTGTTTGGCAACAGATGTATTAGAGGGGCTAACAGACGACTCTGTCTTCTCCCCACCTCAGCTTCCTCTTTACCCGACACCAACAGGCATCGCTTCTACCCACCTGATACCCAGCCTGCCAAACGTGTCTGCAAGCAGACTGCCTCCTGCATTTTGTGGTCAGACAGGGTGTCAAGTCAACATAAGCCTACTGACAACAATATCCAAGCCTCTAGCTTTCTGGACTGACCCTACTGCTGTTTTTAAGTTACTCCAACCTCCTGGATTGCAGCCTGCTTAAAGCCCCAGATGTGATCCCTGCCTGGCAAGAACTGCTTCTATATATAGACCAGTTCTATGAGGGCTTACACCCCACACACAGGCCAATTATCTTCATGTGTGGTTGACTCTGCAGTTGATGTCATCTGCAGAATCAAGCGGTTGGAAGGAAAACAAAAACACTTATTCTAATACTCTGAAGGTGAACAGCTGCTTTGCTCCTGCATCCAAAAAATTCCCGATAAAAGAAAGAAATGTTGTAAATTACACAAACTGGCAGTAGAAGCTTCAAAGAAAATGATAAATGATTCTAATAACATCATGTTTCTCATTAATGACTCCATGTTCAGACTTTAAAGCATCCAAAAGAGATCTCGAAGAAACAAAAACAAAAAAACACGAACACAAAAGACCTTTGCAAACCAATGCTCTTCCAACCCTATCCCATCCACTGCCCCTGGCCTCCCCAGCCCCAAACTCAGAGGGCACACATTTAACCTGTCAGTAACAGAGGGGACGAGGCCCCTGCTCGGGGCTGCGGGTTCACAATAAAACCACCTCAGCTGATGCGCCTAAAGTAACCCTCATTTTCCACTGAACTGACATGCACTACAGGGGCCTCAATTTCTATATTAAATATTAAATAATATTAAAAGAAAAACAAAATTGGATTTGCCTTTTCAGGAACGAGATGTTTATTAAAAAAAAAAAAAAAAGAAAAAGAAAGTTGACATTATAATTCAAGACAGTGCTCCAATGCAATTCCCCGAAGTGACATTTGCTAGGAAAAGCCGAGACTACAGTAGCTGTGAGCTCGTCCGAAGGCAGCGCTCCAACCTACCACTGCAACAGGTCCTGTGGGGAGACAGGATCGGAGGATGCCAGGACCTTGGTCCCTCCCCTCAAGACACGCTCTGTACCCGCAAAGACCAGTGAGCCAACTCCCTTTCCTTCCCAACTGCTGTCAGGGACAGGGCAGACGTGCTCCTTCACAACAGCCCCTCCTCCCTCAACCCATCAGCGATGGTGCCAAGCTCCGGGATCGTGTATGCCTGACCCCAGGAACCGCCAGAAATGTGAAAAGTGAAGTTTAAATCCACAGAGGGCTCTTCTTCCCCAGATGTCGATCAAACCTTGGAATTCTCTGCCCAGGAAAGGTCCTGCTAGAACTTACCCTATTGGGATGCAACTCGGAAGCAGATGATTACTGACTGAAGCAGCGTTTGAGAGGATAATGGGGATGGGTGATTAAGTCCAGTGACTCCAGGTTTGAGTGTGGGGTAAACTCTCTTTAGAAGAAGAAAGGTAGGATGTCTCTCCAGTTTCCTGCTGCCTAAAGTTCTAAAAACTCTAGACCACATTAAGGGTTGGGAAGGAATTCTGCCCGCTCTGTACCAACAAATACCCATCTCCTTCAGGTCTTCGCTCCCATGTCACCCTCCCCGAGGGACACCTTCTAATCACCCCACTGAGAAGTGCAACCCATTCCCACACAGCACTGGCTGCGTCTGCCTTCCCCCGGTAGAACTGAAGCTCTGAGAGGGCAGGGATTTTGTCTGTTCTGTTCTCAGCGCAGCGTAAACACTCTTAGTTGAATTAATTGATTGATTGCTGTTTTGGGGTTTTTTTTTAAGGAGCAACAAATAATAACTGTACAGAACAGTTTCTACAGTAATTATTGGCCAACTAAGTCAAAAGAAGTATTATTTGGCCCAGAGTTTCTCTCTCTTTCTTTTTTTCTCTCCCTCTCCCAGTCAGGGATTTATTAAAATTAAACAGATTAGATGGAGCTCCTGATACTCAAACTGCTCAGCAAAGCCTGCAGTGGGGAAGTGCCGAGCAAACACCAGAGACATTTGTCTCTAAATTGCTCTAAATACCTTCTGCAAATGAAATTCTAACCCAGCTGCATTTGAGAGAAAATGAGGAATAACTGGTCATTGTCAGTGGAAGAGAAGATCAGGCAGTTATAATATTGCACAATACACTGGGGCGAAGGATCTCTCGGCAACCATAGATTTTGTCTCAGGTTACCCCGGGTCATCAGCACAGCTTTTAGGCTCAGCTTTCCCCAGCTTCAATGCTTTGATGAGAGAGCTGAAATCCCTAAGCTTTTATGATTAATTACTCCCCATAGGTACACATATTTCAAGGAAAAACTCTTTTACGGCATGATGGCTGCAGAGCGGAGGGGGCCAGCCAACGCACTCCAAATTTTAATAATCTCCTACTGATGGGGGCAAGCATCACGCCACCAGGAAGCGCCCAGCTTCAACTCAGTCACAGGGACTGGCCTTGAGGCTGCCTCTCAACAGCTGCCTGTGAATGAAACGCTTGGGCTGATTCTGCCCAAACCCTGCGAGCGCAGCCCTGGGACCAGGTTCTGCGGCATCACATCAGCGGGATACCGTGGAGCAGACCTAAGAAATACCACCAAACCACACTGTCTGCTATTCCAGCCACTAATGACTTAAAGCTCAAAACCCAGAGTTTGGAGGCCAACATTCCAGTTCCTTAAGGAAAAAGAGTTTTGTTCAGAGGGGGTGTAGAAAACTCACTTCCCTCCCTCATGGTGTTTAAGGGCCTTTAAACAACTTCCCAGCTTTCCAGAAAACTAAACGTTCAGAGAATGAAAAGTCAGATTTCTTTTTTTGTTTGATTTGGGGTTTTTTTATATTTCGCAAAAAAAAAAAAGAAACATGTCCTAAATTTCAATAAAACCAAAATAGATTCTGTCTGCTTCGGACAATATTGAATTTGTCAAGATCCATTTAATCCCTGCTTACAGAAATGCCATAAAACCAGTAACTTACCACTTCAATCCGTACATCAGACTGACCCCAAGCTTGACCTTAACCTGACCTTGTGTAGTCATCTCATCTCCCTCGTCCTTCATTTCTTTCTTCCTCATTCTTTACTGAAGCAGCTGACCTCCTAACCTAAAGCCAGTCATTCTGCAGCCAGGGTCATTATCAGAGGAACAGACTAGAAAGCAGGAGTCCTCCCCAGCCTTATCCATGGGCCTCTTCTGCTGCTGAACGCAGCCTGTGCTGGGCTGTCCTGGACTAAGTTGTTGGCCTTACGTCTGGTGCTCGCAATTATTTGAATCCTATCACCTCTGCTCTACTGTAAGGAAAGAAGCTGCATCCTCACCAGGGGGTCCCCTCACCCCCACCCATACAACAGTGGGACAGCTATAGGAGATCATTCATCAATACTGTGGCTTCCATCCGCCCTGCCCCCAGCCCCTCTGTGCAGGCCACTGCGCAAGGCCACGGGGAACCTGTACCTTTCTTCTTAAGGAATGCTCTCCTGGTTGCAAGTGGGCTATGGCGGACCCGAGAATTCTGTAGAAACTTCACTGCTGTGGCAATCTGGTAGGGGAGATAAAACAGAGAAGAAAAGTAAACGTCAGTAGTCTGCATTTCAAGATTAAAAATCCTACAAGTTTATCCCAGGTCCATCGAAATAAGCACAATACTGCGGTCAAATTAACCACTTATTTCTCACATTTAAAATCCGCTTAAATAAAAGACTATGTTGGTTCCCTACCTTCATTGGCTTCCTGTATCTGGTTCTATCAAATCTAATCCCCTCGGCCTAGCTTTTCAGAGCTGCAGTAATCTTTTCCTGTTGTCCCTGTTCAAGCTGATTCTTCACACTCCTCAGCAGGTAGCCCTCCCCTGGCCGTGCTTATCCACGTCCCTACACCTGTGCGCACACCATGCCCTTTTTCTAGAAGGCCCCCCTTTCCTGCCTCTACCTGTGTAAACATTACACACACACAGCAGCAGCACAGCCCTTCCACAGGCTGTGTTAACTCCTCGAAGCCTTCCCTAAATAAGCAAGTCATCTCTGGTCTCCCCACTCTCTTAAATTCTTCAGTGCTTACAGTGTGCACCATGTAACTGAAGACACAGTCGTGCTGTCTTCTAATGTTCAGGCTGCTTCCCCAGCTACGCTGCTAGCGTCTGAAAGGAAGAGACCATGCTGTAGAGACAGAGACTGGCAAAGCGCGGAGCGTACACTGGCTGGGAAGGCTTCCGTAAGACACAACACACAGAGCCAGTCACACTGGTCCCTCTTATGCGATGGAGCTGAATTCTGAAGAGCCCTCAAAGGACAAAGTTTGGGGTTTCATGGCTACAAGCTGGCAGACCGACAGATTATCTACCTACCTCTGGTAATGATATTATTGCATGAAATCTTCCTATGTATGAATGAGCCACGTAGGGGATGGAAGGAAAACTGTTGATGGTATTAACCTTCACACCACTCAGCACACACGAAGCGTGTGCTTGCACGCCGCTTGTCTGCTCTCCACCCTGGACACTAAGTCCAACAGGTGGGAAATGCCAACCTGCCCCTCGATAGGAAAGGGGCCATTGTAAATGACTGGCATTATTTATCTCATCAAAACCAAAAGAATGATGTAGTCTCAAGGTACAGGTAAAGTCAACAGGCCCTGCAGTTCACTCGTAAGTTATTGAAAGAAAAAATTTCTAAGGGGCCAAATATAAGGAAGTTTTCTAAGATCCCCCAAACTAAGGGCAGCAGTTGAACAGAGATTCAAACAGAAAGTACTGTGGCTATAAATGGAACACAAGTTACAAATCTCCTCTTCATATTTTATATGAATTTAATCTTGAGACCAGACAGACCTCTTTGGTAACAAAAGATAGGATAAATCAGAAAGAAAAAACTTCGGGGCAATTCCCTTATATACTTTCCCTGGGATCCCTCCATGGGAGGCTTGCCTCAGACCCTCTCCCTCAAGGACGGACTCAGGTACCCAGACCAGCAGATTTGGGCCTGTCAGTGATAAGACACACGAGTGCTCCTTGAGACTGGTTAGAATCTGTCCAACACTGCGAGTGTATTACCCACCATCATGAACTGCAGTGACAACCAACCAGTTCTGGACTAGAGAGAAATCGATGTTCAAGATTTTAGAACCCCAAAACTATATACGCACCCGAGCCCCTCGACCAGATCTCAGGTTGCACCGAAATCAAGAAAAATCTGACAAACATCAACAAAACGGATGCATTCTAACGAAGAGATGGGAACGGGGAAAGAAAGAAGAGAGAAAAAGGAAAGGGAGTGGGGCAAAGGAGGGAACAGGAGAGGAGAAGAAGAAGAAGGCAGATGGACGAGCAGAGGAGATGGAACAGAAAGGAAGGCGAAAGAAAACGGAGAGGGGATAAGAGCGAAGGGGAAGTGGCGAAGGAGAAAAACAAGAGGGGGAGAGGCCTAGCCACAGGTACACCACCCCAGGCCCCACGGGGTTAAGGCCAATCTGCACGGCTCAGATGCCTCGGGGTTAACTGTTCTTCACCTGGAGAAAAAATACACCTTCACTGCACAAGACGATGACGGCATGTGTGTCGTGTGGCAGGCTCCACACGCCCTGGTACGTTTCCCAGGTGTCAGAGGAACTGTGGACAAGCAGGTCTTAAGCCAGAGATGCTGACAGCACAGCTCCTGACATTCACCGGCAGAAGCGTAAACCTTTCCTTCCTCCTTCCAAAATTTTCCATGACAGAGAAAGATCACAGAATCCCACCGCTAAAACGCGCAGGTTTCACCTTGCTTTTTTAATACAGTCCTTGGTATATGCATTTCTGGTCAGAGAGCAAAGTTCTGATGGGTTTAATGGTGCACTCAATGCAGTGCTTGGCGCATTCCATCAATTTTTTTTTAAAAATTGCATCTCTTATTTCTTTAAATACATTAATCAGCCTAGTGTAGGCAAAACGGATCCATTGGACAATGCAATAAACATGAATTATCATCTATCCAACACGCATAATGGCTTAAAAATACATAATAGCAGGTGTAGTTTAAATGATTAGTTATTACACCTGTGGTGGGTCTGATTCAATTGGGAAAAATCATGTTTAATAGGTTAAAAGGTTTAGATCACCGAGCTTTCCTTAAAGTGGCTGTAGAGAGGGAATGATGGAATGCTCTGTCATGAGTAATTCATTTAAGAACAACGTGGGGGATGGAGCAAAGAACAGCACAAACGAGCGAATCCAATTTAAACAGCAGGTAAAGTAGAAAACACCTTTTAAAAAAGCAAGATAAATGAATTTGGAAGGGAGGTGAAATTGACGTGTTTATTTTAACGGGAACTTGACAAAGTCCCGGCACACTTCAAACTTGCAAAAATATGAACAATTTCTTTTAAAGTTTCCATTCACTAATTTCAAGCCATATAAAATAATACTGCCGAACACCTACACAAAGTATATTTGGGGCTTCTTTACGTTCCTCTTGATCTTTGTCTGAAAAAGCAGGCGACAGGCAAATCACATATTTAACAGCACCGATATCACTATGCCAGATGCAAAAATATGAAGCACCCAAACTAACAGCCTCAACATAATGTGCTTTATAAGAAAGATATCCAGATATGAAAACCCCTCTCCTTCCGCTAATTATTTCTTCAGCTACTCTTTACTCTTCTCCTCTCTCCTTGTAAGGACCTGGCACTTCAATAGGGCGGAAAAGGGCCCGTCCAACGTAGAAGTTTACAAGCCCTATGATTCACACATAGACGGTAAAAGATTTCCCAAAACCTTTCCCCATACTGCAACGATCTGAACACTCTAGATAACTGACAGTGCCCTCGGTTTGCATCTTTCACTCGACTATTGTTGGGCACTTTTCATTAACTTCATGAAGCAATTCAACTGACTCTTCCCTCTGCAGAGGTCCAACACACACAACACGCTTTTGTTGGGTGAAATGATGGGGTGCCTGCTGCCTGTCCTGTACTATCGTTTGATTTTCTAATTAGGAGATGAATGTGACCAGTCATGGGTTATATTTGTGCCCAACTAAATTACACAAATTCAGGCCAAATCTTCCGCCTCAATGTCAAAGATGTAAAACGGAGGCGGGAACTTTATTGCACACATTGTGGGAGTGCAGCAAGCCAGGGAAAATTCTGGTGCAAAGCACCTGATGCCGTTGTTGAAGCCACTTGCTGTTGAGTCCGTGATAAATATGGAATTGGCCTTCCTTTCCCCTTCTCTTGCACTAAGAGAGTTCTTAATGAGTGCACGGTGAATTACCAGTAGCTGGTTTCATAAAAATAAAGATGACGGGGCTTCCCTGGTGGCGCAGTCGTTGAGAGTCCGCCTGCCGATGCAGGGGACACGGGTTCGTGCCCCGGTCCGGGAAGATCCCACATGCCGTGGAGCAGCTGGGCCCGTGAGCCATGGCTGCATGGAGCCTGTGCTCCGCAACAGGAGAGGCCACAGCAGTGAGAGGCCCGCGTACCGCAAAAATAAATAAATAAAGATGACGAACTCAGAAGAAAACAGAAGTAAAGTCTCTCATCACCCCTATTCCTGTGACCCCCTGTTCCGCCTCCCTCCTTCAAAAAGCAAAATAAAACAACCCTGTCACCATCAACTCCGCAATTTTAGGGAAATTTGCTAATTTTCACCGTTCATCACTTAAAGCTAGAGATAAATCAAGGTACAAAGGGGAGTAAATCCTTGCCTTTGCAGTGGTTACACTGGAGTGACTTCCAGTAACCCAAGAAAAAAGGAGGGGACTTCAGGTTGAAAAACACCTTTGGATCCAAGATGATTGGCCAATTGAGAGAGATCTGTGTTTGAGAGACCAGGATTTGTAACTGTATAAATCAGTGGAATACAGGATACTCAGGGGCTATCTACGATGAACTATGTGCTGTTAAATGCGTTGTGTAGGGTAAGTAATCCCTGGTGAGAGGAAGCGAGGTTCCTGACAGTCCTCGCTCAAGAGATGCTTCCTAGGTGTTTTCCACTCTCCTACAAAAGGCCTGCACACTGTAATCTCCAGAATGCACACTGTATTTTCTGCACAAGGGGGACGGGAGAACAGAGCTTGCCTAATAACGAACCTGGGGTTGGAGGGAGCCTTGGCACTTTGTACCTGACATGTAAACCTGATGCACTGTCTCCGGTGACACATATTTGGAATGTCACCAGTTCCGGCACTCCTGTGTGCTACATAAACATCTATCTCCTAAAAATGTGAGCATTTAATAGCCATTTTAAAATACTAAAAATATTCAAAAATTAATGACACTAACAACCAAAGCCAAGTCCTTTTTAACCCAGACAGATCACAACTAGAGGGCAAAAGAAAATGACCAACACGCGGGCCCAAAACCCATTCCAACAGCGCCACACGTGCGCATCTGAGAAGATTAAATTGCCCGTGAAAGGTTCCTACGCTCGTACTCTGAAGTAGATAGATACCCAGAATCCTGTTAACAAGCGTTAGACCAAAGCCAACTCAAGGTTTAACAAGGACTGACTATAAAAGCCGGGCACTGCCTAGAATGAGAGAACCCTCTTCAAACAGAAATGCTGCGTTTTAGTAAGAAATCAGTACTCTGTCAGGAGTTCCCTGACAAATATGGTCATCGGTGGCACAAGGAAATAGTTGCAAAGCAGCTGTTAATCAGAGAAACACATCGTAGAACGCTGATGCTAGCACTCGTGGAAAAATGCAACGGGCTAATTATGAAGCTATATATCTCACTAAAGAGGCCGTGTTCCTTGAGACTCCAGGCAAAGCACTCTCGGATCCAGGGTCCTAGGACAACATAATTCTGGTTTTCTGCATCCAGAATTCTTTCTTATCTGCGGCTGACAGTCCCAGCCAGGCTCACCGTTGTTTCTCACTTCTACCTGCCCTCTTTCTAGGTAGGGAACAGGCTGGGGAGGGCAACCACCCTGAAGCAGGGGCATCCCCAAGCCACATTCCAAGATGCTGCACGAATACATCCAAAAGGTGTCAGATCCTAAAGCAGAATAAGAGAAAACCTATGAGTATGCCAAAGAAATGTCAGAATCATCTTTCTAAGTGTGGCAGGAGAGCTGTCCCCAGACGCCAAAATGAAAAGAAAAAAAAAAGGGGGTGGGGGGAAGAAGAAGAGGAAGCAATAAACAGAATATAGAGACTGCTGCATTTGAAGTCTCCAAAGGAGAAAGGGAGTCTGGCAGAAAGCTGCTCTCAGAGTGTGAAATGCAACTCAGGGAAGCCGAGGGTCTAGCAGGCAGGTAAGAGGGGAAAGTTAATATGCAGAGGAAGGCTCGATCAGCCAAAATTCAATACAATCCTCTGCAAGGACAAGGAGGAACAAGGCTCCGCGAAACCAGACTCGTGGGAGTGGGGGGAGGGCACCACGCCCGCTCGGAGCACAGCCACTGGAATGGCAAGAGGGGAATAACCTTGAGCCGGCCGTGCCGAGGCGGCCGCAGCGCGGAGCCAAAGTGCCCCCTAGCCGTCACGCGAGCCCGAACGAAGTGTTTTCACTCGGGGAAAATGAAATGTTTTGCAAGATGAAACAGAATGAAAATTGAGGTTTTAGGTAATTACTAGTTGGCATTTACATATCACGGGCTGGTTCAACACCTATTCATTTTCCTCTTTTATTTTCAATTTTTAAAATTGCTCATTAAAAATGAACAGATGACAGTGACAGGGATTTTCCCCCCCCTTTCTCCTTCTCTGAGGGTTACAAAATCAAGAGGTACTTTTCGCCCGTTTATCTACAATTAACACACACACACACACACACAAAGGTATGTTTCATTTACATCAGAGGGGGAAAAGGAGAGGGGAAAGTCAACAAAAGCCAGGAAGTTCAAAAATAAAGACAGTGAATTGTACTTGAGCCAGCCTCCTGCACCTGGGTGTGCAGTGAGCTAGCGAGTGCCCTGGCGCTCAAGGAGTTAAAGGAAAGAGCCTCTCTTTCAACTTGGAATTTCCTGGGTTTTGTCACTGTATCCTTCCCATTGTTGGTTTGGGTTACAACCCTACACTAATTAAGCTGTGGGCCCTAATTTCCTTTGTTTTACTTTCCTCTGTCCTTTTGTTTTTCACATTAAAGAAATAAAATATCTCTGGTAGAAGAGCACGAGTTGACATGATAGAACACAATATTTGTTAAGGTCTATTGTGTAAATCTGCATGAATTCCACAGCATGCATTATTGACCCTAGTCTCTCTTAAAACACATTGATATATGCAGTAAAGGCCTTTATGAAGAGTGGCAACGTCATATGCACAAAAACTACCCTTCCAAGTGAACTATCTCTGCATGTAAATTTTTCTTCTTGGCCCTAGTTAAAAATATTGCATGAACTACTTGTCAGAATGTCATTGTTTTGTTATCTTATTAAACTAGTTCTTCCAGAAATGTATGTGGAAATAAAAAGCATCTTAAGCCAACAGGCACTAGTTAATATCAAGTGACAGTGATTTTAGGGACACAAGGGTGACTTTGGAGGGTACTTTGGGTGCCAACTTGCAGCCCAAAGGAGCTGGTGCTTGAGTAGCAAAGCCTGACAAGCAGAGCTGCTGATGCAGAGGGCAACCGTAACTACGCCATGGAAAGCGCTGTAGTGCACATGCTCGCCGTAGAGGAAATAAAAACCCTTGTTTCTGGGTTGAGAAGATCAAAGTTCCTTTTTAGGAAAGGTTGAGAAGGAAAAGGATTTTCTCCTTCAGGGAGAAAGAAAAGCAAATTTAAATGCCTGTCCCCATGCATCCCCACCTGAATTTAGAGAGCAGCCCCTCTAATTTTTGATGCAACCAACAAAGCAGTTACCCAAAGAGGAGAGAAAAAAAGGATGACATTTGCCTTTTCCTTAGCTTTGAAATCCAACTGGCAGCAAATTGTTTGAAGTCCTGTTTAGAGAAGAAACCGTAATAGCCTCCACACTGAAAAGAGGAGGAAAATGCCATTATACACGGATCACGGTAGCAGTGACCTCAGCAGAGAAGGCAAACGAGCTGGCTGCAAGTTGGAGGGTGGCGGGCGTGCCAGGAACAAAAAGAAAAAGGTTTATGTGTGCCAGCACTGTGTGGCAAGAGTTGGGTGCTCGGTCCCAGGAGATACCAAGAAAAGGCAAGGAGTTCGATTTCCTAACACGGTGCCTTTCAACAGCGCGTTCACTGCTCCTTTTTCCAGTTTCCCTTGCTTTTGTATTTTCCATATTCTTCTAATTCCCCTGCACTGTTAAAGAGGAAGCAGAGAGCACCCAGGCTTCATGTTGTAAAATTAATGAAGGTGTCAAGCTGTTGAGCTGAATCACTCCAAAGGAATGTAATGACTCAGTGTCCAAGATGCTCCCTGGGAGAACTGTGAGCTCACTCGGTGGCGGTGGCTGGTGACTCCAACACTAAAAATATGTAGCAGACAGTGCCCAGGACCTTCCTAATACCACTGCCTCTACTTCTTAGTCCCTTTCTCTCCACCACAAGTTGAATTTGATGCTTTCCGAAGGTTACTTCTCCCAAACTCCAGCACCTTCGCATGCTCAGCAGACGAACCTTCAGTTCCCACTTCTTCTGAAGTCAGGCCAGACAGAGATTGGTAAAGCTCTCTCTAATCATGCACTATTGAGATGTGGGATGACTAGGAAGGGGACAAAGATGGACAGTGACACCTTCACGTGTCAAGTTATCACTGGGGGTTAGACGCTGAAAAGATGACCACCAGGTGGTGCAGGGCGGGGTCCCTTCACGATGGCTGAGCACCCTCTGCTCTGAGGGCAACAAGATGGGCTCCTGGATTCCAAGGAAGATAAGCTCTGGATCAGGGAATTCTGTCTAGCATCACCCCACATAGAGCAAAAACCTAAAACTTTGAGGAGTCGCTAAATGGCACTCCTACCAGACATCCTACAAGAAAGTTGGAGAAAGACTAAATGTTAAAAAATAGATTTGAATACCAAAAAAGTAGTAGTCACAGCTCAGAAACAGCTCGAATCCAAAAAGATAGCAAGAAAAAACTTGGAAATGACAAATGTGGGTAGCCTTTAAATCATCTTCAGATCCTCTAGAAAGCAGAAAAAAAGCGAATGATTAAGATCTGCTACTAAGAGAAGACCACCAAGTCCTGGTTCCTGCTATTATCTTAGATTCTTCTATGGCCTGAGGGAAAAACTAGAAGTACGAGTTCCAAAAGTAGGACTCAGAATATAGAGAAAGCTGGCACTCAAAAATCTTCAAATTTACAGTAAGATGACAGGAATTAGAAACTGTTTCTATTCAAACAGTCGAATGAAATCCGCTCCTCTCAGGGGAAAGTCGTCTTCTTCACCAAGCACACTGGCCCCTGGGAGGGCACAGGAACAGACCCTCTGCCGAGATAGTAAGATCAGGGGAACCAGCTCTGGCAGCAAGTGGGGTCACATCCGTATGAAGTAAGCTGGTGGCCAGTTCAACTGTCTAAAAAAGGGTATCTAACATGGGTCAGGCCTCTCTTGCTGATTTCAGGAGTAACTCACCCACACGAGTGTACCACAGAGAAGCAAGACAAGCCATGCCTCTGACACGGATGATGAATGAGTCATCGCTTTTTACACATCTTTCGGAGGCACCGAGATAAGGACTGTGGAACTGATTCTTGTACCCATTGTCAGATCTGTACCCACAGACTGTCTTTAGCATCAAGATGTAAATTTGGAAGAGAATCTAAATCAAGAGATATCAGTCTAGTCGCCTCCTCTGGTAAACCCCAATTTAGAAATTTTTAGCTCAGCAAAAAAATCCGCTGCACACAGAAAGAATTAAATGGTAATCATCATGGCTTTGAAGCATTCAGTAACCTTTCACTAAACACAATAAACATTCCTATTATCAACAACCTCAGCTTCCAATAAACAAATACACTTTTAAAAATAAACAATTCAACAAAGGCCTATTAGACACCAGAGCCATCTTGGCCATGAGGCTCTCAGTACAGGTCTCCTACCTCTAACAGGAAGATAAAAATAAAAAGGAAGGTCTTTCTGCCCTCCATCTGACGTTCCTAGCAATCTTGGTCACCTAAAATGAGCATGTATTTTACTTACAATTAACGCAAAACTTAAACAGTTTTCACCATTAAGCAAATCCGTCCTACTGAGCACCCTATTCCTCCTCTAAATCAATGGGAACTCATTTCTAATTCCTTCCAGCTCTGGGAAACAGAGAGAGGTTCACTTTTTGTTATCGGAAGGATTAAGAATCACCATCTTGCTTTGCAATCTTCTTGATTCTCCACACTCCAACTGTGCTAGGGTGAAAGACTTTGAGATCACAAAAATCCCTACATCTCCTCAATCTGGCAAAAGCTTCCTGAGACATCACTCATGGTTTTCTGTTCACTGTCCTTTCTCTCTCTCTTCTTGCCTGTTTAAACACATGGACACAGAGTTATTAACTTTTACAGGAAAACCAAATAAAATAATGTCGAAGCAAAAATGCGGTGATGTCAGGCTGCAGCTAGCACCATTCATCTGTGGGAATCTGATTAGCGCTCTAGTGGCAGAGCTACCTGGAAAAGTGCTCACAATCAAATAAAAAAATGAGACCAAAACATTAACCTGATGGCTAAAAACTCCACATTTAAACAGTTAAAGTAATAAAGGAGCTTTTATTGAGTATTTTTTATATTTCATTATGCCCCAAATTGACGAGGACTCCCGGATACATTTTCTAGACTTTCGGTTCCTCAAATCAAATGCTCTCTTGGACTTTTTTTTTTTTAACTAAAAGGAAACAGCATTTCTTGTAAATTTGAATGAAAGGATTAAAGCTTCTCCTACAATATCAATATCAGCCTTGAGTGCAAACACAGCCAAACACTGCAACAAACAGAAGGCTTTTTTGGTTTATGTACTTTTTTAAAAAAATAAATTTATTTATTTTATTTATTTTTGGCCGCGTTGGGTCTTTGTTGCTGCGCGCGGACTTTCTCTAGTTGCAGCGAGCAGGGGCTACTCTTAGTTGTGGTGTGTGGGCTTCTCATTGCGGAGCACGGACTCTAAGCATGCGGGCTTCACTAGTTGTGGTGCGTGGGCTCAGTAGTTGTGGCTCGCGGGCTCTAGAGTGCAGGCTCAGTAGTTGTGGCGCACGGGCTTAGTTGCTCCATGGCATGTGGGATCTTGCCGCACGCACCAGGGCTCGAACCCGTGTCCCCTACATTGGCAGGCGGATTCTTAACCACTGTGCCACCAGGGAAGCCCTGGTTTATGTACTTTAATCCTAAACCTGCCCACAGCCAGCAGAGAATTTTCCTCCATGATTTTACCTCACACAAACGCTCTATTTCCTCATTCCCACACATTTTGCTCAAAGTTTGTAGGAAACAGGGACTTCCCTGGTGTCCAGTGGTTAAGACTCCGAACTCCCAATGCAGGGGGCCTGGGTTTGATCCGTGGTCGGGGAACTGGATCCCACGTGCATGCCGCAACTAAGAGTTCGCATACCACAACTAAAGACCCTGCGTGCCGCAACTAAGACCCGGCTCAGCCAAACAAATAAATGTTCAAAGTTGGCAGGGAACAGAACGTGGCAGAGTGGCAGGGCAGAAAGCGGGCCGGGTCTCAAGAAACCTGCACACCGAGTCCAACCCTGACGCTATGTCCTCAAACCCGGCCCCTCACGCCCCCGCTCTGTGCCTCAGAGTCCTTCATTTCTGTAAAATAAGGGCTTAAATAGATGGCCTTCTGGACCCTCCAAGCTGCATCATTTTATAATTTCCAGTTGACTCCAGCAGGCAGCCTATGATACCTAGGCCAGGGAAATGGGCGAGGGTCAAGGACCAGAACCAACCATTCGGGAGCTCGGCTCTCCAATCTCACCCAATCAAAAAAAGGAGAAAACCAACAAAGAAGGAGAAGGAGAGAGGGAAAGAGAGAAGAAATCGCTGTTGCCAAAAAAGAAATGACAAATTCCACATATATTACACATAGCAAAGATTTATTCCCACTACTTACTATTTATTTCGTATACAAGCTTAGTTAAATGGTGTCCAAATCACAGAAGATTAAAAACTGCAAATGAGAAAGGAGAATTGAGCCAGCTAGCAAGCGACACTCACAGACCAAAGACCAGATAGTGAAAAAAGCCTAGCAACAAATGTCAGGAGAGAATCATCTATGAAAAGCAAACAGAAAACTCAAAAAGTTTATCAGTCCGGGGTCATTCGGCACAGATGGAGTCATTCAGAGGAGGGGCAGATACACAACAGATCTATATTTCAACAGGTTTTGAAAACAGAGCTACACTTCCAACACAATATAAACATGTACATCTAAAATGATGATACTGAGTCATCAGGATTAAATTACAGTCTACTCTGCCTAATAAAGCGAGAAAGCATATAACCCATTTTATGTAATTCCCAGCCAAAAGTTTTAAAGTGTTTTGTTTTGTTTTCATATGGATCTCGATGGCCATCTGGAAAACGTGGCTATCCAGAATGACTTATTGCAGGAGGGTGGCAGAGATGGTGGCTTCCCTGACCTGAACAAAAACAGTTTTTATTCAAGTTAGTTAAGAAGCAGGAAGCCAAAGATTAAATAATGAATAGTTACTAAGCATTCACTGGGTCCACACAGCACACCAGGCACTTAAAAAACCAAGAACAAGCAAAGATGCTGCCTCTGCAGTTACAATCTAGGACAAGGAAAGCCATCCGGCCCCACACATGACCTAGGACTCCCCTCCTCAACAACCTTGACAAATGATCAGTGAGCCTCCACTCAAATGCTTATAATGAACAGAGAACTCACTCTCTTAAAAGATGATCAATTCATTTTCAGGAGTCCTTCTTTAAACTGAGTTGAAATCTGCTTTCCTGAACCTTCTATCCATTGACTCTAGTTTTCTGTAGGAGAATACTACTAACTGATCCACTTTTTGCAATAATGCTGGGTAAGGAATGAGGATAGGCCTCTGTCACTTGGCTCTCTTTTCTATAAAAGCATTTCCCTTACTCTGCTTATTAACTAAATGTGAACACCCGTTTCACTGTATAACAGTTTCATGCTCTTAAGCTTGGTAAGAGCAGCCTTGCCCTTTCTGGGAGAGCCAAGGCTACACCTGTAATGTCAGAATGCATTAGCAATAATAAAGGCCACAGTAATGCAAGAGACGACTTCATACACACGTCATTCCAGAATGGCTAAATTCAATCAAATATGGCAGTGCTTCCTACAATGCTACGATCACCGGGGCCAGCGCGTGTGACGTGGGCCTACTTACTGGAAGCCGCTGGAAAGAGAAAGTGAGCGCTCTGCTTTGAGACTATAATGGACAGAGTTTTTACCAGCCCATAAGTGGTTTGGCATCCTTCTTTCCCAGGAATTACCTAGAAATTCATTTAACATCTAAAGACTACAAATGAAACTTCAGAAGGCTAAAAGTACATGAAGAGAAGGGCAGAGGGGCTCATATTCTCTCACCCTCATCTTAAAGATATATGATCCTTATGGAGAGAAAAGTAAACTCCCAGAAGGTGGTAATCAAGAATCAAAGCCAGGGACTTCCCTGGTGGTGCAGTGGTTAGGAATCCGCCTGCCAATGCAGGGGAGACGGGTTCAAGCCCTGGTCTGGGAAGATCCCACATACCGCGGAGCAACTAAGCCCGTGCGCCACAACTGCCGAGCCTGCGCTCTAGAGCCCGCGAGCCACAACTACTGAGCCTGCCTGCCACAACTACTGAAGCCTACGTGCCACAACTACTGAAGCCTGTGCGCCCAAAGCCCGTGCTCTGCAACAAGAAAAGCCACCACAATGAGAAGCCCACGCACCGCAATGAAGACGCAACACAGCCAAAAATAAACAAATAAATTTATATATATATATATTTTTTTTAATATTTATTTTATTTATTTATTTTTGGCTGCACCAGGTCTTAGTTGCGGCACTTAGGATCTTCGATGTGGGATCCAGTTCCCTGACCGTGGATTGAACCCAGGCCCCCTGCATTGGGAGTGTGGAGTCTTAGCCACTGGACCACCAGGGAAGTCCTAAATTTATATTTTTTTTAAAAAAGAATCAAAGCCAAAGATGACCTGGTCTTAATTCTAACTCAGTCACTAACTTCTTCAGTAACTTTCAGAGAGTTGCTTACCTTTCCTGTTTCTGCTTCCTCATCTGTAAAATGGAACTATAACTGCATAGGGACTCACCAAAGTGTTACAAGGAATAATTAGTTAGCATTTATATAATACTTTTGATCTTCAAAGTAGCATTATTAGACTATAAAGCAGAGTAGACGTGGTTTGAAAAATCTTTTTAGAACCTAAAATAAAGTATGCAAGCAAATTGAGAGAAGCAAAACAGGCTGACCTCATCTCCCAACAGCCAGATCCCTTTACTCCCATAGGCAGCCATTTTCTGCCCTAATCTGTACTTGCATGTAGAGACAAAGGTATAAACCTTTTATTGGGAAAATTGGAGGAGGTGGAAAGAAGAGAGAAAGGAGAAAGAGAAGGTTAGAGGAGAGGCACTAAAGGAAACATAAAAGGGAAGAGAGATATGAAGAGAGAAAAATAAGGGGCAAGGGGCTTCCCTGGTGGCACAGTGGTTAAGAACCACCTGCTAATGCATGGGACATGGGTTCAAGCCCTGGTCCGGGAAGATCACACATGCCACGGAGCAACTAAGCCCATGTGTCACAACTACTGAGCCTGTGCTCTAGATCCTGCGAGCCACAACTACTGAGCCTGCATGCCACAACTACTGAAGCCCACGTGCCTAGAGCCCATGCTCCGCAACAAAGAGTAGTCCCCGCTCGCTGCAACTAGAGAAAGCCCGTGCGCAGCAATGAAGACCCAACGCAGCCAAAGATAAATAAATAAAACAAATTTTTAAAAAAGTTTTTTAAGAAAGGGGGACAAGAAGGGAATAGAAAGCAGCAAGAAATAAAGAGAGGCAAATCCTAACCCCTAGAAGAAGAGCAAAAACAGGAAGAGAGGAAGAAAAAGAAAAACAAAGAGAAATGGAAAAGAAAACTTCATTAGGGAACAAATATAAAGTGTATCCTGTTTTCAAAGAAAAAAGAAGGTTAATTTTTTTTTAAGTTAATTAAAAAAAAAAAAAAAGCGGAGGACAAAGAGCAGAGGATAGAGAAAGAGAACATAAAGCTTTACAGAGTATGTCTGGAAACCAGAAAGCTGGAAGGGAAATCATTAGCAAGTCCACAGTGCGTCTACAGTGATACTGCGTGGATCAATTCATTTAACGCTGCCCTGTACATTTACAGAAAAGTACCTCTGATATAATAAAGGCTCATAAACACGCAGAAATTGGGTTAGACCCGTTTCGAATTCCTGCCAAACAATGGTTCAGAAAAATGAAGCTTTATTTTAATTAGCTGGACTCATGAGTGATTTGATAACAGCAGATGCTGTCTGGATGCTTTCAGCTTGATGGGCTCCACATACATGAACTTAGAGTGGTTTTGATGCAATTAGGTGTTTCTTTCTGTTCCAACATGCCAGGCCCTAGGACCAAAACCTATGTGTAGCCCCTACATGTTACTATATTTATCTACATGTTAATATTTCAAATCATGAAGATGAGAAAAGTGACCACATAATAGAAGTAGAAAAGTAGTTTTCAAAGTCACTGGTGAGTAGACGAAAATATTCTCATGATGTATTTTTTCTTTCCACTGGAGAAAGAGAAGTTGGGTAGCTGAGAAAAAGCCACACAGGGCAGCATCGTATAGAAATATTTAAAGCCAAAGCTGAGACACAACAGACTGCGCACTTCCAGTTTTGCAATTCCAGTCCAGTGTTACGGCAAAGGATTAGCACGCTTAATGCACAGTCTGACCTGGGTCTAAGTGGCCTTCAAAATGTTCTTTGTAATCAGGCATCCTGTTATAACCCAGCTCACCCGCTCCCTGAGACAGGTGGTGGTGTTCAGGACCGCAACCCTGCAAGTCCAAGTATTTCCCCCAGGTGCTTTCAAGCTGGGCACCTTACTGCCCCTCTCTCTCTTTTAAGCACTCTCTCTTCCAAAGAGCATTCTGTTTGCTCTTCCCCCCAGCACTCACTGCCCTCTCTGCTAGGACCACTTAGAGCACCACCACCCACACGCACGGAGCTGCTAAAGGACCTGCATAAAGCCAGAGCGGCTTCCAGCATAGGGACTCACCTAATAGGAGGACCCGATCTGTTAATTTTCTGTCAGTTTGTCGCAGCTGGCCTGAGAAGGGGTGTAGGGAGAAAGCTGTCTACTAGGGGTACCACTAGTCTTCCTGAAATTCTGAATCAGGCTTTCAAAATCGTTCACCCCCTGCTGAATGACAGGGAGTACAGAGGGTGGAAAAAGAGAGACGCCAGAGTTTTGACCGACTCCCTCGCACAGAAGCCGGGGCGGGGGTGGGGGGCACTTGAACCCCACGACTACCACCACAAGCGCACAGGGAGAAACACACCCCCCCTCACTCTCTCTCTGAGAGGACAAGACAGACATGATGACCTTCACACCAGCCCCCCTTCGCTGGCGCTAACAAGCTGAGCACTGTAAATCAAGGATGAAATCCCTGTGCCAGGAAAGCAAAGGAGAAACATTTCTTCTGTAAAGAGCCCAAGGATGCTGCCTGCTTCTGAATCAGCATTTCAGGGCAAGTGTTTGGAAGGCAGGAAGCTCCATGCCAGCAACTGAAGGAAAAATATGTATTTATTATATATAGTAGGCCTTCTTCAAAAGTTATTTATTTCACAAAACCACTCTGCTAAATAGAGGTTTCAATCTAATTGGAACTGCAATCTGCATATCGTAAACGCACCAAATGACAGTCTTTGAGATTTTGTTCTCCTCCACAGTTTATGGGTTCACAATTAGTAGGTTTCCCAACATACACACAAGAATGTAAGAGTACAGAGGAGTATCCTTTAAAATATATATAGGGGCTTCCCTGGTGGCACAGTGGTTAAGAATCCGCCTGCCAATGCAAGGGACATGGGTTCGATGCCTGGTCCGGGAAGATCCCACATGCCGTGGAGCAACTAAGCCTGTGCGCCACAACTACTGAGCCTGCGCTGTAGAGCCCGCGAGCCACCACTACTGAGCCCGTGTGCCGCAACTACTGAAGCCCGCGCGCCTAGCGCCCGTGCTCCGCAACAAGAGAAGCGACAGCAGTGAGAAGCCCGCGCACCGCAACAAAGAGTAGCTCCCGCTCGCCGCAACTAGAGAAAAGCCTGCGCGCGGCAACGAGGACCCAATGCAGCCAAAGATAAATAAATAAATAATTTTTTAATGCTTTGAAATACATATATTGTATAAAAAATTTTTTTTCAGCCCCTTGCAAACCCCAGAGGAGGGGCAGAGGGTCCCAGCTGTGAAATGGGAGGAAGCTTTCAATACCTCCAAGGAGACGAAGCCCATCGGGGGAAAGGAGGCTGGCGGCAGCTGCCTGAGTGCTCAGGCACACAGGCCTTTGAGGAGCCCCCATTCACCACTAGCCTTTTCTTTCCTTCCTCGGGGAGGCAAGGAGGGAATCCCTGCTCATCCCAACTCTCTCCACTCCTATCCACATCCCAGTGAGCCATGGTTAATTAACAGAGATGCAAATAGTCACGGACTGAAATAAAGGTTTTTAACAGGAAGTAAAAAGAGACCTTATAAATCATACAGAAAAATAAAAAAGAAGAGGGAGAGAGAGAAAGTATCCATAGCGAAAGGTCACACTACCAATAACTGAGGAAATGAGAAAGAAAAGGGACAGGTCAGGACTTCCCAAAAGGTCTAAAATTGTCTGCTTGTACCTCTGGGTTCACATCAAAAAGTGATTTATGACAAAGGAGACACTGTTCTGGGGAAGAGAAGTGGGTACCAAGACTCCGGAGTCCCATATGCGCCCGGGACTTGTCTTCCTAGATTGCATCCAAATTAACCTTCTGCTCCCTGTTCCCCTCACTCACTTCAAAAAAAAAAAATTATTTAATTTTTTCAAACACTGCATCCCTACAGTCCAAAGATATCCTTTGCTTCCTTAAAAACTAAGCATCTTCCAGCTTACGGCAACTCCTTTCTGCCCTCCATACTCTGACAATGCCAGCCTCTCTGTCACGGGGTGTAACCTTCATTACAAAAAAAAAAAAAAAAAAAATCAGAGCTTCAGCTTCCCATTAAAAAAAAAAAAAAGATAGGACGAATAAATATGAATTTGAAGAGGAATTCTGCCAAAACCCAAACCTCCCCAATCTGGTTCAGCCACATTCTTGCCCACAGCCTGTACTTCTCGGTGCCTCCCTGCATTTTTCAAAACGCAGCTGCACAGACCTCTTAAAATTCCGATTTCTAGCACCTATAATTACAGGGCGCTCGAGCCAGGCTCCTTCAATTAATGAACCTGACTCCCTCTCTTCCGAGGAAATCTGCATAAGGGATGCATCACGGGGGTGAACTGGCCCCTGAGCACTGCTACCTGCCCTCTCCGCCGGATGAGCCAGCACTGCACCTCCAGCAGGAGCGCGAAGCTGCCCCCACCCCGCCTCCACCACACAACCCGATCCGGCACAAGCCCATAATGCAGTTAAGGCCATAAGACATTTCTTGGAACTTAAGGGAAGAGAATGATGCTTTCCTGGGTGTGACCAGCAAAATCCAAAGAGAATGAGATTCTCCCCGGTTCGAATGCTCCCCTGATTTTACTCTCTTCCCTCTGCCGGGATGAAAAGCAGAGGGTGCAGGCAGAAGCCACCGTTCAAGGCTGGACAAGCAACAGAGGGAGCAGCCTGGGCTTCGAAAACTCTGGAAAAGAAATGAACACAACAAGCCTGGGACTGACATGCATCCCAAAGCTGAAAGAAAACTGGTAAGAAGAGCCATGCCTCTTTAAAGTAAAACAGGTGGAAAGGGGTCTTGCTACTGAGGATACTGTTCACAGGTCTGGAGAAGAATTTGAGCACATCCCAAGGACGATATACTGACCACAAGAGCTGTTCCCAGGTGGTCCTCACTGATCCTTGATACTACTCCTTTCTAAGCCAATACCCGATTAGCACTTTTTAAAGAGCTGGTTTTCCTTCTGGCTGCTCTGGGCAGCACAGCCTAATGCTGTCTGTGTCTGCTGCACATGCCAGGACAGCCTATAGCCGCTCTCCTGAAAGTGGTTAAAAGCTGGCTTGTAACCATGTTCGCTGGGAAGGAGGCTGCCTTTGGCTATAACAAAGACTGGAAATGGTTGCAAACAAAGCCACAGATGCTGGAACAGACAAGGCCTGGGTCAAATCAAGACGACCCCAGGTAAAGTTTCAGGTAGGAGATTTGAAATCCAGTAGAAGATGCCAATGGATTTGGCAATAATAAAAACAGGTTTGGTTCAGTCACTACCATCTGATAACTGTTTCTCAAGGGTCCCTCAGGCCCACAGCAAACCCAGTGGGGCAACAGTTGTTTTACTGACCAAATAAACATACCTCTTCTACAGGTAAAGTTGTCGGGCTATGTACCCAGTAACACACCTTCTGAGGTTTTCCCAGTTTCTCATTCGTGATTTGGGCTATAAAACGAGGTTAAAGAGCTACTGGAGAACATCACTGGGGTCGACCAATGAAAATTTGAGTCGTGTTGTCCTAGCTTCTTAGTTCTTCCCAGGGGACTTTACAGTGTAGGTGTCAAAAACTAAATTTGATCATTCTGTATTCTGCCAGGAAAGGGGGCTTTAACGTTCCAGTGACTTTCTGCCGCTGTGAATACAATTTCGGAAGAAAGGGGAAAAAAAAACAGTAACATCAGTCTATCCAATGGTTAAACCCTCAGATTAAAGCAAGGCATGATCACTGATGGCTGAGTCTAACTCCGTAGCGCCTGTCCTGTTTCCTGGCACGGCGACCTGCCATCGTGATGGCCAACCCCCAGACGCTAACACCACACACCATCCCTGCTTTCCCACTAGAGCTGGCTCCAAATCCATCAGCATATCCCAGCCTGGATCCACTGCCCTCGGTGCTGCAGTAGAGCTCCAGCCTGAGAGCACGACTGACCGACTGACTGTAGGAGCCACCGCTTCCGTGTTTCCAAACCACAGGCAGCCAGAGCTGGGTGAAGGATTTTTTAATTTGGCTCGGTTTTCCAACCAAGACATTCTCAAAGTTCAATGTTCTTTGAAGTGGAAGCATTTAATTTTCGAACAAACAACTGGAAGCACAGGACCAGAGAAAACGCAGAATCGAGGACGAAGGTCAGGATACGCAAAAATAAGGAGCAGGGAGGTAGCTGAGTTCAGGAATGTCCAGGGAGTCCTGGCGTGGGAGCTCACACCAGCTGGCCGGGCACTCTCTTTCCAGTGTGTCTCAAGGGGAAATCACCCATCGATCCTAGGACACACTGGTTCTAGGACCAATCCCTTACCTCAGAACAGCCTCTGCCTCAAATTCCTGCTTGCGCTTTAATGTTTAAATTATTAAATGCATTAATGTATTTACATTATTCAAGTCTTATGTGCATTTTTCTAAGATAATTTATGTATAAGAGTTTGAATGTCCATGACTGTTAATGTCTACAACCCTTCCTGTTCATTATTGATTCTGGAAGAAAAAAAAAAAAGTCTGAGTTTTAATGCCTTATTTTTAATGTATTAAGAGTCTGAATAAGTGCATTCTCTTTCTTCTTCTGTGATTTCATGCTTTAAGTAGTGCATTTATTAAACTGACACAGTAGGAACTGTGGCGAAGCCTGGCACGGCCCCACGCTGCGGGAGCCGCCAGCGGGAGAGGCGCGCCTGGCTCCTCTGCCACCAGCGCTCGGCACTCTTCCCACCTCCGCGAGGCCGGGAGGGCGGCCGAATTTCGGGCGTGCAAGGAGATTTCTCTTCCACCTTTTTAAAGCTCTTGCCCAGGTCCCCTCTCCTTGGTAAGCGGGTTTCCGATTAAGGTGGAACTTTTCTGCTCATCGGAAGCCCTCCTCTGGTGTGCTCCAGCTGATATCCAAACAGAGCTCACGGTCAGCACACAATTTTCAAGAACAATCAGAATGCCTAGCTTATTAGCACGGCAAAAACAGCCAACAAAACAACTACTTTTAAAGGGGGATCTCAAAACGGAAACATCTCAAACAAACAACACCTCCGTTCAGGCAGAAAAACAACTTTCTTTTGAAATCCAGTTTCCCCAGCGTAACAGCCCTCCTTCAACTATAGACAATAGAGCAACAGTGACACCCAATGGCCTACGAGTTCATCCCAACTGAGCATTCCCCCAGGCTCTCCCTGAGGTGGGTCTCAGGCCCAGAGTTCCTGTGCCAACATGGAAGCTAGAAGGAAGTATCAGCTGCTCATCAAGAAGCTGAATTGCTAATGGATAAATTTCTTGCCACTACGTGAAACACACACACAGTATGTAATCAGGCACGTGTGTACAAACAGCACATGAGAGCACACGTCAGTACAGTCTTTCTGGCAGGTGACGTGAGAACGTGCGTACGTGCACACACACGGATGCACAATACGTGGACTCAGCCACACTGTACAAATCAACTTAGAGTGGGAGAAAAGATGCCAGACGTAGTTCACTGCTGTTTCAGAATCTGACTGTGCCATTTCAAATGTCACATAGATACACACACACACACACACACACACACACGACAAACTTATAATATGTATACGCTATATGGGTTTTTAATATACTTTCTCCTTTTTTTTCCCCCGTTTCCTTTCTTTTTTCTTCTTTTCTTTTTTGGCTACTCATTACCATTCTTTAACTGTTACAATTTATATCAGCATATAATGTTAAATAATTACAGGGAGCCGAGCTCACTCTAGTGAGGATATAAACGCGCTGTGGGAATCTACAGATTTAAACAAATAACACTCACAGCAGGGGGTGAGCGGATGAATTAGCATTAATATCTTGCCTGGGAGATCCCAGTGCACTGGTACTGCTTAAATACAGATCTTTTCTGTAACAGTCAGTATGACAGCTCCCGGCAATACGGCCCCTTTCCCTTTCCCAGTCAATATAGCAGCCAGTGGAAACAGAAACGTCCCTATAGCAATCAATATAGAAGCCAGCTAAAATAAACCCTTCCCTTTTAAGGGCTATATAATAGTCAGCTAAATGGAAGAATTGGCACCCCTGCTGGATAGCTCAGCAGAGAAGCCAAGGAATGAACAGGCCACAAGCACCAAACGATCCTTCTGCTCCTCCAAAAGGCCCTGCCCGGGAAGGGAGAAGACATCCATAGGTAGGCAATCCAGAGGGAGCCTGTGAAGAGACACTTGGCAGGCTGCTCCTGGTCCCAAGGAGTTAAATGTGCAGGGCACCCCTCACTGAGGTTTAATTAACATGGCCAGAAACTCTAGAATCCTTGTTCAAACTGTCAGCTGGAACGAGGGAACATCTCTCTCCAGTGGGGAGTGAGAGTATCGTGATTTGAACCCCCGCTTTGCCCCCACCCTGCTCCCACCCTAGCCCCAGAAGGGAAGAGTATTAAGTTAACAGCCTGTGGTTTTCTATTTTCCAGCAGCAGGAATAGTGGTTGTGTCAGAAAACAGACATCGAGCCAAGTGGGTGAAAACACAGCGTTGTATGTTGAAAGCTGCCCCGCAGATTAACAGAACTCATGTTTAAAACTCACAGCCATCAAATTTATTAAATACTGTAATGATATCATATTTTCCCCCATTCACAGCATAGAAAATACTCTCCTTCCTTAGAGACATATAGGAAAGAAGTTTTACTGCAACCGAATTCAGAGGATGGCTCACTCTGAAGGCCCAAATAGACCAAAGGCCTTTAAAAAAAGAAAAAGAAAAACAACGAGGAACATTTAAGAGAGGCTCCTGTGCATCTGAAGTAATTGTTCTTTTTCATTATAACTAGCTACTTCTAAAATTAGTTCAGTAAGATTTATGAATTTGATAAATGTGGAATATGACCACTGACACCAGGGCAGGTTTCCCACAAATACTCCTGAAGTTGATGCTGGGATTTGGTTATGCTCCAAAGCAGATGAACATCAGGGACCCAACCCCGCCTTCATTAAAATTCCACAATCTGTCTGCCATCCTTTGAGTAAATCCACAGAGGGTCCCTGTTTCCCTGGCCAGGTGTTTAACACCCAATGATGTTCATGTCATCAATCAGGTGACCCAGTCAAGTGCCACAGTGTCAGAAACTGCAGGAAGAAAGATCCGACAAGTCCTGGTTTGAGAGCTCAAGTCCTTAACAATTTAGATCCTGACACCCCACCTAAGCCGTGAGAATGCTCTCTTTTACTTCAGGAATTCCAGGTAAATTCCATCTTAGGAGAGAAAAAGGTTAATAAGATCAAGGCCCTCTCCTGGCAATCAACATTCTGCGTAGGAAGCCTACAGGCCGTCCTAGGAAAGCCTAGCAACCTTAGTCACACTGTGATCCTGGTACCCATTCAAGGGAGGAAATGGATATGTGGGGAGACCCACGATTTTGCAAAATGCAGTATCACAAAAAGTGAGTTCCTGTTACGATTTGACATGGCATTAGCTTCTAGAGCTGAAGCCAGTGAGTACTTTATAAAATTCAATGTACGTGGATGTTTCCATTTCTAAACCACACACAGAAACCGGGGGGGGGGGGGGGCGTAGACTCTCAATCTGATGGCAGTAAACCTGGAGAGAACTCATCGTGATGTTAGCAGAGACTACTTCAACTACAGATGCCATCACGATCATCATCAAAGCAGTGGGCGGAGGGTGGGGGGTGTGCAGGGGAGAACGAGAGACAAATGAAAGGGAAAATAATTATGAACGGGAAGGAGAAAAGAGAGACATGAAAGAAAAGATCACAGATAACAGAAGAGGTAACAAAATAAAAACAGAAAGACGAAAACCTTACTTTGGCATTTACAGTTTAAAGGTTTCGGGGCATTTTATGAAATGACAGTTGCAATAAAACAAACAGAATGGTGAGTCATCTGGTTTCCAACTTCTGAGTCAAAAGGGGCTGCTTCTAGACAAACTACAAAGCAGCAGTGCTGCCCGCACACTTAACGATGCCTATCACAGCTACAGAACAGGATGTGGAGAGAGAACGGGGAGGCGGGAGTGAGCACTGTCTTTGCTGGTCTCAGTGTCCCTGTGAATAAAGACTGTCAAGATTTAAACCATAATAATGGAAAGGCTATAAAGGTCTCAGCCATAATGTTTCCTCTGATGTTCCCTTTCATAAAATGCCCGCTTTATGTTGCCTACGTGGCAATGGTACACTAAACATCTGCGTACCAGTGGGAATGCTGCACCCTAAGTTCCCAGCGGGCAGCAACTGGGCACTCCAGCCCCTTGGCTCACCATCACCGTCTACATAGGTGAGCGCGCGCGGGCACGCACGCACACACACGCGCCACAAGCATGTGCTGAGTGCCTACTTCCTGCTGGGAGCTGAGGGATAAGGATGTGTGCCCACTGCATACAGGGTTCAGCAAGGGGCCTAGGTGCGAAATAACCAGGAAACAAACAAACGAAAAATGTATTCTGCTTGGAAATGTGGCCATACGGCACAGGGACTCCTTTGCCACTTCAGCACCTAGCAGCCCTACACAAGAGCTTGGCAGCCTAACAGTGAGACGCAACTATTCCCCGTCCTGTGCCAGAGCAAAGTGGATAAGCTGGAATACAAATCGGATAAACGTTCAAAAAGGGGGCTGAACTGGGCACCCACAAAGACTTGTCTTTACTTGGACTTGGCAGACAAAACTATACAGAAAAACGCTGGTTTCAAGAGAATCTTTTATCTGTAGCCTGTCACCTAACCATTCTAGGCACCAGGGAGCCGCAAAGAAAACAGAAACAAAACCTCTCCCCGTTAATACTGTGTAGACATGACAAAGAGGCAGGAACTAAGAAAGGACAACGTGGACGTGAAAACCACACGTAGGGATAAAATGAAGTTGAAATCTGTACATCAGGGAGACCGTGTGATGCAATTAGGGAAGCCAAGGTACAAAGTTAGGAAAGGACCGATCTGGTCAAGCCCAACTCAGGGGCAGATGCAGAATGATAACTCGAGTTTGCTGGGTAGGCAGCCAGTGCCAACCACAAACCATCACTGGGCTGTTTTCCCTGTTGATCTATAATTGGCGAGTCTGTGATAGAACTACCAATTATCGTTAGACCCCCTGTATTTAGTTCACAGACAAAGGGAAGCAGGAGAGACCAGTTAGTAATGAGTAAGTAATGGCCACTAAAATACATCGTATTTTACTGAGCTGCTTCGGCAGGAAAAGCCATTCAGAAAATAAAAAGTGAAAGAATAAAATAAGCTAGAGAAACTCAATTTTCTCCTTCCTTCCTCCCAAAGCCACAGTTAGGATAAAATGAGGTTTGTGCAGGTTAATCCTTATGAGGTAAGAAAAAAATGATTAAATACATTAAAAAAAAATCAATTGTACATTAAACCAAATCCAGGAACTGCAAAAACAAACGCTGCAGCGTTCCTCCAGCCGGTATTAGCTCTGCCGGTCTGTCTGGTCAGCAGGGGATACCCCACCAGCCGGAGCCCGCCGAGGTAAACGGAAGCTGAGCAGAGAGGAAGGGAGGAAAATGGAGCTGGGAGGGGCTGGGGAGGGGTGTGGAACCACAGACCTGGATTTCACTGGAATAAAGTTATTCCTAGACAGTACAAAGGAAGAAATAAAGTGTCTTATAAATGGGGCTCTGGAGACCAGGCTGAATTCTTCAAAAATCCAATAGAAATAACAATAATGATAATCATCATCGTTTGATAAACAGAAGTTATAAACTACACTTTGCTGTCAACTGATCTGCCACTATTTCTAGTTATTTCTTCTGTTCATTAGCAGATTCTATTAACCGCCACTTTTCAGAGCGACCACAGCGAGCAAGCCGGAGAGGTGAGGTTAGGAGGCGCGCCTTTGTCTCTGCGGAAAGCCAGTCTCGGAGCCGGGGTGGAAGCTCCCACCCTTCCCCAGTATGCCGGGGTCCTCAGGGTCCTCGGATGAAAGCCTGCAAGAAGGCAGAGCCCGAGAGCACTGGTCACCAGCTCCTCCCACGGTGGAGTCAGGACTGAGAAGTCTCAGCTAGTCCTAGATAAACCTCACAGGGCTGAAACGTCGCGGCCAATTTGTTTCCCCGTGTGTACTGCAAAACTCTGGTTTGGCCTGCCACCAGCCCTCCCCCTTTCTGTCCCCTGCTTCAGCCAGCCACACAACTGGAAGAAGACCTGAGAGTCAGGGCCACGGTGAAATACGTGCTCCTGGGATGGGGGTAGTCAGTCGTTCACTTCAGCAAGGCACAAGCTGGCCATACGCGTCTTGGGCCCCGAAGGCTAAAAGGACTGGCAAATCCAGCGTTTCCTCCTTAATGTGCTTATGAAATGAGTCATTTAGAATTGAAGAGAAACCTCCCTAAGCCCGGCTTGGGAGTGGGGGTGGGGAAAGCTAAGGCACATGCTGACAGGAAGGACAGATGATCAGCCACATGACAGTGGTGTTCCCAACAGAATAAAGACCCGTGTCCACAGGGGAAAGTTTCAAAACATCCAAACAGTATTAGAGTGGGTTATCAACAGCAACAAGTAAGATGTGACAAGAAGATTTTACTCTCCTGAAGACATTCTCCTATCTTCAAAGCAAGTGACTTTTGCCGCCTTAATCCTGACAGTGAAGGATCTGTGGATGTTGATGGGGACACAGATAAAGGATTTATCTGAGGGGCAGAGAAAGCAGAGACGGAAGATCCTGAACACTGTGGTTTCTTATGTGGAGTCAAAAGCGGAGCGCTCAATTGTGGACCCTTCCCTCCGCCAGCAGGAGAGGGAACAACGATAAGCGGCTGCTGCCCCCTAGAAGCTACCAGGGACATAGCACCTTGCTCCACAGACAGAGATGAAAGATCCTATTATCTCGCCTCCATCCCGTAGCCTGTCATTAGTGAGGTACATGGGTGCAGAAGCCTCCTCCAAGCACGAGGAGGCCCACATCACCTCTGATAAATTAATAGGTGCCTTTTCAACAGCTAAGATGCATACAAAAGACTCCAACCAGCCAGAGCGCGTGAAGGCAGAGGCTTCAGAGGAAGCACAGACTCACCAGGCAGCACCTGAACAAGCCAAAGCCCTCTCCCAGACTTCTGTGCTCTGCGAGGCGGGCACGCTGCCCCTGCCTGCCCTCCCACCCTGCTCAAGTGTGACGGAGAGAAGAGCTCAGCAGTGCGGGCGTTAGGGTTTACATCCCAGCCCTGCCGCGGACTAGCTGTGGAACCTGACTGCCCTGGGCTTATTTCCTCATTGTAAACTGAGGAAGAGTGATCCTCGCCGGTTTGCTGGGATGAAACAAGATAACAAAAATAAAGGAAACCAGCACGGAGGCCAGCACATCATACGGCAGAAGTCCTCCTGGCCTATGTGATCAGAGCTAGCAATTGGTCAGTTAACTGAAAAATCAGTTAAAGCAGGGAATCATTAAAAACGGGGTCTTATCTACATACCTTAAACGTTTCACATTAACTTAAAACCTATAAACAAACCTGCAGTCATTTGCTAATCTTTTGATGTCGAGCCAAGACCTTTTCTTTGAGTGTGGGACCCACAGACCGGAGTTCCCAGACGTCTTTCTTGCATAAACTTCACCCATAACACACCCTTCACAATTTCTAAGGCAAAGCGAGCCCTTAAAAGACATTAGCAAAGCAAACTGAAGTACAGAACACTTCTAGATTGTTCCCCACTCACACCTAAAAAGACAGCAATCTTTTTAGCAGTTTGCATTCACCAAAACATTCAGCTTAGTTTTCACAGAACCCTCTTTTTACATTTATGTTTACAACATTTATAGATCACTCTGTTCACATTATATTTCACCTGTTTATAGCATATTTAACAAAATTGCCTAATTCGCTAACAAATCAACTGGCCCACGGGTTCAAGACAAGCTGACGCCCTCCTGGTCTGCAGAAGGGGTGTGGGTGTGGATGTGACCAGCCAGGAGCTGCCCAGTCAAGAGCACCCAGCGCCATGACAGTGAATCAGTTTCTAATGAAAGCTCTGGACACTTTCTTAAAAATATGTATTTATTGGTGCTGCCGCTTCACTTCATAAGAGATCTGATATGAGTCAAAGAAAAGGATACAGCAAACAGAAGGTATGAGGAAAGGGGAAAAAAAAAGATGTTTAATGAATGCTGTTTACTCTTCCGCTTCTCCATCAAAACCCATTTTCAGCAAACTGTGGAAAAACTAAGCCATGTATATACGTATGATCAACTTGTGTGCCTGATTCTATCAGCAGCTCCTCCCCTCCAAGCTGGAAAAGGCAGCCCTGCCCCTGAAGATGCTCTTGCCATGGCCTGACTGGACCACAGTGGACACACAGAGAAAGGCCTCTTGGTGCTACCCCAGGGCACCACCCCGCAGACTCTGTGAGCACAAGCAGGAGACCGGGGCCACCAGGGCCACCAAAGGCAAGAGGCCACAAAAGCGGCAGCACGTCTTCTCCCCGACAGGGGCAATCTAGCCCCATCCAGGGGGGCCAGGAGTCGGCTCCTGTCGGTCTCGGTGTCAGGGAGCACCCCACGCAGATTTACTTCAAGCATCACTCAGCGTCGGCCCCATCTCTAGACTGTGCAGACAAACTCATAATGGCAGAGAGAAGATTTGTGGAGCAACAGGCATAAATCTTGGTTATAACTACAAACCATAAAAGAAAGGAGAGCTGGGAGGGAAGGAGGGAGGGCCGCAATCACGTCCTTCTCCAAAGCACCACTTTATCTTCCCGCAGCTTCTCAGCGCAGAGTGGGGTTAACTACAAGAGCGGATTTTTCAAACCCAAATTGGTCTGCGTGGTTTGACAATGGGCTAAAATATTTTAAATTGAAATTATCCTCAAAAGCAGAGGGCACACGGCTGCCCTAAGTATGACATTCAGTGCTTCACAAACTGGGGGCTCGCAGGGGATTTGCTGAGTTTGCCACATGGAATACCCACCTTTAGGTCACACTTTAAAAGCAGCTTTTGAGTAAAAATTCTTTCAAATAAGATAATGACTGATTTAAAACAACAGAAAAACATTTTCAGAAGGTCACCCTGCCCAATAAGAGCTCTATACATCCCAGGCCCAGCCAACACCTGGGGAGAACTCTGAGACTGTGTCTCCAGGACGAAAGGGAGAAAACGAAACCTCTTCTCAAAGATAATGAGGATGGTGACAAGATGAAAAACCCAACTCCCCTGATCACTGTGCCTCTGAAAAAAGGCACTTGAGCTGAGACTCAGCTCCCTGGTTCCCACTCCAGAATGAGGACACTGTTCAGTTACCTAACAGTCAGGGCCTCTGATTCCAGAAACTACAGCAAATATAAAGTATCAGCACAGAAGCCAGAAACCCAAAATACAAACAAAGCTGCCTAACAATCTCAAATTCCATTTCTCTAATGATTACTCCTAAGCGTTCCGATTCATCTAATAATTATTCGTAAAAGGATACCTTAAAACTGAAAAAACCACCTCTTCATTTACCTGAAGGAGGAAGGAACTGAAAGGGCACAGCCTCGTCTACTCGACAAACCTTCTCAGTCTGTAATTGGAAGGACGGAGTAGGAAGAGGCAGTAATTTCAAAATCAGTCAGTAGCCTAGAGACGACAGAGAAGCCGCCCAGAGACGGAATGAGGCTTTTCTCAAGTTCATCCATTTCAGCATTTAGTTCTCTCCAGCTTCCTCCCCGCATCTGCAGGACAGGCGGGAATCTCAGGCACCCTCCCGACAAGGGGTGCCAGTGTTAAAAGAGCAGCGTTTTCCACAGGTGACGAGGGGGGAGAGGGGAAGGAGGAAAGCCAACATTTCCTCCTACCTAGGTGCCCAGGCCTCCAGCCCAGCACCCTGAGTCTGGACGCACGGCAGCATCCCAACCCGACGGGGGAGCACCACAAGCCCCACCCTCTGGCTGCTGACACTCGATTTAGGTTCCAAGTGTCTCACACAGCAGCCGTGAGGGGTGCCTCCTGCCTTTGGTACCATAAGTACCAAATCTTCAGATGATTCACTTTTTACAAGTAAATAAATAGAGCATATTTAGGGTTATCCCTATAATATCACCCCCAGTCACTGCCTCTAGGCAAACCCTGAGTGGGAAACAAGAGGTGGAGATTACAGTTCACTTCAGCAAACCTAACTCTGCTACACCCACAGAAATCAACCACTACAGACCCTTTAAATAATAATGCTTCATACTTTAGATTTGCCATATTTATTTGTTCTTCCTGGAAAAATGACAATTTCCTGAAATCTCTAAGTGGCTAGTTTTATTACCCCTGTGCTTGTAAAACACTTTCATGAATACACTATTAAAATCAATTTTATTTCCCCACCAAGTGCTTTGAATTTTGTAAAATAAATATATGTGTGTTATATGTTCTGGATATACACATACACATATATGTACATGAGCACATACACAAAGAAATGCATCGAGCGTGTGAATGTCATTCTTCAGAAATGTTTTGGTGGGGAAAAAGCATAAGAATCACCTATCCACAGTGAGCCCACCAACAAGTATACCCAAATATCAATACTTGAACCACAAAAAATAGAAATATAGGGGAGACTGTGCCAGAAGTACGTGCGAGAGGTCTCCAGGAGACAGGCAACCAGCCACAGCTTTCTTAAAGAGAAGCTCACAAACTAGCTCCCTGAATTCATCAAGATATTAATGGCCTTTTGATTACCAGCCTCTGGTTAACTGACTTAAAAACCAAAGAGAAAACCTAAGGTGTTCCAGCAATAAGGTGGATGAGCTCCCCAGAAGGGTGGAGATCAAACACATGATGCAGAACCACCCCCTCCCCCCCTCAAGGTTCTGTCTTAGCCTCAGGGAGAAACCTGGGGATACATGATACTTCGATAAATGGGGCTTCCCTGGTGGCGCAGTGGTTGGGAGTCCGCCTGCCGATGCAGGGGACATGGGTTCGTGCCCCGGTCCGGGAAGATCCCACATGCCGCGGAGCGGCTGGGCCCGTGAGCCATGGCCGCTGGGCCTGCGCGTCCGGAGCCTGTGCTCCGCAACGGGAGAGGCCACAACAGTGAGAGGCCCGCATACCGCAAAAAAAAAAAAAAAAAAAAAAAAAGGAACTCAGGGGAAGGTGAGGGGAATGGGTGAAAATGGTCAAAAGGAACAAACTTCCAGTTATAGAATAAATAAGCCATGGGAATGCAATGTTTAAAAAAAAAAAGAATTCAGCATACTAAAAATATTAATCCTAGGGAAGGTGATAAAGTAGAATTACCATCATCATTTATAAAGGTACATTAATTATAGTTTGGCATTATTTTGGTAGAGGGATGCAGGGAAAAGGATAGAAACAAAAAACAAACAAAAAAACAAAAAACAAAAACAAAACCTATACCTACAGGTTACAGGAAGAGAAGATTCATCCATTAGAAAGAAGTTGGTGTTAAAGAGCAAAACGCTGAAATTCTAGTTTAGCCCAAATCCATAGGTGTTGTATGAAGTAGGTAAGCAATAGTATTGCTAAATGTTGAGGAGCCTGTTGTATTGAAACAAGGGAGCATATTTATTGCTGCTTCAAATACCCTAAACTCATATGACTAGAAGGACTCTCAAGACATTACTTAACCCCTGTTTCTGTATCCAAGCAAGACAGGAACCGAGTTACTCCAGGCAGACAACTGTCCATCCATTCTTACAGATCTATTGACTAGGCAGGACTTGATCCTGGCGGAGCAGTGCAGGGACCGACCCAGAACCTCTGTGACGGCCCGAGCACATGCCCACACAGGTGATGAGAAATCGCGGGTCTATGGGAAACTGACAGAAGGTTCTGAACGGGTCTGGGAGAAGCTAGAGGTCAGTACTCTGGAGCTTGCCCTGGGAGGCAAAGTTCAGTGAACAAAGTATAAAGAAAAAGTAATCAGCCATTTTAACTCTGGCAAAGAGTTCTGTCATTAACAAACAGAGAATTTCAACTGGGAGCTTACAGAATTTATCAAAATGAGTCTGTTTACCAATCACCAGCCCTGAGGACATCATGACATTATAGAGCAATTATCTCACTAATGTGGCCAGAGTTGCTGGGTTGGTTCTTTTGGGAGCGGAGGAGGGTTGAAGGGGTAAGAGAAGGTACGTGCAGTGTCACTATGCGGCTGGAATCAAGACCAGGGATGGCTAACACAAATGTGTCAGTTAGAGACCACAAGACCATACTTAACTCAAAATCACAAGCCAGTTTTTATAGCCCAGAGAGGACAGATATGAAAATCAGGCCCCCCCTTCCCTAGCAAATAGAGCAAAACAATGACGCAGACACCCAAATACATCCACCGAACAATGAAACTTGCACTGTACTGACTAGTCAGTAGAGCCTCTTGTGTTGTAACTCACTTTTTTAATAAAGGGAAAAATTCTTCCAAAGTGCTCATCTAGTTCTGAAAACAAAGAACAAGATTATTTGCCTTCAGCATCCCATGCTTAGCCTTTTTAGTGTAGAGAACAGGCAGCTTCCATTAAGGAATTTTGTGGAAAATATGCACCCCACTCAGTTAAAAACAAAACCAAAAATAACTGAGCACGGTGCTCCCTCAACACTGGACTATCCTACTCCTCCAGACCTGGCTTCAAGTTTCACAAAAACCATCCCTAAGCACCCCCTACCCCCAGAGGACTCTTCCTTCTCTGAATAATGAGGGCTCCCTTATACTCCCAGCCAGGCAATTCTGCACCAAATTATATACAATTTTGTACTGTTTGCTAAAATTATATACAGCCTTGTGCTGTTTGCTAATTGTTTCGCGTGTAACAAATGCATTTTCTTTCCCAAATAAGATATACAAATTACTTGGGAAGAAGGCTTAGCTTTATCTTCAATTGTCTGTTCCTGAGCACCCAGGAGACAGCTAACACACACGGCCTGAGGAATCTCCCCTGGGAAGGTGTGACTTGGGCTGAGTGCCTCGGGGCTTTCTGTGGGTGGGCGCTCCCACCCCATCACTTCTCTGGCACCCTATGACTCTCTCCAGCCTGCTGCCAGTTCACAGCAGCTCATCCTCTGCCCCCGACCTGCCACACAAGCCGTCACTAGCCCTCGGAGGCTTCTCTGCCTGGCACCCTCCCACTGCCACTCCCAAGAGGCAGAAGTAGCTCACACAAGACCATACAGCTCGGCTGGTGCCCTCATTTAATCAGGCTGCTGACCAAAAGCAATAAGGGCATGACTGAGAGACTGTGGGAGTTTAATATAAAAAAATTAATTAAAAAAAAGAGGGGAAGGAGAAAGCGTCTACCTTTTACTAGGGCCCTAATTACACAACTCACAGGATCAACCCAAATGAGATGGGAGTTTATTTGGGTTTTTTTTTTAATTATTGTTGTTTTATATATATATAAATTGCTGCTATGTGTTTTCTTTCCTCTGAGCAATTATGCAGCAAGTACGTAAAGAGGGGAAAAAATATTAATTAAATATAAGTAAATTGTAGAGCGGGCCTTGAGAGAATGAGTCTGAACTCTGGACGATCGCGAGCTACTAGGGTTTGAAGACTGCTCGGGGCCTCCCAGAAAAGAAAGAAATAAAAATACAACCAACGAACAAGCAGATGCATAGTACCGCAGGAGAAGAGCAGCGCGCAGAAACACTGGCAGAGCCAAGGGGCTGCAGGGTTCCAAGTACCCAGAAACCAGTGAGGCTGCCAATTGCCCAGGGCTCATTGCTAGAAAGAATGCCCAGAAGTTTATACAATCATGCCCCAAAAGATGGTCCAGCCACTCTTCTGGTGATCAGTAGTTAAATCCGTGGATACAAATGTAAAAAGAGACTGTGGAATAAAGGACTGAAGAGGACTAGACCGTCCAGTGTGAACTTCAGTCCGAAGCCAACCACAACTTCGGCCTGAGGGGCACTGAGGCAGGCGCCATGGGAAACAAGTTCCCGACCTAAGGGGCTGGCTGGCAAAGCCAAGGCTCCTCTGGCGTTTACACCACTGAGATGGCAAGGAAGAACCCAGGCAGTACCAAAAGAGAGAAATGAAGCCACTAGGGAGTGGTGGGAAGCGAGCTGTACTTGGAAAAAGCAGGTGACATGCAGTACAACAGTGCTCCCCTCAAACAGTCCTGGCAGGGCTGGTAGCACCCAGGCCTTCCTCCAGCTCGTTCAAATCCAACTTGCCTTCTGCCTTGGAAAGTCTTAGTACAGACTAAAAATCAGACTTGTGCATACCAGCTAAGGGCCTCACGTCATCCCCTCTCACTACTGCCAGAAGGAGAGGGAAGAAAAACAGGTGAAACCCCAGGCCCTGCTGAAACAAAAGCTTGGCGGTACATCCCTTGCTATCTCTATTCAAAGAAAGAAAAGGCTCTGAAAAGTTAAACCTAAAGCTGGCCCCTCCATAAAACTTATCTGGTTTGTGTGGAGCAGGTCTTTTTTTTTCTTTTCTTTTCTTTTGGCCACACCGTACGGCTTGTGGGATCTTAGTTCCCTGACCAGGGATTGAACCCGGCCCCTCGGCAGTGAAAGCACAGAGTCCTAACCAGTGGACCACCAGGGAATTCCCTGTACAGAACAGGTCTTAATACCCAGCCCTCAGGATTTGCAGCAGGCCTTGAAATGCAAAATACAATGAAAATGGGGTGGGTGGGCGGGCGGGCAGTGCTCTCACTCAGACCACCAAAGCAAAAGCACTTTGTAAAGAAAATTACCTTCAGTACTTAGTAGGCCTCTTCCCTATCAATAGTATAAGCAGATAATGTTGGAAATGAGTATCACAAACCTAATTACTGACCAGGCAAAAAGAGAACTCTCTCCCTTACCTGTTCTTCAAAGGCCACCTGAAGTGCCCTCACCCTGAGGAGCAGAACGGCTATTTCAGACAATCAAGCAGCTACTGGGTCAGGCCCAGCAACCTCACTCCAGCTCAGCCTCCAAAGGTTTCAGGCATCCCACTAATTACCACTGATTCAAACAAGTAAAATGGTGCATCACCACACCTGGGGCGGATGCTTTCCGTTCCAGAAAAGACCAGGCTTTACTAAGGGGAGATCTCGCTAATCCCTGGGTGCCAGAAGAGGAAGCGGAAGTCAGAGGTCACTCGCGGGCTGTCTCCACAGAGCACCTACTCCTAAAGGCACACTACTGATGCAACACTATAGGAGCATGAGGCTTCTGGAAACTCAGTATTTTAATTATCAGAAAATTATACTATATATCATGGCTTCTTACCAGCGGCTCTCGAGGCGTCACATTTTCACTTCCTGGAGTAGAACTTGGCTGCAAAGAAAAATAAAAACAGAAAGTAAGATCGCAGTGCCACCCAATGGACACCAAAAAAACCAAAGGTGTGCCATCACATAAACAACTACTTCTCATATTTCTCACCAGCTTTCCATACCGCAGAGTGTGCTGTGGTGGGTTACCTGTAAGAAGCAGCCCGAAGAGCCTGAATTTGCCAGTGAACATGTTTCTGGGTTTACTGTCACGGCACCTCAAGAAGGCTGCATTTAGCTTAGGAGGGCCCCCGCAGCTGAGCAGCAGGGGCTGGGGACCATCACAAAATCCGCAGCAACAGGAGAAGTCCACAAAAGGCTTTCAGTGAAAGCCAAACCTCCCTTTTGCCAGGTCTCCCCTGCCACTGACCAGTGAGAGCACAGCAAAAGTGGAGAACCAGATCCAGCCACAAGGGGGCCCCAGTTGCCCACACTCAGCATTTTCTCTGGGCATCTATTTGGAGCCAAGGAAGCAGCAAACTATGGACACTGGTTCCTATTTATCACCTGTCACTAAGGATACCAATCCCCAGTAGTAAAGAAAGCCGAGTTTAAATCCTTTTTGTAAATAAGCTAGTGACAAGCTGACAGATAAACAGAGCAACCCACAGCCAGGCAGCATGTGGCCCACTCGCCTGGCCCTAGTCTGTTTCCTTCTCTGCATCTCTCCCCTCACCCTCGCACTTACCTTCAACCCTTGGCTGATCTGGCCAAAATTCAGAGAAAGGGAGAGATAGAGACAGAGACAGACAGACTGGGAGGAAATCTACAAATCTCCAAAAGAAGGAAACAAGCAGCTTGAGAGAGTTATGATTAGTTTACTGTTACTGATGTTCAAACCAATTTCCAATTATCTACAGATAATATCCAGACAAATGAGCTAATCTGTGGGTCTCAGGAGCCAGCCTCCAAACTCCTCCCAGCTAGTCAGATGGCAAGTGCCAAGCCTCCTGGGAAAAAGGATAGAAGGCGGAAGAGGAGAAAGTCCAGTCCACAGAGGGTCCCCAAAGATTTCCTCATGCCCAGTTGCTACCACACAGTGGGCACAGGGCACAGTGGCAAGGACTCTGCTGGAAGGACTCTATCTCCTCATCCAAAGTCCTGTCTCAAGAGCCCCCTCTTCTGCCAGGACAAGAAGGTCAGCCAGCATGAAACTAACTAGAAAGTCTCAGAGAACCTGAGCATGCTTTCCCTTCCTCCCTCCCGGACTGTCCCTCCCTCCTAAGGCTCCGGGCATCAATAAGCTCATGCGTTCAGATCTCTAGCGCAGACCCCTCTGAGTTCTACACCCACCTGCCTTCCTGCCTCCTCTTGGACTTAACAAAACCCCATAACAGATTCATAATCCTCTCCCTCCGCCACACGTGTACGCTTCCACTGTTCCCCGTCTGGGTGAATGTCACAACCTTCCACCAAAATACGCAAACTAGAATCCAAAAGGCCATCCCTGACAGCTCTTCCCCTCACTTGCCAGAGCAAGTCCTGCCAATACGCCTTCCTAAATATCCACAGAATCAATCATCCACTTCTCTCCATTTCTTCTGCCATCTCTTAGGTCCAAGCTTCCAAAATCTCCTGCCTGGACCACTGCAATAGCCTTCTAATCAGCTCACGCACATCCATGCTGGCTCTCTTCTAATTCATTTTCCACACAGCAAACAGACTATCACTTCAAAACAATAATCTGATCTCATCCACCGACCGCCCCAGTAAACATCAACAACGCTAATACAGAAAAGCCTTCCCAGCTTGGCCACGCGTCTCCTCTGACTACATATCAGGTCTGCGTGGCACCACGAACCCCAGCTCTGCGCAGAACAGACATACTGGCCTTTGCTTCCTCTGTCAGTGGGACTTTGCACCAGGTATTCCCTCCCTTCCCTCTGACAATCTGATTCATCCTTCAGATTTCAGTTAAGTCACTTCTTTGGGGAAGCATTCCTTCTCTGACAGCCATGACACCATCAAATCTCCCTAATATACACTCACACCATATACCTCTTCTTCAAGGGCTGAGCAGAACTGCAACTTTAAGTGTGTGATATCCGATTGATGTCTGTGCCCCTCACCAGATTATAAACTCCACATGGGCAGAAACGGGCTGTGTTTGCTCATCACTGTATCCCTGGGGCCTAGGACAGTATCAGGCATAGATGAGGCCTTCCATAGATATTTGCTGAATGAATCAATGGTCAAAAAAGAGCAGAACAGATTTGGTTTGAATGGGTTATATAAAGCTCATTACCTTCCTGAGGGCTTCCTTCACTCCATTTGGTAAATACTAAGTGCTAACACTTATTTAGCTCCTTCTTCATTTCATTCTCATAATAAATGTATGAAATTATTGCTGATGAGGAAACTGAGGCAAGGGAGGTTAAATAACTTGGCCACAATGACTCAGGTAGTAACTGGTTCTAAGATAATTTGAGCCCTTCTACTTAATCAAAATAATTGAGTTTTGTTTAGACTACATTTTAATAGGCAACAACCATAATGCTACCCCATAAATAATAATGTAGGTTATTTGACTAGATGAAACAAACTAACACAAACAGCTTTAATATTTAGGAAGCCTGACTCTGATTTAAACCAAAACTTTCTTCCTGAGATACAACTAATCACTGAGGCATCTCCAAGGAACTTCCCTTAAAATTAGTTCATCCCCTGAATAGCTAACGTTTGCTAGAGGAAAAACTTTAAGCAACATACAGTATCAAGGTAAGTCTCTTTCATCGTACACCCTTCTGTACCTTTCTAAACTGTGAGCCATGTAAATATATTCTGCTTTAAAAAATTAAATACTGGGGCTTCCCTGGTGGCGCAGTGGTTGAGAATCTGCCTGCCAATGCAGGGGACACGGATTCGAGCCCTGGTCTGGGAAGATCCCACATGCCGCGGAGCAACTAGGCCCGTGAGCCACAACTACTGAGCCTGCGCGTCTGGAGCCTGTGCTCCGCAACGAGAGAGGCCGCAACAGTGAAAGGCCCGCGCGCCGCGATGAAGAGTGGCCCCCGCTCGCCGCAACTAGAACAGAGCCCTCGCACAGAAACGAAGACCCAACACAGCCATAAATAAATTTAAAAAAATAAAAATTAAAAATTAAATACTAAAAAAATTTAAAAGGAAGCTTCCCTTTCATCCCAACAGCCTCCTCTTCCTTGGGGACACAGCACTGATGATGGTTCCTTATATATTCTTCCAGGGATATTCAAGGCGTATAAGAAGCACACATGTGTGTGCCTATCCCCAGCAAGGAATTTAAACAGCAACACTCTTCCAACTTCTTAAAACCTCGGCTTCACAGAGCCTTCTGGGGTCTCAGCACACCAAAGCCCAACCTCCAAACTCAATCTCGGAGGCTGCTTAGAAAGGAACAAGCACTTCCACACCCGTATTCCAACTCACGGTACTGTCTGAGGTCGGTCAGACCTTACCAGTGAACTCACAGAAGACTTCTCGCCAATCTGGGAATTGCCCAGTATGATTACATTCTAGATGATTCGCCAGCTCATGCTGAAATATCTGCAATCTAAAATGGACCATCCCCATCTCCTGTTTGTGTCCTTTAGAAAACTATTCCTTGATGACCAAGACAGCCTTCATTCCTCTTTACTGCTCTGCATGATTTCCTTGATAATACCATCTGAAATTATTCATTATATAACTAGTTTATTATCTGTCTATCCTTTAAGTTCCTTGAAAGCAGGCACTTTACCACCTTAGTGAAGGCAGATCTTTAGCACTTAGAATGTCACTTATACTCAATAAATATGGGCTTAATTAATTTTTTTAATTAAAAAAATTAAACCAAAGGAACCACTTTATATACATAAGCCAAAATGAAGCAAGCAAAGGACCATAGCAGTGTCTTTCCCTGGAACATTTCACCTACAACAAACCACAAATCTGGCCACTCTCAAAGCAATGTCACGACCCAACGGTTCTCAACCCTGGGGCACAATCACCCCCACAGGGGCATTTAAAAATGTGTGGAGGTATTTCTGGCTGTCACAGTGACCAGGGAGTCCCATCGGCATTTAGAGGGCAGAGGCTTGGGAGGCTAAATGTCCTGCAATGGACACCATGAAGAACTATTCCATGCAAACACCAACAGGACCCCTAGGAGAATCCTGACCATTCCGCTTCCTCATGAGGAGGAGGAAGACAGACTCCCATCTTTTACATGATGCTGCTTCAAAAGAGGGCAAAGGGGCTTCCCTGGTGGCGCAGTGGTTGAGAGTCCGCCTGCCGATGTTAGGGGACATGGGTTCATGCCCCAGTCCGGGAAGATCCCACATGCCGCGGAGCGGCTAGGCCCATGGCCGCTGAACCTGCACGTCTGGAGGTGCTCCACAACGGGAGAGGCCACAACAGTGAGAGGCCCGCGTACCGCAAAAAAAAAAAAAGAGGGCAAAGGTCTGAGAGGGCAACTGCCTGTCAGAAGCTGAACTAAGCTCACACAGGTCCATGAGTCTCACCAGGCCAGCTTTTGTGAAAGTCCAATACTTCTCAAACAACTGCCCCTACATCGACCCCCTTTTAAGTGGTCAAGTCTATTTTCCAGCCTGAAACACATCCCTACAAATTAAATTCCAACTTAATCCTGAAAAATCTTGACAGGGTGGTTTATTTTTAAAAATAATAATAGTAAGGTTTAGCAATCACCAGCTGAGGGAGAAGTAGGCTATAAGGCAATCCGCAGTCAGGATCCTCAGGGGCTGGAATGCAGAGAGCAGGCAGGAAGAAGAGAAAAAGCATCAGAATGCTTTAAAAAACAAACAGGCAAACAAAAAAAGGCCACAGTGGCAGGGAGAGAAATGTGTCAGTTTGGTAGAGACAAAAGGCGCTCTCACTCCTGCTGTCCAGGCACTGACCTTCCCCAGCCAGGAGGTGTGCCCACGTGCTGACCTTGATGCACAGCAAAGGTCAACTGCACACACACAGCTCAGATCTGAGCAACCAGAAAAACACTCAGTTCTAGGAGCGCTCATCCTACACCTGCCAGCGACTGTGTAGCTCTGGGTATGTCCTAGGCAAGATATGGCCTATAGTTCTTTGCTGGGAAGAATAAGATTCAATTCAACAAATGCTGTTGGAGAGGCACTGGTATAGTGGCAAGTGCATGACCTTTGGCATTAGTAACTGAGGGGCTGTGGGTACACTGGTCAACCTCTCTGAACCTCAGTTCCTCATCCACGGGAATAATGGGAAGAATACCAACACCCCACATTCAGGATGAGATGAGGATCATGAAAGTTATATCATTCTTCTGCTCAAAATGAACCAATAGAGTCTGCCCTATGGTGAAGTAATAGGGACCAGGTTTACCCTCCCACTGTAAACAACTGGAAAACTAAACAAAATAAATGACACCACTGTTTGCAGACATTGGACAGCAGGCAATACAGGACTTTGATTCCTGACAGAACAGAAACAGATGATGGGAGCCCCAAGACCACCCTGGCTTCTGCCAGGTTTCTGCACATTTCAGACCAAGGACCCAGGGCCGGGGCAGTGGTGGGAGGGGGGAATCCCAGCACATCACAGCAACAGATTGAGGAAACAGACTGGAGTTCAGGGAGGCTAAGTCAGCTGAAAGGTGCAGGACAGGGTCCCAGCGAGGAGGGAGCTTTGCAGAAAGGGAGCTCCAGAAACCTGCACAGAGGTTTCCTTAAGTCTGTACTGAATATTAAAATTTGTACATGCACAGAATGACACTCGAGACTGAAAAAAAGATTGATGAAGAAGCTGCAAGCTGAACAGTTCCCAGAACCCTCATAGGTCTCACAAGTCCCAAGCACCAGAGTTGAGCATCCTCCCTGCTCTATCAGGGCATTCAGTAGACACCTGGAAAGGCCACATCTTGGTGGGCGGGGGGGGGGGTGTCAGATCACCCCTAGGATAAAAACGACCCTAGATCAGGACTTGAAAGAATCAGAATGAACCAAAAGTAACTTAATCACCCACCAGAACAAAACTCAACACTCTTTAAAGTAAGATCGCAATCCAGACCCTCAATGATGTAAAATTCACAGCACTCAGCACCTAATCAAAAATCTCAACATGTGTCAAGAAGCAGGAAACTGTGAGCTATAATAATAAGAAAAATTAGAATAATTAGCAAACAAGAGCATTAAGACAGGTGTCATAACTTTATTCAAGAATTTAACTCATTTAAAAAATACAAATATCAAATCATGTTGTACACCTGAAATTAACATAATGTATGTCGAGTAAACCTCAATAAATAAAAAAGAATTTAAAGGAAAACATGATCATAGTAAGGAGAGAAATGTGAGGTATAAAAAGAAAATAGAACTTCCAGAGATGAAAAAACATATCTGAAATAAAAATTTCACTGAATGGTAATGACAATAGGTTAGATACTGCAGAAAAAAAAGTAAGTGCACTTGAAAACACAGGAACAGAAACTGAGCAAAATGAAGGACAGAGAGGGGGAAAAAAGACCAAAAAAAGAAAAATATTTGAAGAAATAATGGCTGAAAAATTTCCAAATTTGATGAAAACTACAAACTCACAGATCAAAGAAGCTCAACACACTCCAAGAAGAACAAACACAAAAGTGACTAAGGTACAGGGGAAAATCCTATAAGTAGCCAGAAAAAAATTAATCAAAATTAAGAATGACTTCAGACTTCTGATCAGCAACTGTGCAACCCCCCAAAAAATACAATGGAACAGTATCTTCAGCTCTTCCTTGGCCTGCCTACAGAGGTGGCAGCCACCATGGCCACCCTCAAACCCCTCGTGAAGCTCAAGATTGTCAAAAAGACCAAGAAGTTCAACCCATACCAGTCAGACCGATATGTCAAAATTAAGCGGAACTGGCAGAAATCCAGAGGTACTGACAACAGGGTGTGCAGGGAATTCAAGGGCCAGATCTTGATGCCCAACATTGGTTATGGGAGCAACAAGAAAACAAAGCTCATGCTGCCCAGTGGCTTCTGGAAGTTCCTGGTCCACAACTTCAAGGAGCTTGAAGGGCTGCTGATGTGAAACAAATCTTACTGCGCTGAGATTACTCCAAGAACTCAAAGCCACTGTGGAAAGAGCAGCCCCGCTGGCCATCAGAGTCGCCAATCCCAAAGCCAGGCTGCACAGCAAAGAAAATGAATAGACAGGTCATGTGCACACTATGTTTGTGTTTAAAGAAAAAAAAAAACCATAAAAACTCAGCCATCTGAGATTTCAATAAAAACAAATAGTATCTTTAAAATGCCCACAGAGGGTGGGGGGGGGGGAGAGATACAACATGACTGTCAACCTAGAATTCTATATCCAATGAAAATATCTTTCAAAAATGAATACAAATTAAAGATTTTTTCAAAAGGAAAAAAAAAAGCTAGAATTTGTCAACAGTATACCTGTACCACAAGAAATGTTAAAACACTCCAATTAAAAGGCAGAGCAGAGATTGTCAGACTGGGTGGGGAGAAAATGCAAGAAGGAGCTATATATTGCAGACAAGAAACCCATTTTAAACAAAAAGACACACATAGCTAAAAGGCCAAAGGATGGAAAATGATATACCATGCAAACACTAATCATAAGAAAGCTGTAGTGGCAATATTAATCTCAGGCAACTTCAAACTAAAAGATATTACCAATGATAAACAAGGACATTTCCAAAATAAAGGAGTCAGTCAAGAAGACATAATAATCCTGTATAAGTATGCACACATAATAGTTTCAAAACACATAAAGTAAATCAGACCGAATTTAAAAGATAAAAAGACAAATCCATAGTTATAGTTGGGGACTTAAATAATCTTCTCACCTTAATCAGAAAGTCAGTAAGGATATAGAAGACCTAAATAATGCTATCAACCAACACGGCCTAGTAACATTCGCAGAACACTTCACCCAACAGCAGCAAAATATACCTTACAGTTGACCCTTGAACAAGGGAGTGAGGGAGAGCGACCCCCACACAGTCAAAAATCCACATATAACTTTACAGTTGACCCTCCATCTCCAAGGTTCCTCATGCACAGACTCAACCAACTGCAAATAGTGTAGTAGTGAAGAATGTATTTATTAAGGAAGCTTTTAAGTGGACCTGCACAGTTCAAACCTATATTGTTCAACGGTAAAATGTATTTTCAAGTTCATAAGGAAAATTCATCAAGACAGACCATAAAATAAATTCACAAGACTTGAAATCATATAGAAAATGTTCTCTGATCACAATGGGATTAAACTAGAAATCACAGGGAAAAAATACGGAAAATTTTCAAATGTTTGGAAATTAAACAGACTTCTAAATAATCTATGGGTCAAAGAAGAAATCACAGGGGAAGTAAGAAAATATTCTGAACTGAATGACAATGAAAACACAACACATCTAAATCTGTGGAATGCAATGAAAGCCGTGCTTAGAAGGAAGTTTACAGTTTTAGTTAGTGACTTTAGAAAAGAAGCTAGAAAAATAGAACAAATGAAACCCAAAGTAAATAGTAAGAAATAAAATTTAAAACTTACAAACAGAGGAAAATCAATGAAATAAAAACTGGTGTTCTGAAGAATACTAAAATGGATAAATCTGTATGCAGACTGATCAATTAAAACAGACATTAATTTCCAATATTAGGAATGAAAAAGGGGAAATCTCTGTGTATTTTATATACATTTAAAAGATGGGCTTCCCTGGTGGCGCAGTGGTTGAGAGTCTGCCTGCTGATGCAGGGGACACAGGTTCGTGCCCCAGTCCAGGAAGATCCCACATGCTGCGGAGCGGCTAGGACCGTGAGCCATGGCCGCTAAACCTGCACGTCTGGAGCCTGTGCTCCACAACGGGAGAGGCCACAACAGTGAGAGGCCTGCGTACCGCAAAAAAAAAAAAAAAAAAGATAAGGGAGGGACTTCCCTGGTGGCACAGTGGTTAAGAATCTGCCTGCCAATGCAGGGAACATGGGTTCAAGCCCTGGACCAGGAACATCCCACATGCCACGGAGCAACTAAGCCCGTGCGCCACAACTACTGAGCCTGCACGCTAGGGCCCGCGAGCCGCAACTACTGAGTCCGTGTGCCTCAACTACTGAAGCTCGCACACCCAGAGCTTGCAACAAAGAGAAGCCACCACAATAAGAAGCCCGCGCACCGCAACAAAGAGTAGCCCCTGCTCGCTGCAACTAGAGAGAAAGCCCACGTGCAGCAATGAAGACCCAATGCAGCCATAAGATAAATAAATATTTTTTTTAAAAAGATAAGGGAATATTATGAAAAATCTTACAAACAAATGTGACAACTGCAAATGACTACAAATTCCTTCAGACACAATATGCCAAAGCTGACCCTAGGAAAAAAACAGAAAAGCTTAATAGTCTTATATCTGTTTTTAAAATACATAATTAATAATTTAAAACATAATTTTAAAATACTTAATTTAAAAAGAAATTAAGGGACTTCCCTGGAGATCCAGTGAGTATGACTCCATGTTCCCAATGAAGGGGGCCCAGGTTCAATCCCTGGCCGGGGAACTAGATCCTGCATGCATGCCACAACTAAGAAGTCCACATGCCGCAACAAAGACCGGGCACAGCCAAAATAAATAAATAAATAATAAAAAGAAATTAAGTTTACAACTAAAATTTTAAAAGAAAACTCTAGGCCCAGGTGGCTTCACTGGTGAATTCTATCGAATATTTAAGAAAAAAATAATAGCAGTCTTATAATAAACTATTTCAGAAAGTACAATAGAAAAAAAAGGTCGGGGGGGTGGGGGCTCCCTGGTGGCCTAGTGGCTAGGATTCCGGGCTTTCACTGCCGTGGCCCGGGTTCAATCCCCAGTCTGGGAACTGAGATCCTGTAAGATGCGTGGCACAGCCAAAAAAAAGGTAAAAATTCCCAATTCATTCTGATAGGCCAGCATTACCTTGACAACAAAACTAGACATAGATTTCACACACACACACACACACACACACACACACACACAAACTATAAATCAATATCCCTCATAAACATAAATGTGAAAATCCTTAACAAATTATTGCCAAATCAAATCCAGCATTATACATCAATAAAAAGGGTAATATATCATGACCAAGTGGAATTTATCCAACAAATGCAAGAGTGGTTTAACATTTGAAAAATCAATCAACGTAAATCCCATATTAACAGAATAAAGGAGGAAAACAATAGAATCAACTCGACAGACAGCAAAAAGAGCACCTGACAATATTCAAAACACATGATTAAAAAAAAGGGCCTCCCTGGTGGCGCAGTGGTTGAGAGTCCGCCTGCCGATGCAGGGGATACGGGTTCGTGCCCCGGTCTGGGAGGATCCCATATGCCGCGGAGCGGCTGGGCCCGTGAGCCATGGCCGCTGAGCCTGTGCGTCCGGAGCCTGTGCTCCGCAACGGGAGAGGCCACAACAGTGAGAGGCCCACGTACAGAAAAAAAAAAAAAAAAAAAAAAAAAAACTAAGCAAATTAAAAATAAAAATTGAATCCCCTCTACTAGATAAAGGGGACCTTCAAAAAAACCTTTATGGCTGGGACTTTCCTGGTGGTGCAGTGGTTAAGAATCCGCCTGCCAATGCAGGGGACATGGGTTTGATCCCTGGTCTGGGAAAGGCCCACATGCCGCGGAGCAACTAAGCCCGTGCACCAAAGCTACTGAGCCTGAGCTCTAGAGCCCGTACACCGCAACTACTGAGCCCACATGCTGCTACTGAATCCCGTGAGCCTAGAGTCCGTGCTCCACAACAAGAGAAGCCACTGCAATGAGAAGCCTGTGCACCGCAACAAAGAGTAGCCCCGGCTCATCACAGCTAGATAAAGCCCACGCACAGCAATGAAGACCCAACACAGCCAAAAATAAAAAATTCAAAAAATTTAGAAATTAAAAAACCTGTAGCTAACATCATACTTAAATATGAAAGATTGAGTGCATTTTCCCTAAGATCAGGAATAAGGCAAAAATGTCTACTCCCAATATTTCTTTTAACATTGTAGTAAAAGTCCTGCACAGTGCAATAAAGCAAGAAAAAAAAAGGGCATACAAATTGGAAAGCAAGAAGTAAAGCTGTCTTTACTTGCAGATGACATGATCATCTACAGAGAAATAAGGAATCTACCCAAAAAACTATTAGAATTACAAATGAGCTTAACAAGGCTGCAGATATAAGGCCAACGCACAAACTCAATTTTATTTCTAAACACTAGCACTGAACAATTAAAAATGAAATTTAAACATTAAATACAAAAAAATGAAATACTTAGAGAGAAATTTAACAGAATGTGTACATGACCTACACGCTTAAAACTATAAAATACTACTGAGGAAAATCAAAGACCTAAATGGAGGGGCTTCCTTGGCGGCGCAGGGGTTGAGAGTCCGCCTGCCGATGCAGGGGACACGGGTTCATGCCCTGGTCTGGGAAGATCCCACATGCCGCGGAGCGGCTGGGCCCGTGAGCCATGGCCGCTGAGCCTGCACGTCCGGAACCTGTGCTCCGCAACGGGAGAGGCCACAACAGTGAGAGGCCCGCGTACCGCAAAAAAAAAAAAAAAAAAAGACCTAAATGGAGACATATATCATTTTATGTAATTCAAGGATCAATATTGTTAAGATGTCAATTCTCCCCAAAACTGATCTATAGATTCCACACAATCCCAGGAAAAATCCCAGCAAGCTTTTTTGTAAGAACTGATAAACTGATTCTAAAATTTATATAGAGATGCAATGGACCAAAGCTAGAACAATTTTGAAAAAGAATAAAGTCAGAACACTTTACACTACCTGATTTCAAGATTTACCATAAAGCTACAGCATTCAAGACACTATGATTGACCCTTGAACAACACAGTGGTTAGGGGGGCTGACCCTCCACACAGTCAAAAATCCACATGTAACTGTACAGTTAGCCCTCCATATCTATGGATTCAACCAACCATGAATTGTGTAGTACTGTAATATGTATTTACTGAAAAAGAAACCCAAGCATAAGTGGACCCAGGCAGTTCAAACTCCTGTTGTTCAAGAGTCAACTGTATTTCCTTCACATTAGGAGAAACATAGATAAATGGAACAGAAGAGAGTCCAGAAATTAACCTATTATATACAATTTTTTTTTATTTCTGACAAAGATGGCAAGATGATTCAATGGAGAAAGGGTAATCTGTTCAACAAATGATGCTGGAACAACTGATATCCATATGGGGAAAAAAAAATTAACCTCAGCCTTTACCAATAAGCACATGAAAAGAGCCGCTTAATGTTATTTGTCATCACAGAAATGCAAATTAAAAGCACAGTGAAATACCACTACATACTCACTAGAGTGGCTAAAATTAAAATAGACAGACAATACCAAGTGTTGATATGGATGTGGGGCAACTGGAATGCTCATACACTGCTGGTGGAATGAAAAATAGTACAACTGTGCAAAACACGTAAGCAATTTATTATAGAATTAAACATACACTTAGCATGTGACCCAGTAAATACACTCACAGATATTTACCAAGAAAAATGAAAACATATGTCTTCACAAACACACTAAAATATTTATAGTAGCCCCAAACTAGAACCAATCATGTGGGGAAAAGACTCTAAGGTGACCACCATGATCCCCACCTCCTGGTATTCATGCCCTTGTGTTGTCTCCTTGAGTGCGGGCAGGAACTATGACTTGCTTCTGGCCAACAGAGTACGGTAACAGTGACAGAATGCATGTTATTACATGCATGTGGTTACAATATCTAAGACTGTAATGTCCACTTGCCTTTGAGGAAACAAGTGGCCATCCTGGGAAGACCCATGTGGCAAGAAACTGACGGCGGCTCCTGGGTGACAGCCAGTCACAAAGAGAGGTCCTCAGTCTGAAGTCCATAAGGAACTAAATGCTGTCAATAACCACATGAGCTAGGAAGCAGATCCTTCCCCAGTCAGGACCCCGATGAGATCACAGCCCTGGCAGACACCTTGACTGCTGCCTTGTGAGACTCAGCTGAACTGTGTCCTGACTCCTGACTCACAGACACTGTGAGATAATAAACATGTGCTGCATTAAGCTGCTAAATTTATAATAACACTGTTATGCAATAGGTAATTAATATAATCCAAATCCATCAAGTGGTGAACAGATCAACAAACTGTGGTTTAGCTATACAGTGGAATACTACCCACTAATAAAAAGTAATGAATTACTGAGACATACAATATAAGTTTCACAAACATTATTATGAGCAAAAGTGAGACACAAAAGAATATTTACATTATGAATACATTCATATGTAATCCTAGGAGAGACAAATATAATCTATAGTGATAAAAAGAGTTCAGATTTCCTGAGGCCAAAGGCTAGGATCTACTGGGAAGCAAGGTAAGGGAACATTCAGGAATACTGGAATTGTTTTGATGTTGATTGTGGTGGATGTTACACAGGTATATACATTTGTCAAAACTGACCACAACACATTTATTGGAATTCCACAGTAAAGCTTTTGGCCCCAAAGACTTGGTCACTCAAAAAGCTATTAATCTATGGATTTTAAGTTAGGATAGGGGCAACTTTGGGGGATTGGCTAGTAATGGGAGGGATGCCAAGGAGGCTTCTGAGGTCCCAGTAACACTTGATTTCTTGATCTGAGTACTGGTTACACAAGTGTGTGCTCACTCCGTGAAAATTCACCAAGCTAGACACATAATTGGTGTACTTTCTGGGTATATGTTAAACACCAGTAAAAAGTTTTTTAAAAACTTTAAAGGCTAGGGAGTCATTCTAAATTAAAGCAGACTAAAGAGACAAATCAATGCACTCCCTATTTCTTCATTGGATCCTGATTTTTTTTAAATTGGAGAATTTTGAATGTGGTATTAGTAAATAATACTTTATCAATACCAAACTTCTTGTGTGATAATGGTATTATGGTTATGTAGGAGAATTACCTTACTCTTATGAGAGACAAGATGAAGTATTCTAGGATGAAATATCATGTTTGTAACTTACTATCAAATCCTTCAAAAAAAAATATATATATATAAAGAGACTGAGATAAAGCTAATTCAGCGAAATGTAAACAGTGTATCTTGGTGAAGTTTTTATGGGAGTTTTACAGGAGTTCTCTGTATTATTCTTTCAACTTTCCTATAGGTTGGAAACTTTTCAAAATAAAGAGTGAGGGGAAAAATATCTATTTGAGCTACTGTTATTCAAGAGTTCAATCATCTTCCAAAACTGCGTAGAGACTTGGAGAAGGAAACCAACATTCACTGAGCACTTAAGATGCACCACGGGCCTCCCTGGTGGCGCAGTGGTTGAGAGTCCGCCTGCCGATGCAGGGGATACGGGTTCGTGCCCCGGTCTGGGAGGATCCCATATGCCGCGGAGCGGCTGGGCCCGTGAGCCATGGCCGCTGAGCCTGTGCGTCCGGAGCCTGTGCTCCGCAACGGGAGAGGCCACAACAGTGAGAGGCCCGCGTACAACAAAAAAAAAAAAAAAAAAAAAAAAAAGATGCACCACACACTCTTAACGTCTGTGACTTCAGCCAACCCTCAAATGGGATTATTACTCCCATTTTACAGAGAAGAAAACTGAGGTTCAGAGAGGTAGAGTGACAAGGCCAATAGTAAGCGAGTGCTGGAGTTCAAACCAAAGTCTGTCAGGATCCAAGGCCATGCTCTTCCACTCCGTAACATCTTTGCTGTCCTCTTCTCCCTTCCCTGCCTCTGTGTTTTCTCAGTCCAAAAGTTATTATATCCAGTGAACCTGAACAGATTAGGAATCTACGTTCCGTAATAATTCTCAATATTCAACAACCATTAAACGATCAGATTGAACCACGCTTCTGCCCTTCACTAAAGACAGAAAAACTGATGGGAAAGTACAAAAACAGGGATGACATCTCCCATTCCTATGGGCCGTAACACGTACAGACTAGAAGGGACTTTTTTTTTTTTTAATATTTTATTTATTTATTTGGTTGCGCCAGGAGGTCTCAGTTGCAGCAGGCAGACTCCTTAATTGCAGCATGCGAACTCTTAGTTTTGGCATGCATGTGGGATCTAGTTCCCCGACCAGGGGTTGAACCTGGGCCCCCTGCATTGGGAGCTTGGAGTCTTAACCACTGTGCCACCAGGGAAGTCCCTAGAAGGGACTTTGATAAGAGATTAGCCATACAAAACCGAGTGATGTGGAGTAAACAGGATAAGCAATAAATGCAATTCCAACAGACCGTTTTGAAGACAGCCTAAAAAGACTATACCATTATGAAAAAGAGAGTATATCGCTGAAATCTAAAAGACACAAAGGACAGCTAGGATAAACACCGGCACTCAGCGTGTTCCTTTAAATTTCAAGGGAATTACTTCCCGAGCAAATAAAAAACCAACCTCAGTGGACTGGTGGTCAACATATGAAATTTCATATCCCAAAAAACGTTTTAATAGGGATGGAGAAAAGGCTTAGATGGTTTATAAGTGACACTCCAGAGTTTACTGAATGGAATACTAACGGGTAACACACTGTGTCAGGCGCTGTTCTAAACTAAGTTAATTCATTTACTCCTCAGAGCAATGCTACGAGAGACGCAGTAGTGTTGTTCCTAGTTTACAGATGGGGAAACTAAAACCAGAGGAGTTAAGCAACTTGTCCAAGATCACACAGCTGGTAAGTAGTGGTGCTAGGATTCTAGCCCAGTGGGGTGGCTCCAGAGTCCATACTTCTAACCGCTGCTCTACACTGCCTTTCAAAGAAAGAAATTGTTGGTTATTTACCCTTAATCTTTCAAAATGAGAGACTGATGCCACACGGCCAACTAACAAACTTTCTATGAGAGACAGAATACTGCCTCAGTCCCACAGGTGTGATGCGTTCCTCTCAGACACAAACCAGGTTTGGAGGAAATACCCAAACAGTTCGTTCTTTCAGTTCCACTCTGCTTTACTGGAGAAATGGGAAATCCACTGATCAGGACTAGAAAATGAAATGAGAAGCAACTGCTAAAGAGAGTTGGTTTACTTTAAATGTGTGCATTTGGGGCTTCCCTGGGGGTGCAGTGGGTAAGAATCCGCCTGCCAATGCAGGGGACAAAGGTTTGATCCCTGGCCCGGGAAGATTCCCCCATGCCACGAAGCAACTAAGCCCATGCGCCACAATACTGAGCCTGCACTCTAGAGCCCGTGAGTCACAACTACTGAAGCCCGCGCCTAGACCCCGTGCTCCGCAAGAAGAGAAGCCACCGCAATCAGGAGCCCGCGCACAGCAACGAAGAGTAGCCCCCGCTCGCCTCACTAGAGAGACTGCGCGCAGCAGCGAAGACCCAACACAGCCAAAAATAAAACTTTAAAAAAAGTTTTTTTTAAAGTGTGCATTTGCAGCTTATTGTCAGTGACAGATTTTGGCATGAAGCATTCAAGTTTTTTCCCAAGCTGCCAGCATTTTCTGATGCAATCCCATCTCTATCAGGGGAGGGCAAAGAAGCAGCAGAGTTGAAAACCAAACAAGTACTGGCCCAGCCCCCTTAAGGAACCTAGATCCCTTGCACGTGTACAGAGAGGACAATTTCCAGAACCAAAGGAATCCTTGGGCACTACAAAGGCTCCGAGTGGCAGAATTTTTAGTAACCTTCACAGCACTGGCAAATTACATGCGCTGGCATCCTTTAATCCCAGCCTATGGGCATTCCTAACATGTAACAGCTCAGAGGAACCTAGATTCTGAGGAGCCTCAGCATTTCAGCAAGCTAAGCGGGTTAAGGCAGGAAAGGAGGGACCACCCCACCACCAGGACACTCTCCACACTCCAGAATTTCCGACAGTGAGAAGACCAGAATCAGCCCGAGTTATTTCTCACGTTTTACAATCTGGACATCTCTCTGAATCATTCACTCTGCTAACGGAAGCTGGTCTGGGGAACTCACAATTCCTCTATGTGCAATTCCTGTAACAGAATTATCATGAAGAATAAAAGAGTAGTAAGAAACACTAAGCCGTATTCTTCCAAGGAAGGAACTGAAATACCAGGAGGCCGCTGAGAAGTCCACAGGTGTTTCAAGCAGGTGAAAGATGAGTGATGAGGTCCAGGTTGAAACCATTTTCTTCCTCCTCTGTCTAATCCTAACTAAACTTAAACATGTAGGGCTAACTAGTGGACTCACAACACAGCCGGGTTCAAATCCAGGCTTAATCAGGCAAATGATTTGCGGCCCGTTACAGACCCTGCAAAATGGCGGTTAATAGCCCGTACTTCATAAAGATTGTAATGAGCATTACACGAGATAATAAGCGTAATTTGTCTTCCGCATGACAGCACACACTCCGTAATTGTAAGGTACCGCTTATCCCATCCTCCTCACCTCAGCCCACCCCACCTTTGGACTACAAACGCCTACAGAGGCCTTAGCATCCACTGCTTCCGGACAGCAGACGTACAGGCAGGAGCACTGGTCCTCAAGGTCCCCCGACTGGAGTGGGATTTGGCTGAGTCTATGCCTGAAAAGCTAGAGCCCCTGGCCAAGAAAACCTAACTCTGGGCAGCAAAGACGGATCACCAGCCAAAAGCTCGGTGGCGTAGTTTGATTACAGTGAGTCCACTTCCTACCAACGCACTGAGAGGGTCCAAGTACATTTCCCCCCCTCCAACTTGGCAGGGGAAACGCAAAGGTGACTAAAGACGAAGAGGCTGGCAGCGGGGCCACCCAGAAGGCTGAGACTGCGAGAGAGAGGGAACCCTGATGGAGTAAGGCCCATCCCGAGAGGGAAGGGCCGGGAACGATCCAGCCTCTCACCCCTCTCCTCAAGCAGGGGCCCTCGCATCTCAAGCCTGGGGGGCTTCTCAAGGGTCCCGCCACAGACCTGGCCAAGCACAAGTGGGACCCGAGGGACCGGCAGGCGGGAAGTGGGGGGGGGCCCTCGGGCGCCCCCGGGCCCCCCCGGGCCCCTGCTCGGGAATATGGTCAAGGAGGGGTCACGCGGGGAGGGGCCAGGCGGCGAGAACCCGGGGAGGGGAGGGGCGGGGCCCCAGAGGGGGCAAGAGGTCGGAGCCCCCGGCTTCCGAGGCTCAGGGTCCCCACCGGGCTCCCAGCCACCCGCCGAGCGCCCCCTCCAGCGGGGTCCCCGCCAGTACGGCGGGGCAGTCCCACTCCCCTTACCTGGCTCGGCTGCTCTGCCTGCTCCGAGGACGCCATCTTTCTGAGGCCTGACTAGTCTATCGCCGCTGGGCGAGGCTTCTCCCAAGCGCCCTCGCTCTCGCTCTCTCGCCCAGACTAAAGTAGCCGGAACTGAGCTGTCGATGGGGGACACCCGGGAAGGAGAGGGGAACTCCCACGTCCCCCACACCGCTCACTGTTTCCATTAGGTCTCTGCTTTCCAGCAAGAACGATGCCTGTCCTTTTTGATTTCTTATATATATATTATACTTATTGAATTAAATCTCTGCCCATCTTCACAGTGCCTTGGGCACATGGAGGGACACCCTAAATATTTAATAAATGAATGAATGTGAAGAAACCTGGAAATTAATTAATTAATTAACTGATGGTTCAGTTGGGTGCCTACCATTTGCCAGGCACTTTGGTAGCCGCGAGAAATAAAAAGATCCAAGACTCAACCCCTGCTCTCAAGTCTAGGCCAAATACATACACACGCAATTACATCTTGGAGCTAGGAGTCTGATAACGGTATGCAGGTCTATTAGGAGAACTCAGAAGAGGGGGCTTTTTGGAGAGGAGAGGCTTCTACGAACCGTTATCACTTTATAGCGGTTGAGTTGTTAGATTTTAAGCTAATTGTGAAATTATACGAAAGGGTTGCATACATTAGAACTATCAGTCAGTTACATTGCAGTTGTTTTTTGATCAATGGTGGTGTATTCAAAAGTGTTGCCTCAGTTAACAATTCCTCCTACCAAACACTTTTACATGTCTTTTTCTCATAATATCTGATTTCCTTTAATAAACACAATATGAAAGAGATTGACCCTGAATGAATACGGGCTGATAATTATTCCTTGTTTATATAGAATGCCCCCTTTTTAAGCAAGGAAACTTTCTGATAATTTTTTAAATATTATTTTAATCTTAAATGTTAGTTTTTCAGGAGTGAAAAACACAGACTTTTCCATAAGTAACAGTATTAGAACAAAGACAAATATATTGTCAAGCAGCATCAGAACATCTCAACAGTGATGTGGTTCGCATTTACCCTTTTCTCTCTGATTTCTTTGAGCCTTAATGTTTAATCTAGTTATTTAAGCATTTCGTTCCGAGGTCCCAACCCAATTTGCAGAGCTGAAGCAGGGAATCGAAAGAGTGGAGCTCTTTCCATGCCTAGCGCAGCCATGGCTTGTGGTCCCAAGAAGCACCTGAAGCGCGTAGCAGCTCCAAAGCATTGGATACTGGATAAACTGACTGGTGTGTTTGCTCCTCGTCCATCTACCGGTCCCCACAAGCTGAGGGAATGTCTCCCCCCTAATTATTTTCCTAAGGAACAGACTTAAATATGCCCTAACAGGAGATGAAGTAAAGAAGATCTGCATGCCGCGTTTCATTAAGATTGATGGCAAGGTCCGCACTGATAGAACCTACCCTGCTGGTTTTATGGATGTCATCAGCATTGACAAGACTGGAGAGAATTTTCGTCTGATCTATGACACCAAGGGCCGCTTTGCTGTTCATTACACCTGAGGGGGCCAAGTATAAGTTGTGCAAAGTGAGAAAGATCTTTGTGGGGACAAAAGGAATCCCTCATCTGGTGACCCATGATGCTCGCACCATCCGCTACCCTGATGCCCTCATCAAGGTGAATGACACCATTCAGATTGATTTGGAGACTGGCAAGATTACTGATTTCATCAAATTTGACACTGGTAACCTGTGCATGGTGACTGGAGGTGCTAACCTGGGAAGAATTGGTGTGATCACTAACCGGGAGAGACATCCTGGTTCTTTTGATGTAGTTCGTGTGAAAGATGCCAACGGCAGTAGCTTTGCCACGCGGCTCTCCAACATTTTTGTTATTGGCAAAGGCAACAAACCAGGGATCTCTCTTCCTCCTGGAAAGGGTATCCGCCTTACCATTGCTGAGGAAAGAGACCAGAGACTGGCAGCCAAACAGAGCAGTGGATAAAATGATCTCTAAGTGACGTGATTGGGAAAGTCTTTGTACTTATAGATAATACTACATAATTAAAAGCCTCTTTAGTGTTAAAAATAAAAAAGAAAGAGTGGAAATGTGCGAGTATCTTATGCTTCTCTGTTATGTTTTCAGCCAGACTGAAAACTACACTCATCAATTTTTAAAACTGACTTCCTTCAGATCAGCGTGTAGGTTGGGACATTTTATAGATCTGTTCAGGTTGGAAAGGAAAAACAAATTAACACAGTACAATGACACTGCTTTATGTATTAATATCTTGCATCTATCTATATATACAGAAAGGAGTGCTGTAACAGTTCAAGGGAGTATACAGGCGTGTCCTTCATAATACAAAATAAATTCCTATTGACCTCATTTTGAACGCGCGAATGCAACTCCTTAATATAAGGCAGAAAAAAAAAAAAAAAACACCTCCGGGGTCTGAATTGCGCGACCTAAGTCGTCTTTGAACCCACAGACTACAGCTCCCGGCATGCCCCCGGGGCCGCAGGGGATTAGCTGCAACTAGAACTACATCTCCTGGCGTGCCTCGGTCCCACGCCTGATTTGCTACAGCGAGAACTACATCTCCCGGCATGCCGCGGAGGGTGGAGTTGGGTAGGACTCCCGCGCCCAGCACCCCTGACGTCCCAGCGTTGGTCTGGTCAGACCCTGAAGATGACGGAGGTGGCCGGGGGCCCCAGCGTTCCAGAACCCAGCGAGATCCGGGCTCTAAAGCAGTGTCTCCTGTGCCGCAACCACAGCCGGGAACAGCACGGCGTGGCGGCCTCCTGCCTCGAGGAGCTGAGGAGCAAGGGTTGGCACGGGACGGGGGCGAGGACTTGGGGGGCCGGGGCCCGGGCTGAAGGGACCCGGGGAGAGGTGGGGATGTCCGGCAGGGCAAGGCGGGGTCAGGAGAGGCGACTTGGGGCTTCTTGTCGCTCGAGTGGAGCTTTGGAACAGAGATGACTCAGGTGGTTATGGCGACTTAGCAGTTTCATAGCGTTTACAGGCGCTTTAACTTATCTTGTGTGAGATTCATATGGTGGAGAGGCAGACGGGAAGCAATACGCGAATTAAGACAGACTCTACCTCGGTGGCTCGCCTCAGATGACTCAGATTTTGGATCGAACCCAGTCCAGTGTGTTCCTGCCACTCAGGCTCCCTAAGGTTGTACTGGGTCCCCCAGCTGAGCCTACGGCGGGGTGGGAGCGGGTTTCCACAGTCAGCTCTGGCAGGTACCTGTGCGGTAAAGAGGGAGCTGTTACCGACCATCCGGGAGGGCCAGACAAGGAACGTCTGTTGTGAGTGACCGAGTTGACAGAAATTCTGAGCCGCATACTGTTACTAGCTGCCTGACCTTGCACTTAACCATCTCTCCATCCCCAGTTTTCTCATCAGCAAAGTGGGTGTATTTCCAGCCCTGCTCCACAGGATTGGGACTCTGGAAGGAGATGATATATTCAAATGACTTACACGTTGCTTGCCTGTAAGCAATTTGGGTAAATTGCTTACCCAAAGAAGTTCTATTGGTTAAACGTGTGTGTCATCCCCGGGCATGTAGTGGATGTGTGTGTCAGCATGTTCAGGGCTTCCTCCCAGGGTCACCAAGCCCAAAAGATATCAGACAGATGTCTTTCAGAGATGCAGGAACAGCCAAAGCACTCTAAATGCTTTAGTGACATGGCTTTTGCCATATAAGGGTTTACATATTTTTTGCTTGGCATGAAGTTGCTTAAGTTTTAGTGCCCCGTCAGTGCAGTGGCTGGATGCATTTGGCACAGAGGCTTGTGTAAGTGCTTGTGTTTCTGGAGCTCGGCCTATACAAGGCTTGCTGTTCTATTTGGGTGGAAGACAGCATTGCCCAATGAACTTTGTAGTCTCTTGGCTGCTTCTCTGCCTACTGTAGTCCCATTAGCATTTTAGGCATTGCTATTACTAAATGGGATGGTACAGACCTGCCCTGGACAAAGCCTCTTGCCCAGTGATCATAAAGATGAAAAGCTACTGTTACAAGCTTCTGCCTTCTGCTTCTCTTATACTTTCCTATAGGTTAGTAAGGCTGCAAAGAAAGATACTACGAGAACATAAAGTCATTTTTTTTCTTTTCTTTTTTAAAGTTTTCTTTTCTTTTTCTCTTTTTTCTTTGTGACATTTGACACATAGGAGAACTTGAGTAGACCACTGAGGAAATGAATGAAAGACTGCTTGTTCTCAAGGAATCAAATCAGACTTTGGTTTGTTGTTTGTTGTAAAGGCTCAAGTGCCTCCTAATGTGGGTGTAGAGTAGCTGGAAGAAAAACATATTTTTTTTTTTTTTTTTTTTTTTTTTGCGGTATGCGGGCCTCTCACTGTTGTGGCCTCCCCCGCCGCGGAGCACAGGCTCCGGACGCGCAGGCCCAGCGGCCATGGCTCACGGGCCCAGCCGCTCCGCGGCATATGGGATCCTCCCAGACCGGGGCACGAACCCGTATCCCCTGCATCGGCAGGCGGACTCTCAACCACTGCGCCACCAGGGAGGCCCCAGAAAAACATATTTTCAAGAGCCAGACTGTGGGTTGAAATGCCGACTCTGCCACTTACTGTGTGACCTTGGGCAAATTACTTAACTTCTCTGAGCCTTGGGCTTGACATATGTAAAAATGGGAGTAACAATAGTATCTGCGTTATAGGATTGTTAGGAAATTAAATGCTGTATGTGAAAAGCACTTAGTCCAGTACCAGGGGCATGGTAAGTGTTATATTAGTACTATTGGTCATCATTATAGTTATTATAGTTATTACCAGGGATTTTTCTAGGCTCTGGGGGCATACTTTTTTTTTTAATTTATTTTTGGCTGCACTGGGTCTTCATTGCTGCGCGGGGGCTTTCTCTAGTTGAGGCAAGCAGGGGCTACTCTTCGCTGCGGTGCGCAGGCTTCTCATTGCAGTGGCTTCTCTTGTTGCGGAGCACAGGCTCTAGGCATGCGGGCTTCAGTAGTTGCGGCACGTGGGCTCAGCAGTTGTGGCTCGCGGGCTCTAGAGCACAGGCTCAGTAGTTGTGGCACATGGGCTTAGTTGCTCCATGGCATGTGGGATCTTCTCGGACCAGGGCTCAAACCTGTGTCCCATGCATTGGCAGACAGATTCTTAACCACTGCGCCACCAGGGAAGTCCCAGGGCATACATATTGAGAGTGCAAGGACAGATGTAATTTCCCTATGGATACTTGTCAATTACCAAATATTTTATTCCTCTCAGCTTGTGACATTCTGGCCATTGACAAGTCCCTGGCACCAGTCACCCTGGTCCTGGCAGAGGATGGCACCATAGTGGATGATGACGATTACTTCCTGTGTCTTCCTGCCAATACTAAGTTTGTGGCACTGGCTGGGAATGAGAAGTGGGCTTACAACAATTCAGGTAAGAAATGCTGGCCGTATATACAATATACCATCCATCATGATTTATTTTACTGCATAGGCACCTGGTTGCTGTTTGGCTGCCTGTTTAAGCATTTATGCAGCAAACATTTACTGAGCACCTTCTGTATACCAGAGTGGTGCTGAGTCTGGGGATGAAGATGAATGAGACGTGCTCAGTTCTCAAATAACTCACAGACCGACAGCAACTAAAACGCAGCAAGGCAGAGAGATCTGTGCCGCAGGTTGGGTCAGACTGTCTGGTCTGAATCCTGGCTCTGCCATTTACTAGCCGTGTGACCTTGAGCAAATTATCTAACGTTTCAGCCCCATATTGAAATAATAATTACAGTACCTGTCTCCTAGCGTTGTTGTAAGGATACTAGAACATAGTACATATGAAGCCAGGGCTTCTCAACAGTACTACTGACATTTTGGGCCAGAGAATTCTTTGTTGTGGGGTTGCTGTCCTGTGTCTTGCAGGACGTTTAGCAGCATCGCTGGCCTTTACCTACTAGGTGTCAGTAGCATCTCCTCACCCTAATTGTGACAACCAAAAATGCCTCTAGACATTGTCAAATGTCTACTGGGGGTGGGATGGGCAAAATCACTCCCAGTTGAGAGCCACTGATAGAAAGCATTTAGATCTTACCTGGTACACAGTAAGACAAATAAATATTACCTATCACCATCATTAGCATCATCCTCACTGGAAATACAAAGGGAACTAATATTGACGGGCAAGGATCAAAGAGCTAAAGAAGTGTCTTGAGGAAAGTCCCTAGGCCACTAAAGTGAGCAAGTCACCCTTCAGCAATGGCTTTCCCAGCCACCTTTGTACTCTGGCCCAAGGGACAGCAAACAGTGGCTGCAGCTCCTCCAGTCAAGGATAAGACCCATCCCCAAGCACAGGAGAAGTGCTGATGAGGATGAATGTTTTTGCATACAGAAATAGAACACACCCACAGACACAAAAACTAACCTAAAGGGAAGTGTGACAATATCCTGGGTATGCATAAGCATACATTGGATTTAAGTGGCTTCCTTCCGTAAAAGAATGCACAGCAGTTTCACACAGAAGTAAATGGAAGATGGGGACTTCCCCGGTGGTCTGCTGGTAAAAAAATCTACCTTCCAATGAAGGGGATGTGGGTTCGATCCCTGGTCGGGGAACTAAGATCCTACATGCCACAGGGCAACTAAGCCCTCGCGCCACAGCTACTGAGCCTGCACGCCACAACTAGAGAGCCCGCACGCCACAACTAGAGAGCCTGCGTGCCACAAACTACAGAGCCCATGTGCTCTGGAGCCCACGTGCCACAACTAGAGAGAAACCCACACACCGCAGCGAATGATCCCTCATGCCAAACAAAGATCCCCGCATGCTGCAGCCAAAAAAAAAGAAATGGAAGATGGAACAAGAGGGAAAATTAAGGTCCTAGATGGGGATTGGCTTTCCCATGAATCCCTGAGAAAAGGTGCTTCCTTCACCATCGAAATTATTCTAAGTGATCTTTCGGAAGGATGTGCCGACATCCTCGAGGTCTGAGTTGGAGGAGGAAGTGAAAACGGCACTTCTGGTTAATCTGACTCTGACCGGCATTTTCTCCCATGTATCAGATGGAGGTACAGCTTGGATTACCCAAGAGTCTTTTGACGGAGATGAAACAGACAGCGGGGCAGGGTTGAAGTGGAAGAATGTGGCCAGGCAGCTGAAAGAAGACCTGTCCAGCGTCATCCTCCTGTCCGAGGAGGACCTCCAAGTAAGCCTCCTCCGCAACCCATAGCCACGTTCCTCCAGCCTGTGCTGCCCCCAGCGCCTTAGTTGCCATGCATCCTGCCATAATAATTTCATCGCTTCTTAATTTTTAAGTAATTCTTAGATAACAACCAAGGTTCTCCTTTTTCTAATTCTCTCACCTAGAGTAGGAAATTTTCACCCCTCACCCTGCATCAGAATCACCAGTGGAGCTTTTTAGAAACACAGACACCAAGGCCCCACCTAGACCCACTTAGGCCCAAGGCGTGGGTCCAGGATATACTGCTAAAGAATGCAGATTAAATCTTAGCTCCATCTCTATGACTTTGAACCGGTAACTTAGCCTCTCTGCTTATGTTTCCTCTCCAGTGGAATTAGGATAAAAGTAGTATTGTTAACTCAAAAAAATATTTATTGAGCCCTTGTCCTCTGCCTGACACAGTTCTATGCACAGGGGTACAATGGTGAACAAGCCAGACACAATCCCTGCTCTAATGGAACTCAAGTCCTAGTGGAAGGAGGCAGACAAAATAAGCAGCATGTCAGACAGGGCCGTGTGCCAAGAGTGGTGGAAAGGCTCCTGAAAGGAGGTGACCTTTTGGTAATTTTTAAAACTTGTATATTTATTTTGAATAAATCATATTAATACTTCCACATGGTTCAAAATCCAAGAGGTATAGGATACACAGGTACCCAGAAAGTAAAACAACCCAAATGTCCGTCAGCTGATAACTAGATAAATAAAATGTGGTATATCCAAACAATGGAATATATTATTCAGCCATAAAAAGGAATGGAGTATTAATACATGCTACAACATGGATAAAACTTGAAAACATGCTAAGTGAAAGAAGCCAGACTTGAAAGGCCACATATTTTATGATTGCATTTATATGAAATGGCCAGAATATACAAGTCCATAGAAATAGAAGGTAGATTAGTGGTTGCCTAGGGATGGGGTTGGTGGGGAGTTTTGAGGAGGAATAAGAAGGAACTACTAATGGATGCAATTCTTTGTGGGGTGGTGAACATGTTCTAAGACTGATTGTGGTGGTGATTGCACTATCACAAGAAGACCAATAATTATACTGAAACCCACTGAATTATACATTTTATATGGGTAAATTGTATAGTATATTAACTATATCTTAATAAAGCTGGGGTTTTTGGCCACGGGGCATGTGGGATCTTAGTTCCCCGACCAGGAATCGAAGCCACGTCCCCTGCATTGGAAGCATGGAGTCTTAACCACTGAACCATCAGGGAAATCCCTCGATTAAGCTGTTTAGAAAAGAAAGGATATACAGGAAAAGTCTGACTCCTGCCCCCAGCCACCCAACTTCCCCTTCCTGGAGACAACCAATTTGTCAGTTTCCCATTCCAGAGATATTTTATATACAAACAAATACATAAGTGTTTTCACCTCCTCCCCTATATCACACAAGTGGAAGAATCTCTACTCTGTTTTAATTTTTTTTTAACTTATTTATTTTATTTATTTATTTTTGGCTGTGTTGGGTCTTCATTGCTGAGCGCGGGCTTTCTCTAGTTACAGCAAGCAGGGGCCACTCCTTGTTGCGGTGCGTGGGCTTCTCATTGCGGTGGCTTCTCGTTGCAGAGCACGGGCTCTAAGCGCACGGGCTTCAGTAGTTGTGGCACGCGGGCTCAGTAGTTGTGGCTTCTGGGCTCTAGAGCACAGGCTCAGTAGTTGTGGCACACGGGCTTAGTTGCTCCACAGCATGTGGGATCTTTCCGGACCAGGGCTCGAACCCGTGACCCATGCATTGGCAGGCAGATTCTTAACCACTGTGCCACCAGGGAAGCCCTCTACTCTGTCTTAAAGATTTGGAAAGTATTCCAGATCAGTTTATAAAAGACATCCTCACCTCTTTTTCACCACTGCATAATATTCCATTTCATGCCTGTACCATGACTTATTTAATGAGACTCCCCCACTGGGGGACATGTGGGTTGTCATCAGTCTTGCTCTTCTAGTCAGTGCTGCAAAACCCTTAGATCAGTGTCATTTTTCACACATGCTTGTGCATAGAATAAATTCGTAGAATTTAGTTGAGAAACATTGGCAGGTCCCAAGAGACCCTGAAGGACAAGAGGAAGCCTGCCATGGAAAAGTTGGGGCCAGAGTGTTCCAGGCAGAGGGAAGGCAGGAGCAAGCTTGATTTTTTTCTTCCTTGTTTTTTCTTTCTTATGAAACAGAAAGGGGGGACTTCTCTGGCAATCCAGTGGTTAAGACTCTGCGCTTCCACTGCAGGGGGCGTAGGTTTGAGCCCTGGTTTGGGAACTAAGGTCCCACTTGCCCCGTGGCCAAAAAAAAAAGAAACAGAAAGGGTTCATGAGATCCCTTCCCATCCCAACAGACTAGCATATTATGATACCCCTAGAATAAGGAGCACAGCAGTCCTCACCAAAACAGGGATACCAGAATATGAGTGAGCCTGGCCCTGACAGCTAGGCTCCACAGGGAAGCTTAGGACAGGAGCTTGCAGAGGCTGGCCACGCGACAGGTAGAGGAAAGGTACCACCGTCTCGGGGACCATGGGGAGTGAGAACAGATGGGAGGGAAGGGAGGAGCCCAAGGATCAATTACACAGCGTCCTGAGGATTAGAACTAAGACTGACTGATCCTTGGGACGTTATTAACTGCTCTTGCCTCATTTTGCTCATCTGTTAAGATGGCGGTAATACTAGTACTTACCTCATAAGGTTTGTACCTCCTGAATTTTGAACCTTATGAATGTATATTAACACTACTTGTTCGAAAATTGATGCAATATGAATGTTAAGGATAACTTATAAAGTCCCCTCTTCAAAGAGGCCTTTCCCAATCTAGAGCAGCCCTCCTCGTCACTTTCTGTCCTAAGAGTTTTACATCAGTTTTCTCACTGATACATAGTAAGTGCTCAAGAAATGCAAATGCTTATTATTGTATTTCTTATTAAGCTCCACATTCTAATCTGCAGCTGAAGTTAGATTTACTCTCCACGAATTTCAAGTTTGATCTTTCTCTTATGAAGACTATTTTATTTTATTTATTTATTTATTTTTAATTATTATTTTTTTAAATTTATTTTTGTCTGCCTTGGGTCTTCATTGCAAGCACGTGGGCTTTCTCTAGTTCTGGAGAGCTGGGGCTACTCTTCGTCGCGGTGCACAGGCTTCTCATTGCGGTGGCTTCTCTTGTTGCGGAGCACGGGCTGTAGGTGCGCAGGCTTCAGTAGTTGTGGCATGAGGGCTCAGTAGCTGTGGCGCACGGGCTTAGTTGTTCCACGGCATATGGGATCTTCCCGGACTGGGGCACGAACCCATGACCCCTGCATCGGCAGGCGGACTCTCAACCACTGCGCCACCAGGGAAGCCCCTGTTTGTTTTGTTTTTAATAAGGCACTAAGGCAATATTTTCCTAATTTTTTCACCAGAGGAAAACTGAAAAACTTACATGCCTCTTTTCTGACTTTCAGGCAGCCATATTAGGTAATTTTGGGAACTAGATGAAATGAGTCTGCAAAATTGATGTATTTGAGAGCTATAACATCACATTTAGAAAGTACTTTCCGATTTCTTAAAGTCCGTATTTGTTTGTCAGATGCTTATTGATGTCCCGTGTTCAGAGCTGGCTCAGGAACTCAGCCAAAGTCGTGTCGCAGTCCAGGGGCTCCAGAACACCCTCCAGCAGGTCCTTGACCAGAGAGAGGAAGCCCGTCAGTCCAGGCAGCTCTTGGAGCTTTACCTCCGGGCTTTGGAGAAGGAGGGCAGCATCCTGTTGAAGCAGCAAGGTAGGATTCATCGGCTGGGGGAGTTACACTGAGAACTCAGCAGAGCCTCTCCTTGAGAGAGAGCCAGATGCTTACCATGTGGTCAAAAACAGTGAAACCACAGCTGCTGGCATCTTGAGATGACAGGCTTCTGTCTGCCCATCTGATTGCTCTGGCTGGATGTTGGTACGGCTGTATGTGTACATGGTGTGCTGATCTCTGTCTCACATCTGCTTTGCAGAGTCCACAGCTGGCCTCGGTGATGAGAGGGATGCAGGTGACACGGGTATTGGAGAGAGCTCCTCCGAAGTTGCACTTAAGAGCCAGATCCTTACTGTGCTGAAGGAGAAACCCGCCCCAGAGCTGAGTTTGTCTAGTCAAGATTTGGAGGTGGGTGAGCACCAGGGACCCTGACCTTTGCAAGGAGAGGCTTGTATCAGGTTTTCTTCCCCTCTGCAGACCTTGAATCATAACTGTCAATTTGCCCATTATTATATGCAAAGCATTTGCAAACATCTTATTTAATCCAATTCTTAAACAAAATGGGTGCACTCCCTCAGATCATCAAACATTATTTTCTGGTCCAAAGTAGGTAATGAAATGTCTGACCCCGACAGGGAGGAATAGCAGGACTCAGGCTTCTGAGATGCATCTGTCAGTGGTTGAAAAAGATCCATAGGCCATAGAAGCACATAAAACATCCTTGAGAAAGGCCCACTCGAGGGGATCATCTTGCGCTCTCAGACCAGGGAACTGGAGGCTTGATGAGGGGAACCCATCAAAGTGGGTGCTCCTCCTTTCTTTCTTTTTTTTGGAGGGGGGGATTTGCTGTAGCTTGTGTTTTTGTCTCATCAGTTGTTTCACAGTTATTTTATTTTTATTTTTTATTTTATTTTATTTTTGGCCATGCCGAGTGGCATGTGGGATCTTAGTTCCCCGACCAGGGATTGAACCTGTGCCCCCTGCAGTGGGAGTGCAGAATCTTAACCACTGGACCGCAGGGAAGTCCCTGGGTGCGCCTTCTTATGCTTCACCCTTGTCCCTGTTCCCAGTACTTCCTTGGTGTAGCTAGAAGGGAAAGAAGCTGTACTGACTTGAGCTTGGCTAAATTTCCTGTGAGCGGAGGACTTTATTGTTGCTCCAAGTAAACTACTCTCTAGAGGTCCTTTCCTGTTGGTGTTGTATGGTGAGAAGAGGCCTGTGACAATTGAATGTGAAGGAGACCTGGCATTTCAGCATAAAGACATGATATAGACTGATACTGCTGATTCTCACCCCCCTAAAGAAAATTACGAGAGCAGCAGAGGTGCTGGTTCTTAATGGTTCTTACTCTTGCCGCAGTTGGTTGCCAAGGAGGACCCTAAAGCATTGGCTGTTGCTTTGAACTGGGACATAAAGAAGACGGAAGCTGTTCAACAGACCTGTAATCAGGAACTTAGCCTGCGCCTCCAGCAGGTACAGAGCTTGTATTCTCTGAGGAGCATTTCAGCAAGGAAGATTTTGCTGCCTGGAGAAGTGCAGAATCCCAAACAAGCCAAACGAGACCCCATATAGCTGGCAGCCAGAAATATGCCAAAGAAAACCTTGGGTTTTGTGTCAGAGTCAGTAAATACCTTCAGCCTAATCTTTGTAGCTCCCTACATACTCCTCTACCCGCTGCCTTCGAGAATGTTCTCCTGGAACAGGCTGGAAGAGAGGCTTCATGCCCTTTCCAGAAAAGCTATTCCAGATCGCCACATGGGCTCTCCGACCTATTTTGAACCATAGAGCTGCACCAGCAATATCCCACCTCTTCTAATTCCAAGTTCTTATGTTCTCTAACAGTAGTTGTAAAGGGCAGGGAAAAGAAATTGTCATATTTCAGACCCACTATTCTTTTTTTTTTTTTTTTTTTTACTTTTTTTTCTTCTACATCAGATAAATGGTATATCTCTTTCACGATTCAATCTGTTGAACTCTGCAACCATCATAGTAATAGACCCACTATTCTTATTCTAAAGATGGAACTGCAGAATTTTAAACACAAATAACAGTAGAGAAGATGACATATCAGAGTGTTGATTATGGCCACAAACTTGTTTCTCAAGTTGAGGAATTTTTTCATTTGTTTTAAAGGCACGTATTAAATTTGCAGACCATAGGGACATATGGAGTGTAATTCACCATTTCTAATATCTAATTCAGTATTGTGAAATTATATGCATTACCACTGTGAAACTTTTCAGTTTTCTAATGTGTTTTATCAGCAGGGGGTATAAAAAGGTCATTAAATCAGTCTCCAGGAGACATGACTCCAGGTCTCTCTGGGTGCAAAGCAGAGACTTCTGGTTTATATTCCCCCTATTTCTGTACAAGCTTGTTCTTCGGGTTTTGTAATCTACAATGCAGTCTCTCTTGCAGGGAAAAGATAATTAGTTACTGACTTATTTGACTTACTTTTTAAGCATACTTAGAGGAAAATAGAATGCTATTAAGAGATACATTGGCTAATGATTAAGTAAAGAAATATAACAATAAGTAAGTCCTAGGGCGAGGGAGAGGTACAGAAAACAAACAGAACAAAAAGAACTGTTTCCTTCTCCTGCGCCCTTCCTCAAGGAGGACTCAGACCTACTCAGCGTACTCTTACTAATGCCTTCCACTTTTGGTTCTCACTTATGAGCCCCAATATTTCTTTTTTAATAGCATATTTTATAATGCCTTCTTAATTATCCTTAAATGAAAACCAGAGCTGATAACCTACCTATGTTCATACTTTCATCAACATAATATCCCCAAATGTAGTATTTCAGAATAAAGGAAAATAATTTCCAACAAAACGGTGTGTATCTCAGTGTGTCACTTTCTGGAGATGACCATACGAAAGGCACAAGGAAGCTGTCAGATGCTTGTACTTACCCACTGAATTACTGTGAATTTGTTAGAGGCAGCCAGGCACGGTGTGTAGTGACTGTCAACTCAAATACCACAAGCATTGTGCCCTTTGTAATGGGATTTCCCAAAACAGTGATGTTCTGGACCGAGTAACACATCTATCCTCGATTTACAAGGTGGCTGCATTCTTGACGGATCCAGGGAACGTTAAAACTGGAAAAAATACTTTGTATTTACATATAAAACAGAATTAGGTTTGGGGCTAATTTGGAAGAGGTTTTCATCCCTATGAACATCCAGAATGACATATAAAAGTCAGGTTGTGGTGGGGGGTGTTCAGCGCAGTGGTTGAGAGTCCGCCTGCCGACACAGGGGACGCAGGTTCGTGCCCCGGTCCGGGAAGATCCCACATGCCGCGGAGCGGCTGGGCCCATGAGCCGTGGCTGCAGGGCCTGCGCGTCCGGAGCCTGTGCTCCGCAATGGGAGAGGCCACAGCGGTGAGAGGCCCGCGTACCGCAAAAAAAAAAAAAAAAAAAACTTTCTCCTCTGGCAGTTATTTCCACGCACGATGGAGATAACCAAGGAGAAGACAAATGACCAGGCCTGGGGCCAGGGTTCAAAGGCAGGTCCTCTGGTTCTAATTCCAGTGTTCTTTCTACTTTTTTGTATTTTCTCTTAAGTCCACATACTCCTTCCTACTCTACATCCAGATGACTGGTTTTGTTAATACCAGTGGAATAAGTTGGAGTCAGCTCCAACTGGAAAAGGCCTAATATGTCTGCAGTGTGATTGCCCAAAGATTTCTAACTGTAGTCATTATGCTGATGCTGTAAGAGAAGTAAATCAGCCTTGTGAACGCTGTGTAGTTAGCCCAGTAGTAAAGGAAGCCTGTATTCCAGAAATAATAGAAGAGCATCTCTATTCACCAATTCTGTCAACATTTCCATCTTTGCCCTGCTGAATGAAAAATGTTTTCTTCCGTTATTTCTGTCAAATACACAGTAGAGCTTTAGTTGACTGGCCTGGGTGTTGGTATTGGTCTTCTGTACTTGAAACAAACCCACCAAGCATCTCAGCTGCATAGGAGAGTGGAAAAAGTACTATGGGTTTTGGAGTGAGACAGACCCACGTTGAGTCTAACTTTATGGGACAGTAGTTTCCAAAAATGTAAGGTTAGCCTAAGGCCCCAAGACTGAAAGGGTTAAATGGAGATAAGTATGTGGAAGAGCATAGAACCCAGCACAGAGTCAGTGTAGGGAGTGGTTCCCTTTCACCGCCCCAGGGCCAGAGATGGAGGCAGGAGCAAAGACCTTGGCCTGCAAACCCTAGACCAAATGTGGAGGGACAGTTATTTTGCCCCAGCTGCTACTTACCTTCCTTACACCACTGTGCCTCCAGGCCTTCTAGAATTGAAATGTAGCAGCACAGCAATATGTCTAAAAATAGGAGAGGGGAGAGCAGGGCATGCCTGTTCTTATGTTAGGAGAAAAGAACGTCAAAGAAAGCAACTGGGACTAATGAACTCTACATTAGCCATATTCCATTCTTTCAACTCAAGTCAAATGTCGGTCCCCATTAGGCAATTGGCTTTGACAGGAGCTGTGCTAATTACCACTTACCAACATTTAATTTCCGGGTAAAAGCAAAAGGAAAAAAACGAATGGATTTTTCATTTTCCAGAGAGAAAGGAATAAAATAATAGTAGTCTGTTACAAAAATACATTATTTACAAGAATTATTAATGTGCCTTTCCTAACCAGATTTTTTAATTTCCTAATTAGTCTTTTATTATCTTTTTTTTTTTTTTTTTTTTTGCCTTCGGGGTTTTTTTCTTATTTTTTTGTATTTATAGGGTTTTGCCTTAAATTATTTTGGCTGTGTCTTATATTACTTGAGGTTTTTAAGTAATAAAGGGGGGGTGGTGGAGTCCTCCGTCCTATTCGGAAGCTTCCAATGAAGGGAACAGATTCACTCCTCCCCAGGAGCTGCATTAAATTTTCAGATTGCAGATCCTTAAAGTTAGCTGTTTGCTCAAACTAAGTCAGACAACACTTCCACAATTATAAGGAAGTGAACCAACAGGTTAATGCAGGGCTATGGGATTTTCTTTGGTATTTTCTAATACCATGTTACAAGAACTATCACCAAGAAAATTCTAGCTTTTTCTCCAGCTTACAGTTATTTTAATGAGACAAACACGTATCTGTTCACTTAACTATTTAATTATAAATAGAAAGGATAATTTTGTGTTAATTTTTATTAGGATTATGAGAAGCTAGAAATAGTGGGTTGCCCAGCTGTCCTTTGCCTCTTCCTTCCTAGTCTAGAAACAGAAAACTTCCTTCTTTTTCAGAGCTAAATGACATTTCCTCTTCTGATTTGTTCAAAATCGAATCCCTATCTCTATCGAAGAAGCTGCTGTTATTAAGATGTGGGTTATCCCTTCAGCAGGCGATGTCAGTTCAAGGTGTTTACGTTATCTCCCATGAGCTTACTGGTCTGACTTTCCACTGAAATGGTTTGCTGTCAGCACTGACATGAATACTATGAAAGGATTTCTGTCGAATGCTTATGCCACATCAGTTCTTCCTTAGCAGTTAAGGATCTATTCTGGTGACAGATACTGGAAATAAATGCAAGAGAATGAATTAGAAGCTGTCCAGGTCTTGATGTCCTAGGTCTACACATTTGACTATATTGAACTACACAAAGGTAGACTATAAGATGGTAGGAAATCACCTTAATTTACCCATTTTACCCTAATCTATTAATCATGAGCATTGTACTCTAGTCTAACATGCAGTTGATGCCAGTTAACATTTTATCAAGGCCACTGCACTAAGGTAGGCTTAAACTTGATGAATTTCCTGGCAGGGTCATTAGCATAGCTTCATTTCCTTCAGATATTACTTAATTAAAAGTTACAGGGCCGTCCCTGGTGGTCCAGTGGTTAAGACTCCGTGCTTCCACTGCAGGGTCATAGGTTTGATCCCTGGTCAGGGAACTAAGATCCCACAGGCTACACGGTGCGGCCAAAAAAAAAAAAAAGTTACAATCTCCAGTCTTAAGGACTGTGTATGTATGACCCCAACTGAAACTGAAAAACAGTGAGCATGCTTTTCTTCTAGAAGAATCTTCAGTTCTGAAGGTTAGCTGGCCTTTCAGGCAGGCATCTTCCACCAGTGCACTGACCCGATTACTGGTCTGAAAGCTGCTGTTTGGAAATGTGGATGCTATCAAGGCACTTCCATCACATTATACTTTACTCAGCTAGTAATTATGCATATGAGCTCAGCCCTGTGGAAAACAGAACGGAATGGTCAGCAGTCATACTCCGCGAGTCTGCTCCCCTGGTGTCCAGAGAAGAAAGTATCACAATGCCGTCCAGCCAGCCTTTGCCCGTTTTCCTGATAATAGCCCTGACCCTCAGAAACTTTCTGTAACTCCAGGTTTGAATCTCTAAGCTTCAAAGTTTAGCATCTGAAAAACCTCACGCTGGAAGTTTTCTTTAGAGTCTGTGATTCAAGAGCCATAAACAATACGTGTAAAATCAAGGAAATCAAGAAGGATTTCAAGCCATAAACAATACGTGTAAAATCAGGGGAGAACTGAAATTTGATTAGGGTTTGGAACTGAGCACTTGTTTACTCCTGCCTCCATCTCAGGGGACCCAGATGCTGGTCCACATGGGCCTCGACAGTCGCTCTGCATTGTATCACACAGAAAAGAATCTCCCCCTCGTTTACCCACCACTCACTCACTTCTGTGGGAAATTACTGGGGAAAGGGGAAATATAACAGTTATACACATATCAATACATATGCATCGGTCTCCAAATGAAGTCCTGATCCTGTGACTCTGGAAGTCCTTGTATTAGCAGTGGAGGCAATCAGGCTACAGGCTGGGCTGCTGCTCACTATGCTTGATCTGAAATAAGCCTGAAGCTCTCCTCCATAAAAAGAATTGTAACAAATTAATATTAACTTACTAGTTAAAATCAGTACAGGTACTGTTTAACAGCATTTTCGAATGTAACTTTTATAAGCATGTCAACATGATGCTGTCTGCCTTAATAGCTGGCATTTGTTTTTAAATTAATTTTAGCTAAAACATGAGGAACAATCATTTTGTTCTTTGAGCACAATGTTAAAAATTGCTTTTAATATGAGGGGAAATATTGTTTAAATTAGACAGTTTGTATCAAAATAAACTGTAATGTTATTCTGAACACTTAAATATGTGGCTTTTAGCTATTTTAAATCAAAGCAAGGAAGACAAGGACGGAACAACCTCTAAGCACGTAATGAAGGTGGAAGGAAAGCCCCACGGCTGCACTGACAATAACGGAAAAAGCCACAAAAATCTTCATCAAAAATACTCTCTTTGGGTTCCAAATTACTCAAGACACTCAGTATTGGGTGTTTTTGGAGTTCAAATAAAAACTACTTTTCAAATTACATGAGAAAGAGAAGACAACTGCGTAAAGAAGGAAGATCACGGCTGATTAATACATTTTATTCGTTACACTTCTTTGCATGAGTAATTATGGGTGGGGTTTTATTTGCAGGAGGAGAAGGTCTTCCAGAAGAAATTCTTGCAGGGCGTTTTATCTCGGCGAGTGGACTGTTGGAGGGGCAGGACTTCCTGCCGTTTGGACACCTCCCTGGCTTCCCCTCCTACAAAGGACACTGCCCTGGCCTGGGAGGCCCACTCATACCACCACGCAAGGAAAGTCAACAGGCTGTTTTTCTGTATTTCTGCCACTTCCTGCATATGCTTTTAAAAAGAAGCAGAGAACAAAGGAAAGACAAATCAACCACCTGGTTCAGCCAGCATTAAGATACATAATTCCTTAAAAAAAAAAATGCTCCAGAACAATAAATCACATTTCTATTTAAAGGATAAGTTAAGAGAACACCTTAACGAAATTGCTCTAATTAGAGAAAAGAAGTTGAAATTTTTCAATCAAGGGAAGTTGAAATTTTTCAATCAAGGAAAATCTGCTTGTTTTGCCCCTAATCTTTGCTGAGGTTCTTAATTAGAAGAGGTCAAGAAATCTATCATTTTCCCTGACAAGTGCCTGGCAGCTAAGAAGCCCCCCAAGGTGGATCAGGCTAATTTAGCTTGGTTTTCCCATCTCTGGTCTTCCTCCCGGCTGTCCACAAATTGCTTTTCAAGACAGATCAGCTTGAGACGTTATATTCTGGCTTTTCAAACTCCTTAGAAAGCTTCTAGGAGTAGTCTGATGATGAATGACTTGTCTGGAACTCATCTGATAATTTCAGAGAAAAATCCATTTTTAATGGTCAACTTTATGTACTCTTTCTTGGAACTTTTTCAAAATGGGAAAAAGAGAAAAATAAGTCATGTCATGAAATTACAAATTCTCACAATGGAAAATGTAATGATGTCAATTAATCTGAGCCAGTGAGAACATGTGCTGTATATATAAATTAAGATTCTAGAAGTATGTGTGACTAATACCACAGTGGCAGCTCCATGATTGCACTGCAATAGACTGGTGTAATCACTCAATGTTTCAAAGACTAGCAGATGGAGGCTGCCAGCTCGAAGAAGCTCCCCTTAGTTTCAGAGCTTTCTAACAAACTTCCTAACAACTGAAGGTAAACAAGAATCAATGGTCTATATGGACATCACGGCACAGGGCAGCTGAGGGGCACACTGCAGAGTCCAGCCCTGCAGTCTGTCCTGTACACACACTCAGCCGTGGAGATGCTGGGGAATCCATAGGGGTGGCCAAATGTGCCAAGGAAAGAGACAGCCCAGAAGTGCACAGGGCAGCTGAGGGGCCGAGTCAGACTACTCACCCCGCTGTCGTGGCCGGCGAGGCCGCCCTCCAGGGGAAGGGCAGCGGTGGCCCCCGAGGGCAGCGGCAGCAGCAGCAGCAGCAGGCAGAGGGGCGGCAGCATCCTGCAGGCCGACTGGCACTTCTCTCCAGCCCTGCAGCTGCTCGTCCTGCTTGGCAGCCCCCAAATCAGTGTGTTGTGGACTTGGGTCTCTTCTTTGGAGACCAGGGGGTTATTTTAAGCTCAACCTGCAGCTGTTTTTTTGTGTATATGCCTGTCTAAAGCCTGTATCCCCTCTTCCTTCACACTCAAGCAGTGACGCATAAGCCTGAGCCATCAGTGCCCACAAAAGTGCTTTCGGATTGGATTTAACCCCTTCATTAAAGCCTCAGATCTCTTCCTGTGTTGAGAGTGGATTTGCTCCTACTTTAGAATGCAGAGTGCACTTGCCTCTGAAGAAGTTCTACCTGCTCATAATTATGCCCAAGCAAGCAGGAAGCCATGAGAACAAAACCAAGTGATTTAACACAGTACAAAATGAGCCTTGGATAAGGAGCTTAAAACCTGCAATTTTGCCCACGTAAAAGTATGACTGAATCTGCTTGGGCTGAAGAAACAAGGAGATGGTGAGGGCTCAGGGAGGCGCTCAGCACCCACTGGCCTCCAAACCGCAGGCAAGGGTGATCCGAGTGATGGTTCCCCAGCACCGCCTCCCCGCCCAGCAGGCCAGACACTGTCCTCTGGCCCAGGCCTTCCCAAACTGTGACGTGGACCCAAATCACCTTATTAAGATTAAAATGCAGACTCTGATGTCGTGGGTACGAGGAGGAGCGGAGATCCCACAATTCTCATGAGCTGACACTAGAGTAGCCAGTGCTTTTCATCTGCCGCTGGCCACTCACTAGTGGCTCGTAAACCAGCACTTTTTTTGAATGAAATAAAAATTAGAGGGCATCATGTAGAGGGCAGCTCCTGAGAACTCAGGGCGTAGACTCAGCCATTCCATACAAAGTCTGGCCACCCCTGTGTTATAATCCCCGAAAAATGTGTTGTACTACCACTTGTCTAAAATATGAACAGGTCATACATAAATGTGCCAAATAAACCAAAAGATTACGTGAACATCAAGTCAACTTTCTCACCTGGCTAGAAAACTCAATGTCAAAATACCCATGCCAGCCAGGAGGGGCCCTCTACAACCCTCTAATCAGGGACAGGACACCCAGGGCGCACACGGGTTCATCATTTCGAGTCATGTGTATTCTGAGTATCTGGAGCTACAGAAATCTATAGAAACAAGATGCGTTATAATGGTTCTACCAATTTCCTTTTATTGTCTCATATAACATTGCTGTGAGAGGTATTAATTCTATTTCACTGATAAGAACACAAAGTTTCAGAAAGTCATACAGCTATTAGAGTTATGAAATCAGGATGCAAGTCTAGATTTGTCAACCTCTGGAAAGTCCACAGTATCTAGTCTCAAAACTCTCCGTGATGAGGCGTTTAAAGACAGCTTACCTGAAAATGAAACTGCTAACATACAGATCTTTTGGCTGGAATGTACTGTAAGGACGGAAGCCTTCATGATTCACATTTCTTTCACTGATGTGACACAAAGGTGTTACAATTATTATCTGAGACCAAATGATTAGTTATTTGCAGAACCTGAAACTGTGAAGTTTGAATTCAATGCTTTACTATGACCATAGCTCAGCATCTCCTTTTGAGAGTTAGACTCTGGGGTATCTTTTGCTGATCATATCTGGGCATGTATGGTATAAATTCTATCCAGCTGCACGCACCTTTTCTCTCTCACCCAGTCTAGAGTCACCACTCCAAACGTGAGTACCATCTCCATTGGTCAGTAGATCCTGGGTGGTTGGTTAACGTCTTAAAGCTTCAGCTTGAAGCTTTAGCTTTACTTATTCCCATCAGTAAAATGGGAATAAACAAAAAAACCCTGAAAAAGTTGTGAAGGAGAACTATATGGAGCGCCCAGAGCAGCAGCTGGCACACAGGAAGGGCTCTGTGAGTGCCAGGCCCTTTTCTTTACTCCTGTCGCCCCAATAGGGAAAAGGCATGCCCTGGACCCCTAATAAACCCCAAGGAGAAGACAGCAGACCTGGGACTCCTGGAAGCATCATCTCTCACAAACTAAAACAGAGGACACACAACTGAAGTGTTTTGGAGGAGTAGTCGGGTTTTCCTCTCAAGCAAAACTTCTGCCCAATATAATTACAAAAGAGCCAGACAGGGCCTCCCTGGTGGCGCAGTGGTTGAGAGTCCGCCTGCCGATGCAGGGGACACGGGTTCGTGCCCTGGTCTGGGAAGATCCCACATGCCGCGGAGTGGCTGGGCCCGTGAGCCATGGCCGCTGAGCCTGTGCGTCCGGAGCCTGTGCTCCACGACGGGAGAGGCCACAACAGTGAGAGGCCCGCGTACCGCAAAAAAAAAAAAAAAAAAAAAAAAAAGAGCCAGACAAAAGTCACATAAACTGTGTTTCTGGAGAAAATCACCTTTAAAAAGTAAAAAGGACCATTTCCAAACACCCACCCTTTTACCTTGTGATCACAAGTGACGCGGGTTTAAAAAAACAATACTGGAAAAAAAAAAAAAAACAATACTGAGGGGCTTCACTGGGGCGCAGTGGTTAAGAATCTGCCTGCTAATGCAGAGGACACGGGTTCGAGCCCTGGTCCAGGAAGATTCCACATGCTGTGGAGCAACTAAGCCCATGCGCCACAACTACTGAGCCTGCGCTCTAGAGCCTGCGAGCCACGACTACCGAGCCCACATGCCACAACTACTGAAGTCCACAAGCCACAACTACTGAGCCAGCACACCTAGAGCCCGTGCTCCGTAACAAGAGAAGCCCGCGCACCACAACGAAGAGGAGCCCCTGCTCGCCACAACTAGAGAAAGCCTGCGCACAGCAACGAGGACCCAATGTAGCCGAAAATAAATAAATAAATAAATAAATTTTTAAAGAACAATATTGATAATCAAAAGAACTAAATAGGGAGTTCCCTGGTGGTCCAGCGGTTAGGACTCGGCGCCTTCACTGCCATGGCCCAGGTTCAATCCCTGGTCAAGGAACTGAGATCCTGCATGCCACGCAGTGCAACCAAAAAAAAAAAAAAGGACTAAGGCTTCCCTGGTGGTGCAGTGGTTGAGAGTCCGCCTGCCGATGCAGGGGACACGGGTTCGTGCCCTGGTCCGGGAAGATCCCACATGCCGTGGAGCGGCTGGGCCCGTGAGCCATGGCCGCTGAGCCTGCGCGTCCGGAGCCTGTGCTCCGCAACGGGAGAGGCCACAACAGTGAGAGGCCCGCGTACCGCAAAAAAAACAAAAAAAAAACAAAAAAAAGGACTAAATAAATATAGTTTTATTCATCTTTCAGGGACTGTCAGCCTGAAAAATTATATAAAAGAATGAAAAAATAACTATGATTTTTGCTTGAAAAAGTCAACGATATGTAATTGCTAACACAATTTTATTAACTGCAATAGATACAATTTCCAATATATACCATTCAAACACACACCTTTTTCATGTGCTTCAGTAAGACATGGGAGTATTTTGCTTAAGAGTTTCCAGTTCTCTTTTAAACCACCTTTTGCAGTCAGTGACTTGGAGAATACAGTATAAAAAGCCCCCAAGCCTTTTTTGTTTTGTAATCTCCACTTACCCTTTCAAAACCCTTTGTTGGCAATACGTGTTTTTAGTGGCTCCACCTGAAGGCTGCTTCCTCCAAATGGCGACAGACTTTAATTCTCACTTTCCACTACACCAGCCTCTGCTGCCTCCACTGAATGTTTGTTTTCATCCTCTAACTTCTTTTTCTTCTTTGCTTTTCGTTCCAGGTTAAACTGAGCGATGTCTTCATTTTTCTCTGTGATGAATTTTAGCTATAAAAAAATTTTTTTAACTACATTTTTATCTGGTTGTAAAGCCATTTATAAGCCTAAGGGTAGAAAAAAATCTACACCGTTTCCCAACCACTCCCACCCTGGGTTACATTCCTTAGAGTTAAGATACAGCTGCAATTTTTTTCTGGAAGAAGGAATCAACCTCAGAAGTCAACTCACTGCTACATATCCTACCAAACAGGTAGGAGTTCCTTGAAAAATCAAAAGAATTAAAACTTGTAGCTTACAGAAGGCATGCCAATCACAAATATACTCTACAAAGCACACATATAGTCAACATGCCCCTAAATTTATCCAACTAATATTATTGAGCAAAAAATAAATAAATAAAATTATTGAGCAACTACTGTGTACCAGATACTAGAGATACAAGGGAAATAAGACAAGGTCCCTGCCCTCAGGGAAGATTTAGTCTAATGCACAAATTTAGCTGCAACTCTTCAGTAATAAGTTTCTGTCAGATAAAAAAAATTAAGAATCCAAAATAAAAACAACATTCTGAAGTAGACAAATATGCACTAAGCAGGAAACTTGCCAATTAATAGTCTAAGATGACTTGCATTGACGATTCCTTGGCAAAAGGTAGAAATTGTTCACTGAAGCTGACCAAGTAAGAGTTATGACAGAGGATTTATGAGAGAGAAATGTCTTTTCCACTGATCCACGGCAGCATGGGGCACCTGAGCTATTTTACTCGGGAATCATATCACCCTTAACCTTGACTTAAACTTTGGACAAATAATATTAGAAGAACAGAGACAGAAAACAGCCCAGTGGAAACAGCACTAGATTCAGGGTTCAAAGGTTAAGGTTCAGCTATCAACCAGAAAACTTCCTATTTAACTTTGGGAAGTTACTTAACTCCAGTAGCCTAGCCTGTAAAATGGGGCTATCTAGTCATGTTATTGAAAACCCTCAGAGGGTAGTTGTGAGCTTTAAATAATATATGCAAAATATTATCAATCAAAGTCCTGTGTAAACTGCCAAGTGCTACACAAGTTCATTCATTCAGCAACTACTCGTGAGCACCTACTGTGGGCCGGGCCCTATTGTAGGCACGGCAGAGGGAGCAGAGAAGGGGACAAAAATCCCTGCCCTTGTGGAGCTCACATTCTGGGGAGGAACGTGAAGTATTTTAACTGCTAAGATCAGACTAAGTCAGGAAACCTCACAGGTGTCCTGGATCTGCCATCGGCCACAGCTACTAGCCTGGGAGAATCACAGCATCACCTGTAAAATAAGGGCTTGGTCAAGATGATGTCCAGACTTCTTTGAAAAGACAGACAATGTGCTCAATTTCCTGCACATCCCAGATGTACAGATACTCTTTCCATACCTGGCCCAACAGAACTGTGGGCACCATAACGAAACTATCCCCATACACTCTGGCCTGCGACCTGTCTCTGACATCATGCTCCAAATGAAACACGGGACCGAAGTTTTGAGATATTACAAAAAAGGCAAATTATGAATCCAGAGAGCACTGATTAGAAAATTTCAAATTGGCTTAGTAAGATCCATCATAATGAAAGAAAGCCTATAAATTACGGGCAGGTCTGAATGGTTCAAGCATCTCTCGTTTTTAATGCAAGGTGCCCTGGGGAATCACTTCATGGCTGCAAGTGATTAATTGGGAATAATGTATTCTGATGGGAAAGGGGAGTGAGGAAAGAAATTCATCTCTCACCAGTGAATTACTCCTCCTGGCTAAGAGCTTCACATCTTCAGTGTTAATGGTGCTTCTTTTCGCATGTCTGTAGAAAGGGCAGAAACAATTCACCAAAGTGTTTGGTATTATTTAAAGTTTTGATGAAACACAAAAGTTCATGGCCAGACTTCACAGCAGCAAGGATCTCTAAGTAGCCCATCTTTTCAGATTAAGGTCATTAAGCAACAGTGACACAAAAATGAGTGAAGTGACGAGCCAAGATACCAACTAAATAAAGAGACTGAGAGAAAGCAGAAGCCCGTCTGTCCACCTCCACCTGAGGGCCAGCGTGCTTGGAGAATATGAGCAGGGAAAGGAGTGAGGGGTGTTAAACCCTTCCCAAATGGCCTGCTTGGTCACAATGGACACAGAGACCACCATACAAAAAGCAAGAACCTTCAGTGAAAAGAGAATGACACAGAGCTCACAATACAAAGATCGTCTCTGCTTAAGTAGACGTTAAATAGAAGAACAGAGACTTTCCATGAAGCATGGCTTCACTTACACCAAGGCCCTAAAGCTCTTCTCCAAAGGCTACATTACAGGGAAAAGCTTGTGCGGGTATCTCCTAATATCCCATTTCCCAACTAGGAGATGATGCATTCCCCCGACAATAGCCCAGTTAGAACAAAGAACATCCTTTCAACTGGAGTCTGTTTCTTGCTCACAACATGGACTCAAGTTCTTGTTCCAGTCCTCCTATGTCTGCTTTAAAAGGTAATTTGAGATAATAAGCTCTATTCAATAATTTATTACTCTAATTACACCCTTTCTTGCCATTTCTAACTTCCTCCAAAAATAAGTAGGAACTTTGTAAGTAGAAATAAGGAGGAATCTCTGTATCCTTAATAACTATCGAAGTGGCAGCACACAGTAAGTCCTCACTGTTGAGTTAAAGATAAAATCACAGAAATTACACTCCATAATTTGGCCAAGTTAGTCTTTCACATCCTGCTAAGTGTGAAAACATCATGTGCCATCTCATCATGATTGACAGTATCTGCCTGTCCTGATATAATACCCATGTCAGAAGATAACTTCTAACTAGCCACCTGCAAGGACCAGAACAGAGGAAAGGGGGAAAAAAGTCAGACAGAAGGTGACAGAGGACTTCCCTGGTGGCATAGTGGTTAAGAATCCACCTGCCAAAGCGGGGGATATGAGTTCGAGCCCTGGTGCGGGAAGATCCCACATGCCGCAGAGCAACTAAGCCCATGCGCCACAACTGCTGAGCCTGTGCTCTAGAGCCCGCGCGCCTAGAGCCCGTGCTCTGCAACAAGAAGCCACCACAATGGAAGCTGGCTTGCCGCAACTAGAAAAAGGCTGCACGCAGCAACGAAGACCCAAGGCAGCCAAAAATAAATAAATAAAATAAATTTTTTTTAAAAAGGTGATAAAATAGCAGCCACTAAGTAAGAAGCCAGTCCACAGGTTCCCTGTGTGCAGGACATTAGGTGCCATGGACACACCATGGCCTTCATCTCTATCACACGATCAGGCTGCTCTGGCGGTATTACCGCCTTGGTAAAGTGCCATACGAGGAGTAGGTAAGAGGAAGCAGCACACTGAACTATTCACAGAGTAAGATTAGCTTACCTGTTCACGAGAAGCATTTAGGAAACAGCAGAGTCAATCGTCTCTACCACTCAGCTTGTCATCTGGTTTCTCTGCACCATATTCTTTATTCTTTTTTTAAATATTTATTTATTTATTTACTTGGCTGCACCTGGTCTTAGTTGTGGCACATAGGATCTTCATTGCAGCACGCCAACTCATAGCTGCAGTGTGCCAACTCTTAGTTGTGGCGTGTGGAATCCAGTTCCCCGACCAGGGATCAAACCTGGGCCCCCTGCGTTGGGAGCATGGAGCTCTGGCCACTGGACCACCAGAGAAGTCCCCTCTGCACCATGTTTTAATGTTACCACTTTCCCAGATGGAGAAGCAGGTATATCCTATGCCAGCCACTGCACATCAGAGATTCTCCTAAATCAAACCTCTGGCTCCAGAAAATTACTCTAGGGAACGTAACAAAGGGATTTTTCATATAACACTTTTAGCAACACAGGTTTCAAAGATTATTCCCAAAATGTCCCTAGAATTTATTTACTGTAGAATATCGATCTTCTTCAAAATGTTTCATCTTTAACATGTTAACAATATTAGGTGACTAGAGATTTCAAAGCTAAATAAGGGAAATTCACAACTTAAATTGGGAGATGATCTTCCAAAGTTTACAGCTGAATTGAGTTTATAGTATTTACAATTTAAATGCATTTTATTTCATAGAAACAACGTTACAAACACTGGTTAGGTTCCCAGCCTCCAGAGACTATTTAATATATAGCCAACCTGAAACAGTATGTATTTCAGACTTCTCAAACTGGGGTAATCATATTGTAGTTCTAAGTGCAGGGACTATGTGACAGGGAAAACTCAAAACCACAGGATAAAGTTGGCCTTCTGGGAACATCAATTTTATTCAGTGATAAACTTTAAAACAGGATTTTTCATATGAGAGCAAACTGGACTATTTTGAAAACGAATGTAAAATTAAGACAATGGATGAGTCTTCAAAGAAAATCTGTGCCTGTGTTCGCTCAGGGTCCTTGGGAGGACGTCTGAGGAGCCCTGGTGCACCCACGTGAGCACCAAAGAAGAGGCGGCATCTCCTAGTAAAGCCTCACTCAGAGAACATAGGCTAATAGCCTTTACACAGACTCCTTTACTCAAAAGATGACGTCCTTCCTTGTGGAGCTGACAATCTAAGTGATACCCACACACCACTCTGCCCCAGTGCCCAGCAAAAGGAAATGGACTTAACGTAACTATAAAAAACACAGGGACTCCCCTTGTGGCGCAGTGGTGAAGACTCCACGCTCCCAATGCTGGGGGCCCGGGTTTGATCCCTGGTCAGGGAACTAGATCCCACATGCGTGCCGCAATTAAGAGTTTGCATGCCACAACTAAGGAGTAAACGTGCCACCACTAAACAGCCAGTGAGCTGCAACTAAGGAGGCATGTGAGGCACAACTTAGGAGCATGCCTGCCACAACTAAGACCCGGTGCAACCAAATAAATTAAAAAAAAAAAAAAAAGACAATCATGGGAATGTAATGTACAGCATGATGACTATTAAAAAAAAAAAACTATAGGGCCTCCCTGGTGGCGCAGTGGTTGAGAGTCCGCCTGCCGATGCAGGGGATACGGGTTCGTGCCCCGGTCTGGGAGGATCCCATATGCCGCGGAGCGGCTGGGCCCGTGAGCCATGGCCACTGGGCCTGCGCATCCGGAGCCTGTGCTCCGCAACGGGAGAGGCCACAACAGTGAGAGGCCCGCATACCGCAAAAAGAAAAAAAAAAAAAAAAAAAAAAACTATAAAAAACACAGAGTACCTGAAAGCTTAATGTGTTACAATGCTAAATAGTTCTAATTTTATTTCTTTTTAAGTTTTTTAAAATCTCTGTAGGTTTTTTTTTTTTGGCTGTGCCGGGTCTTAGTTGTGGCACGCTGGATCTTTGTTGCCATGTGCAGGATCTTTTAGTTGCGGCATGTGGGATCTAGTTCCCTGACCAGGGATCGAACCTAGGCCCCCTGCATTGGGAGTGTGGAGTCTTAACCACTGGACCACCAGGGAAGTCCCCTAATTTCATTTTTACTCCTAGTATTTAGAAGTATTTAAAGTTTTTCATTGTCTTTTCCCACAACTAACACAGAAATAGCAAGGAAACTCACACCTGAGGGCTTGCTACAGGCATCTAGTGGGTAGAGGCCAGGGGTGCCACTAAACACACTAAAATGCACAGGACAGCCACCACCAGAACAGGAATTATCCAGTCCAAAATGTCAATAGTGCTGAGGTGATCTGTATTGATAAACTCTATGTTCAAATCAAATAACCATTGTCTACTTATTTACATTTTTGTGTTTTCCTTTGTAATATAAAGGGCTCATATTTTTTTTAAAAAAAGAAGAAAAGAAATGGCAAGTAAAGGTAGTAAATGTATTTCACAGGAGACTCAGAGTGGGGGTGGGCACGAGACACAGGTAAGGGGCAACCACCTGAATTAACAATGATAAGCCATATGAGCTATCAGTATCCCATACATTATCCTTATCCCTTCTGGCCAAGCTAAAGATGCTAAGCGGTTTTTGGGGAGTCATACACAGGAATAGGAAAGATTTAGAGCCTGCCCTCTGAGAACCTACTGCTTTAATTCATTCAGAATATTCATCGGAGAAACAAAGAGCTAATAGGAGCAAGGTGAAAAGTATGGGGTGTGGGAGAGGCTGGCACCAAATCAGAAGTGGGAGCAAATTAGAAAGCTTTGGCCCTTTCAGGCCTTCCTCATTCAAATTGCTTCATGAAAGCAATTCATTGCAATTGTTTTCAATTACCTGCAGTACTAATTGAAGAGAGGAGCATAAATCACCTGTAAAAGCTAACACTTTACCAGCAGAAAGTAAGTCACACACTTTTCAAGGAGCATGTGTCTCACTCGTAACAAGCTCAGCAAATGCAGGGCTGACGGGCCGCGGGGCTGTATTATCCCGACACCTGCGAGCTTCCCCGCAGAGCACAACGCAGCCCAGCCTGGGCGCCCAGCCTCACGCCCCAGCACTGCACCGCCTGCAGAAATGGCCTTAAAAGCACACGCACTGTGCAGAGTCCTGGAGACATGATTCACACCTTTTTAACCTGGAACTGAATAACTTTGGTTCCGTTAACAAAAAATACTTGGAAAGCTTCAAAAAATGCCAAATCAAGTCTGAATGGACAGTGATTAAAGCAGATGTTACATTCTTACAGAATCATGATTGGAGATTGAGCATCCACAAAGCACAGGGGAAAAAAAAAGCTAAAGCTCTCCTGAAATTCACCACCAGATGGGGCGTATCAATAGCATGTAAACAAACAAAGATCTCACAATCAAGCTCTCTACCCACCTTGCAAACATTTCAAGGTCTTTGGCAAAATTTTCTGAAAGAGAAAAAGAGATGTGCTTTAGCTACCCTATAGCAATTTTTTTTTTCAGCAGTGCTGCGTGGAATGTGGGATCTTAGTTCCCCAACCAGGAATCGAACTCATGCCCCCTGCTTTGGAAGCACAGAATCTTAACCACTAGACCACCAGGGAAATCCACCCCCCATCTCAATCTTACTTCAGAGGGAGAAAAGTGAAATCTCAATGTCTACAGTAGGTACAATGACTAATACAACAAATCCTTTTAAAGGTGAGAGGAGGCCCTTCAGGCAGGTCCATCACTGGATTCATTATGACCTCCTTGTCCTCCCTGGCCCCCTCCACCCTTCATTACAAGCCTGTGGTGATTGTGGCTACACCTTTCCGTCCTAGAAACTATCCCTAACTTTAAATTTTGCTACGAGTTAGGGCTTAGAAGGACATTAATCTCCTCTGAAGTCAAGCAAATACCAAGGCTGCAAGTTCAACTGTCAAACTGTGGGTGATATAAAAAAGTTATAAAGCAATGAAATTTATGTCTAATGTTCCCGGCAGTTTAAAGCACAATAAAATAAAGGTGCTGATGCCCCCGTGTTAGGGTAATAGAAAGAAAAAAAAAAAAGTTCTTTCCATAAACTATCTGAATCTTACGGCCGATAAAAGGAACGTTTCATGAACGGTGTCCAATGATAATGTTCTCTGTCTGCTGGTAAGACATGCCACGGCACCGCCGCGCCCCCCCCCACCCCCCGCCGGCACATTTCTCCCAGGCAAATCCACCTCTGGGCTTTCTCTACATCTACAGGAAGACCGGGGCTGCATACCGCACTGTTGAAAAGTCACCTCCGAAATCGCTGCAATGGTTTGTTTGCGGAACTGCATCTCTTTGTCCGACGCAACTTCCTCACAAAGACAGCCAACAGTGTAGTGAACCGCTGCCTTTAGCCTCTGAAGCAAAATCAAAACACTTCGTGGGTAAGAGTGCAAGTAAGAGCTTTTCACATCTTAAAAAATTAAGATCAAGGAGAGGGTCTGCTCACCCTAATTCCTTCAGCACTTTCCATAATGGCTGAGTGACTTTTCAACTGTACTAAAAAATTAGTGGGGCCCTCTGGAGTGTGACTTGTAGAAACATTACTTTCTGGTTAATGGTTATGATTTAGGTCAAGTAAAGGTAAGGAGTTATGATGGCAATTCAGTAGGGAATGAAGGCAGGCTGGTACTTGGGAGGCATCTATGTGACTTTACTCAGTTACTCCACATTTATGTGCCAAGTGCTTACTGCGTGAAGGCGTGTGCTAGGCGTCTGGGCAACACAATGAAAAAAGACAGGGATTTCTGCCCCCATATGGGGGTTAATCAAGCAAATGCAAAAGGATCCCGTCCCTGTGCTTCAAGTCCTTGCCAGCCCCTGTCCTGCATGAGACTACGTCGGAGCCTCCTCTGATGTGCTGGTTTGCTAGGTCGGAGCCTCCTCTGATGTGCTGGTTTGCTAGGTCGGACCCTCCTCTGTTTTGCTGGTTTGCTAGGTCGGAGCCTCCTCTGACTTGCTGGTTTGCCAGCCCCCCTCACCAGGACCCTCACTGCTCCTCAGCAACCCTTTCAGGTGCTGGAAAACATACCTCTACCCATGCGGAGGAGTAAAGAAGCCAAACAAGCTAAGCCAAGGTCTCCGTCTCATGTGAATAAACTTGCTGAGCCCTGTGTGGGCTCCACCTGTGCTGGAAACAGAGCTGAAGTGGACATGGTGACGGCTGCACCCAAGACAGTATCAACTCTACCAGCAAGTGTTCACGGTAGAAGCAAGATGAGGAGGAACTGCAAAAACACAAGTTCAGGACCCCAGAGTAGAGGCCAGGCAGATAAGCAAGGGACCTACGTTCCTTAGTTTCAGATGTCACAAGAGTAGGTAAGTGGAGGGCATTGGTGGGAGGAGACAAAGAGACCACCCCCCTGGGAGGGATAAAGACCCTCCAAGGGATCTTTTGTAGGTATGTGTAGAGGTGAGGTTAGGGGCGGGGGAACAGGACAGGGATCCTTCCGACTGCCCCAAAGTTTTCTCTGCCGGCCCCTCCCCCCCACCTCCTGGAGCGGGCTAAGTGCCTTCTTGGATGCTGAACACTGAGAGGCTAAATCTCTAGACTCTAAACTCCTCGAAGGCGGGACCCTTCAAGCGTTGTTCACGGCTGCCCACCTAGTGGCAAGAACAGCTGGCTGAGTGAACGGCTGGATCCCCCGCCCGCTCACCACTGCGTAGAGAACGGGGTTCAAATTTCTCAGTCCATCTTTGCAGTCTCACTCACTTACTCAGTAAGCGTTGTCTATTGAGAGCCACGCTCTGTACTAGGGGCTGAGAACACAAAACTGAAAAAGACAGTCCCTGCTCTCAAAGAGATTATCTCCCACCACACCTGTGCCATGAATGGACTCCTGGAAACCACCAGTGTCATGAAACACAAAGAAGGTGGAGAACGTTTCCAGGGAAGACCGAAGCCAGGACCCCTTGATGCGAGGCATGACCCCCGACTGGATCCTGGATGAAGAAAAAAGACCACTAAAGAACATCTTTGGGAGCTTCCCTGGTGGCGCAGTGGTTAAGAATCCACCTGCTAATGCAGGAGACACGGGTTCGAGCCCTGGTCCAGAAGATCCTACCTCCTAGTGTGCCACAACTACTGAAGCCCGAGCACCTAGAGCCCGTGCTCCGCAACAAGAGAAGCCACTGCAGTGAGAAATCCACTCACTGCAACAAAGAGTAGCCCCCGCACGCAGCAACGAAGACCCAATGCAGCCAAAAATAAATAAATAAATAAAAAGAAAAAAAAGAACATCTTTCGGACAACTGGGAGAAATTGAATATGGACTGACATTAGATCATAGTATTTTATCAATATCAAACTTCCTGAGCGTGATCAGAGATTATGTCACAGAATGCCCTTGTTCTTGGGAGAAGCATGCTAAAGTATTAAAATTTAAAGGTGAAGTGTCAAGTGTATTTAATTCTCAAATAATTCCGAAAAAAGGAGCAAGGGAGCAAATACAGCAAAATGTTAATCGGTGAATCGAGGTGAGGGGCATATGGGTGATGAATACATTATGCTTGCAACCTTTTCTTGAAGGCTTGAACTTCAAAATAAAGGCAGGGAGTGGGTAAAGAGCGTCTGAACCTTAGGAACTCATTCCCGTGTCTCTTCGGTTAATCCTCCCTGAGGTTGCCACCCTGGTTCTTGGTTTTCACCTCTTTACAACACTGTTCTCACGACTCTGCCACGCGGTATTTATTCCGGTGCTGACTAAAGGACTGGATACCCATAACTACCCCGAGAACTGGTTATTATCCGATTTTCCATCTAGGAAAACTGAGTGTGGGCAGAGTCAACACAACCCTCCGGGCGAAGTCGAGATTCGAACCCACATCTGATGGGCTCGGGAGCCGGACGGCCTAGGTTTGCACCAGGGTCTGAGGCTTGTCTCCTCGCGGGCAGGACGGAGAGCGCACGGGTTAAGGGAGCCAACATTTTAGAGCTTGTGCCGCGTGCCAGGCGCCTCACAACGACCCTGTCCGAGGAGACTGAGGCTGCCCCAAAACCAGAGGGGCCCTAGCCGCCGGCCTCCGCGGAGCGCCGCCGCAGGAACTTCCGCGGACTCTCCCTTCTTGCGCCGCCGCCCGCACGCTCCGATCCGCGATACCATGGAAACCGCCTCCCAGCACCCCCCGCGGCAGCAGAGCTGGCCTAAGCGCAGGCGCCAGGCGGCCGGAGCCGGCCCGAGACGGCCCGAGCAAGCTCGAGCTCGCCCTCCGACCCCGGCAAGAAGACGAGGGCGGGCGGAGGCAGGGCCTTTTTCTCCCCTGCACAATCTAGACGCCGTCCTCCCCCAGCCCAGCCAAGACCGCATTCTCCGGTACCTGTTGGTAAGAGAATCGCTGCTGCTCCTCGGCCCCCTTCTCCTCCTCCATCATCACCGCGGGCGGATCCTGGCAGGCGCGCTATGACAGAAAGAGGCGGTGGCCGGGAAGGACCAGTCGGATTTTCCCGCCGCGGCGCCGGGCGACGGGCCGCGTGGGGGGCCAAAGCGCGAAGCTGCCGTCTGCCTCGCTCTCGCCCCCTAGCGGTGACTCTGGGAAGGGCGCCTCGCAGCCTGTCTGCTCCTGCCCCGCCCAAGCCGAGCTCCCCGGGGACCCCAGAGCCAGCTCTGCGCGGAGCACAGTGGGCAGCACCGGCTCCCGGGGGTGGGGTGGGGGGTGGGGCGGGGAGAGAGAGAGAGAGAGAAAGAGTAGGGACAACGGTACACAACTCTGTATTGTAAGTTACATGCGGCTGTAACCTTGGTGTGCCTTGCAAAATCCAGTGTGGGTTTTTCTAATTCTGTAGTGTCACAAAGTCAGACCACGGATAAATGTTTGATTTCTATCCCCTTCAGCGAATAAGTTGCTCACCCCAGTGCCATTGCCAAAGGAATATAGCTATGACCCGAATGTTGGCTGATTTTCTTTTACGTTAAGAGTTAAGTGAAATAGGGGAGTTCCTGGGGGTCCAGTGGTTAAGACTCCACGCTTCCACTGCAGGGGCGCAGAGGCTCCATCCCCGGCCAGGGAACTAATAAGATACTGCATGCTGTGCTGCGCGGCCAAAAAATTAAAAAAAAAAAAAAAAAAGTAAAGTGAAACCCAACGTTGGATCTTCTCTGCTTCCAAACTTTCTTCAGTTACTTTCCGCCTTTGGAGCTTCACTCACGTTGATGACATGAGTAAGGAACTTCTCTGCTGAGTCGAATAATCGTGTCAAGTACTGGAAGAGTTATTTCCTCAACTTGTGCTACTCATGAGGTAAAGGCTGCAGACACCATACACATTCGAGTTTAATCTGCATTATTAACATATTTCCCCCCTCACTTCCTTAAGTAAACAGTCAACAAGGAATTAATTTGTATATCTGTAGATTTCCTTGGTGTAAATACTCCCACCATGGCCGATTTCAAGCCACCAATATGAGGAAACTGAGCTCAGCATTTGTTACCAAACCAGGTTTGTGTGCCCCGGGAGCAGCAGGCCAAACACGGAGACACTGAAGTTTGCAGCAGAGAGTTTGTTGACGAGGTCCTCACGGAAGGAGACAAGAGAACAAATCTCAGGCCCTCATCCCAGAAGGCCAGAGACTTGAGATATTTATGGGATAAAGCAGCAGAGTGGTCTTAGGTGTGGGGAAAGGTGCTCGGAGGCAGGGAAAATGTGAGGCCGTCAGTGTTCTGCGCAGGCGCAGTTTTAGGGTCGGTGGTCCGAACTAGTCTTAGCTGGTCTGAACTGGGCAGGAGCCAACTCCAAAGTTCGCGAAAACAAGACCCCCGTTACTATAGTGACCCATACGTCAGAAGCATTATCTATAAGGGCAGTTTAGAAGTATGGTGATACATTACCTAGGCTATGTGAAGCTTGGAGGGGATGCAGTTAGAGAATGGAAAAACAAACAAATAAGCCGGCTTAATCAGTAAAGGAGGCTGCAAGCAGAGGGGTTTCTAACAGGTGGTTCCCTTATCTGCTGTTCGGTAGGACACTGTCAAGGATTTCTTTTAACCCTGTAGGGCACGGTCTCACACGGAGAAGAGATGCTGCACACCCACCAGTCAGACACAATAGGTGGAAATAACGTCAAGAGCGTAGATGATAGAAAAATGTGCAACGTAGTAGTGTAATTAAGAAGTGATGACTTTTGAGTTTTTACTACCTTTTTTGTTTTTGTTTTTGCGGTACGCGGGCCTCTCACTGTTGTGGCCTCTCCCGTTGCGGAGCACAGTCTCCGGACGCGCAGGCTCAGCGGCCATGGCTTACGGGCCCAGCCGCTCCACGGCATGTGGGATCTTCCCGGACCCGGGCACGAACCCGTGTCCTCTGCATCGGCAGGCGGACTCCCAACCACTGTGCCACCAGGGAAGCCCCACTACCTTTGTTTTTAATACAATTTATTTAAGCCCAGATTTATGGAACTTAATTCTTTTTTTTTTTTTTTTTTTTTTTTTTTTCCGTACGCGGGCCTCTCACTGTTGTGGCCTCTCCCGTTGCGGAGCACAGGCTCCGGATGCGCAGGCTCAGCGGCCATGGCTCACGGGCCCAGCCGCTCCGCGGCATATGGGATCCTCCCAGACCGGGGCACGAACCCGTATCCCCTGCATCGGCAGGCGGACTCTCAACCACTGCGCCACCAGGGAGGCCCTGGAACTTAATTCTTAATAATGGCTGTGTTTGTTTCTGGTTTTCAGTACTCCTGAAAATTTAGAAATCAACTCTCACTGTAGGAACTGGCTGTAGCACACTGCTGGCCTGGCACGTAGTAAACACACTGAATCAAAGTTGAAAGAATGCATTGCAAAAAAAAAAAAAAAGAATGTACTGTGTTGGAGTCAGTTGTGAGATGCAGACCTGAGTGCCCAGCTCGCTGAGTTGCAGTGAGGGCCCCAGAGCCGGGTGCACGGTGGGTGCTCCCCCACCGAATGTTTGTTGAGGATCTGACTCTGAGCAGCGTCTCCGTGAGTCCTGACAAAGTAGAGGCCCCCCGATTTTTTAAAAGAAATTTGACTTAGATATATGCACAGGTATCCCCTGCTTTTGAAAGTTTGCGCTAAGCCACTGCACTTTTATGAAGTTCTACATTAGTATGGCAATGGCTTTTTTCTCGTAAAAATGAAAATTCTCTTTGGATTTCTTTCGGTTAGCGAAAGCAGATACTAATGCAGGGCTTTCATAAAAGCAAAGTGGTGGAACGTGAACTTTCAGGAAGGGGGAAACCTGTGTATTTTCTAAAGCCTTATTGCAGTCATCAAGAGGAAAATCATATTTTTGGACCTCCTCACACTTCTTTCACAGTTTAGTGCTGTGTTTATTTTTAACTCACGTTGAGAGCCCCTAGAGTTCTTATCACATCCCAGTCTTTTCCTCTATTCCAGCACCTTCTCACTGCATGTTAAAATCATTTGGCTTTCCTGATGAATGAAACTACCAAAGAAAAGAAGGATGCTCAGAGTTTATTTGTGCTTAATTGGAAGAATATACAGGCACCCTCCCTCTTACTACCTCTGTGGTGGAAGTCAGGGATAAAGGAGAGAGAGACTGCAGGCGAAGAATCACACAGGAGTGCCTTTTGACTCCTGACCCCACAGCTACCCCACATCTCAGCTGAAGCCAAACTGCTGGGGGCTGAGGAGGCAGAGGTTCAACACGCAAAGTTATTAGGGGGTGGTTAGTTGCACAATCTAAGGTTTTTATTCTTCAGAATAATTTACGAAGGGTTCTTGGAAACACTAAACTCTAAGGCATTTAAATTGCCAGTTTATAGAAGAATGAGGCCCTCTAGGACGTTACGTGAAAGAAAACAACTCGCAGACTAGTATGTACAGAACAACCTTATTTTTGGTTTTTTTTAAAGAAAAGAGTTGTGAGGTTTAAATTGCCTCACATAAGTGTTCAAGAAACAGTAACAGTTATTTCCCGGGCTGAAAGAGCATTATTCCAGTGACACGTGCAGATACCCTAACCCTTTAGGATCTGAAGAGAGAGGTCCAGGGCTGAGGTATTACGTTACAGAAAACGGATGTACGCTGACCTTCTGAACAACACGGGTTTGAAGCGCACGGGTCCACTTGGACAAGGGTTTTTCTCAATACTAAATGCTACGGCACTGCACGATCCGCGGTGGGTCGAATCTTTGCATGCCAAACCACACACTTGGAGGGCCCACTATAAATTATACGCAGATTTTCAGCTGCGGGAGGGGGAACGTGGGGATCAGCACCCCTATCCACCCACCTCTTGTTCAAGGGTCGGCTGTGGTTGGTTGGGACTATTTTCACAGGATGAAGAGCTGGCGTGTAAACTGGCCACTAGGTGTCAGCATTGCGCCGACAAGGCCCTCTTGCCCCCTTGGTTAACGCTCTGAGCGCTGACTTGCTCCTGGCTGTGCCCTAGGTGCCCTGCCCTCGGAGGTGGGTGCTGTTACCCCCATTTTATATATGAGGGAAGAGTATCCCAGAGGTGAAAGGACTTTGTCAGAGGTTGAACTGCTAGGAGGTGGGAGAGCCCCGATTCTGAGCAGCCTGGCTTCTGAGTCCACACGCTTATCCTCTTCTCTCGTCCCACTGCCCTCACCATAAATAAGGCAAAGACACTGCAGGTTTCCTGAGCCCCTTCCAGCTGCATTAAATAGGGTACCATAAATGTTTAATCATTTATTTTCCCTAAATTTGCATTGTAAAATGCTGATTCAGAACTCCATCTCCATCGGCTGTTGTATGTATTCTAGGAGCTCATGAGGTCAGGACTTTCAGATTCTCTCACCACTAAACAAATGGTTCCCAGCACGGTGCTTGGCACATAGTAGGTGTACAGTAAATCTGCCAATGAGTAATGCATCGTACACATTGAGCAGTAAGATAGTCTGATGATTAAGTGCATGGATTCTGGCACCAGATTCCCGGGGCTCACTTTTCAGTTCTGCAGGAGCTATGTGGTCTTGGACAAGTTACTTCACATCCTTGGGCTTTATCTGTAAATTGGGGATAATGGTAGTACCTACTTCAGAGGCTGTTGTATTAAATGAGTAAACTTAAAACAGTGCCTGGGGGCTTCCCTGGTGGCGCAGTGGTTGAGAGTCCGCCTGCCGATGCAGGGGACATGGGTTCGTGCCCTGGTCCGGGAAGATCCCACATGCCGCAGAGCGGCTGGGCCCGTGAGCCATGACCGCTGAGCCTGCGCGTCCGGAGCCTGTGCTCCGCAGCGGGAGGGGCCACAACAGTGAGAGGCCTGCTTACCGCAAAAAAAACAAAAAACAAAAAAACAGTGCCTGGGAGCTTCTCTGGTGGCACGATGGTTAAGAACCCGCCTGCCAATTCAGGGGCCACGGGTTCGATCCCTGGTCCGGGAAGATCCCATGTGCCACGGAGCAGCTAAACCCATGCGCCGCAACTACTGAGCCCATGTGTCTAGAGCCCGTGCCACCGCACAGAGAAGCCCGCGCCCCGCAATGAAGCATAGCCCCCGCTTGCCGCAACTAGAGAAAAGCCTGCACGCAGCAAGCAATAAAGACCCAACGCAGCCAAAAAAGAAAAAAATAAAATAAATTTTTTAAAAAAGTGCCTGCCACACACTGTTAGCTATTATTATATTCTTATATATTCCATAAATACTGTATGAGGCCCTCAGGAAAACCTCCAAATAGGGACAGAGTTCCCAACTTCCCCATGTAACAAATTGTCCTTTTCCAGGGAAGCATGCGTGGCAGATTATATTTGGGAAAAAGAAAAGAATCTCCTGACCCACATGCTCTTCTAGAACTTTGCCACTCTGCCATCAAGAGGTAAAGCCTAATACTCCTTCCCTTGAATTTAGAGGGCTTATGACTCACTTGTAACTGATATAATGTGGCTGAAATAATGCTGTGTCACATCCATGGCTAGGTCTTAAAAGGCAATGTGGTATCCGTTTTGTTAGCTGGAACACTCCCCTTTGGAGCCCTGGGCCACCAAGTAAGAAGTTTGCCTAGGCTAAGGCCACGTGGTGAGGCCGCCGTGCACCTTTCCAGCTGGTAGCCCTAGCTGAGGTCCCAGCCAGCATCAACCGCCCAATGAATGAAGGAGACAGACACCTCCAAGTGATCCCAGCCATGGAATCACCCCCAGCATTCAAGTCTTCTTAGCTGAGGCTCCAAGACATTGTGGAACAGAGACAAGCTGTCGCTTCTGTACCCTTCCAACTTCCTGACCCTCAGAATTAGGAGCATGATAAAAATGGTGGTTATATCACACCACTGAGTTTGGGGTGGTTTGTTACTGGAACAGCGTATCTGTTACTATAACAGCGAACATGTCTGTGCTAACATACATACTAAACATAGTATATACATCCTGATGGTCTCTCTACCCCTCCTAAAAAGATGGCTCCACATCTGCCTCAAAGAAATGTTAACACCTGTAAACCCCCTGCCTAAAGCCTCTGCTGAGAGGTCCTGTCTGCTCCCTTGCCTGATGCTTATGTCTTAACTCCACTGTGTCTCAAATGAAGCAGAAAGAAAGCAGAAAGATAATAGGCCCACGGTCTCTGCCAAGGGAGGCCCTTTGCTGGAATGGCCACCAGACTGTCCCTGTGGCAGTTAGGCTGGACAGGACCTGGCTGGGGGCAGAACCCATCCGTGGCCACCTCTATCCACTTTCAGAATTGTTTGACCACCTCACCTTCAGCAGGAAGTAGGTAATAGTCAACCTTAAATAGTATTCACTGTGTGGCAGACATTCATTTTTCAAATAAGTCATGGGATGTAAAATTCCAAAGGCATGAAATCATATATAGTAAAAAAAAAAAAAACCGTCAAGGACCTAGGCAAAGGACGGTTATGTTCTTTTAGTGATAAAGGAGCTTCCGTTTATTTTGCCCTGTGCCATAATGGCCTCACCTGGTTGCTCGTTAGAAATACAGAATGTGGGGCCCCACCCCAGACCTGCTGAGTCAGAATCTGCCTTTTTCCCCCAAGATCCACCCCCTGGCAGGGTGGTGGTGCAGGTGTTATGGCGGTAGTGTATTCAGTTAAGGTCCGTTTGTCCTTACTAGAGCCCACAGAGGAGCCCCGCCGGGAACTTTCTGAGGGCCGGTTTCCAAAGTGAATTCACCAGTGAGTGCTGAGAAGTAACATTTGGTTTCTAACTCTCAGAAATGCCACTGCTTCAGGGACAGGCACACCTGAAGTGGTAATAATAATAATTACCACTTAAGTAGGTACTTATTATTATGTGTCAAGTGTCGGTCTGTTTTTACTAGGTGAATCTTCAAAATAGGCTTAAGGAGGCAGGTACGATGATTATCCCCATTTTACAAATGAGAAGACTGAGGCCATTATAATTATAGATTAAATAATTTGTCCAAAGTCATAAGCCTGTACACCCACCCCTTGACTACCTCTCCTCACCCTTCCCTCCAGAGTTAATCATTACCTAACTTTGCTGTTCCTGGTACTATTATTGAGGTCTTTTCTTTCTTTTTTCTTTTTTTTTAAAAGAAAACAAAGAGGAAAATATTTAAGAAGGCTAAATAAAGGAAGGAAATAAACTAATTCAAATGTAATGAAACCGGGTGCACATCGTTCTGCCAATGAGGATATGGCTCAGTGTGGATAAGGTGAGAATATTTAAGAATCTGGAGAAGAAGCATAAATATGATTTTTCTTTTTTTAAAATTTTTATTAAATAAAGGGAAAAGGGAATTCAGCTGCATGAGACAAAGACTCCAGTTTGATCAAACTCCACAAAAACTCTTCCCACCTACGTGAGAGGGAGCTGGCTCTCGAGGTCGCGCACACGCTCCATTTCTGCTCCATCCCAAGAGGCGAGGGCAGAGGGCATGATGGTTCTCACAGAGCTACTTTACAAACAAACTGGGGTTGACTCTTCAGAGGAGTCTCTTACGACACTTTATTTTCAAAGATCTGAGCAGAAAGTAGGGCAAAGGGCCATGTAAGCCGTGCTGTGTGGCAAGTGGAATGTACCGGTCTGTGGAGCCGTGGCGCATAACAGAATCTGATCAGGCGTTGTATGAAGACGAGGACACACTGCCACCATGGCCTGTCCAGTTGGTGTGGATAAACTGTCCCGGTTTGTCCAAGAGTTCATAGGTGTGAGCCCCAAAGTAATCGCGCTGAGCCTAGAAAACAAGAAATGGGTTGGTTATAGGACAGATGCAGGCACGTGACCCCAGGTACCACCTGGGGTGGTAATGTTCACCACCTACTCCAAAAGCTCACCTGGATTAGGTTGGCCGGCAGCATCTCGTGTCTATATCCATCGTAGAAGGCAAGAGCAGTGGTGAAGCAGGGCATGGGGATGCCCGTCTGCACACCAGTACTGACTGCCCGCCGCCAGGAGTCCTGAGCAAAAAAGCAAAGCCGAAGACTAGTGATTAGCTCACAGAAAAGACAACAGATTTTCATGCATAAATGAAAAAGCAGACACCCCCAGAGCAAAACCCACTGAGACAGAATTCCCGTACCACCCAGCTCTGGGCCACATACCTGGCAGTTATCCACAGCTGACTTAAAGAAGTCATCTAGTAGTAGGTTCTGAAGTCCTGGGTTTTGATCAAACGCATCTTTTATCTTTCCTAGGAATACACTGAAATAATCAAGAGGGAAAAAAATCAATGAATCTTAACTAGCGGGCTGAACGCCTGGCAGAAAGCAGGGGAAGTAAGTTGGAAGCTGACAGATACCCTCGCGAGGTACGAAGGCACCTGTCCCCCCATCCCCACCAGCTCGCTGTACGTGCCGTGAATACAGACAGCCCAGGTCCCGAGAGGTGAGGGCCGAGGGCACAACCGTGCTCACAGAACTACTTTAGACGGGGTAGGGTGGACACGCGAGTTAGAATAACTGACGTGCAGGAAGAAAGTGAGATGTGACACCTAAACCTGCCTGGTCGCCAGCGTCCCAGCGAGAGGACTCACTGTACCAGTTCCAGGGAAACCGTCCCCGAGAGCGCCCTAAGACCACGGCGCTCCCGCACAGCAGGTGGCAGGTCCCCCGACCACTCACCTCCTGATGATGCAGCCCCCCCTCCACATCAGGGCAATGCCACCATAGTTGAGGGTCCAGCCAAATTCAGTGGCTGCCTGTCTTAGCAGCATAAAGCCCTGAGCATAAGAGATGATCTTGGAAGCATAGAGGGCCTAAAGGAGGGCACAAAGACTCATCAGAACTGCGGCTGGCCCACGGCTGCCTAATCCCCCCCCTGCCCCCCGCCCCGCAGTGCAGCTCTAACGAGGACACGGTTTAGGAAAGGCTGCAAATCAGATCAACGGGCAAGCGTGGACAGACCCCACGTCCTCCCCGTGGCCTCGGGGTGTTCTCCCCACCAGTCCCACCCCCGCTGCCACTGCGGGGCGGCACCCCACCTTTCGAATGTCCTCCAGGAATGATTTCTTATCTCCTTCGAACTGGACCTTTTGAGGCCCCTTCAGCTTTTGGCTGGCTTGAATCCTCTCGTCCTTCAGAGATGATAAGCATCGAGCAAAGACCGCTTCTCCTACGTGGGGGGAGGGGGGAGATAACAAGTCACCACAACTCACACGCAGAACCCGAGGAGAAGCACACACAAGCCAGAGAAGCTGAGGGAAAAGAGCAATGGAGCACGATTTCCAGTTTTACCGCGAGCTCAAAGTCTCAACCTTCGGCCACAAAAGCTAACCTGGATCAGAAAGAACTTTCATAAAAAGCTCTAATGGTTAATTGGAAAATGAAAACTCCAAGTCAGTCTTCCAACATAAATACACGTATTCAACCTCAAAGATCACCATAAACTTCAAAGGGGAATTTTAAGGGGAAAAAACGAAGAGCAAAACCACCATTATTAAGAATTACTCAGTGTTGGTCCTCCAGTAAAGTTTCAGTTTCATTTGCGAGGACTTTAATTTATAAATGGTCACCAAAGGCTTCATTTCTTTTCTTTCGAAGCACTAATACTCATCACTTTGAAACAACGAGTACACTGAGACTGCACCCTTCAAAAAACTCCATTTTCTAATTCTTACAGTTTAGTTTTTGCTATGTCCATGGTCACCATTACAGTTTCACAATTTTACTTCATTTGAATAAAAAATATTTCAATATTTTTTTTTGTTTTTTGGGGGGGCTGTGCTGTGCGGCATGTGGGATCTTAGTTCCCTGACCAGGGCTCGGACCCGCGTCCCTGTATTGGAAGGCGGATTCTTAACCACTGGACCGCCAGGGAAGTCCCCAATATGGTATTTTAATATTAAGATATTAGTATCTTAAAAATTATCACTTACAAATGCTTGCCCAATTGATACTTTATATAATTAGAATAAATTAACCATTTTTTCCCCCAACAGACAGAATGAAGTAAAACCTTTGGGAACTAACAGAGGACTTTATTTCTGAGGAGAGGGTTCTGGCCATAAACCTGAGAGCAGGTATCTCCCTGTCCTTGTCCTTGCCCGGCTCTCTGGGCTCCTGCAGCGCACACACAGGATGACTTAGCATTCCTAGGCGGAAGCTTCAGAAGACAAAAGGCAGGAAGAGGCGAGTGTGGCGTAACCCTCGGGGTTACCTAAAGATTAGCTGGAAGACTCACTTCCCCGTCAGTTCAACAAACAAGAATGGCACGCAGCCAGGGAGGAAGGCTGACTACCATCAGCTGGTAGGGTACAAAGTCTCTGAAACAAGAAAGCAGGACTCTTTTTGAGGCAGTGATGAATAAACTGCTCCCAGTTACTGTCCCCTTGGGCCCCCGCCCAGGGTAGCACTCAGATTAGCTAAAAAGCAGTCAACTTCCTTCTCTGTAGAGCTGGACTAAGCAAACTGCTTCCTCCTTACTGTGCCTGCAACTACCCAGTCCACTGTAAACACGGTCAGGCATAATTAACAGGAAACCAAAGGCGGGAGGAGACCAGGGAGGGAAAGGCAACCTATGTCTGGAAGAGCCAACAAGAAAACTTGTTTTATTACTGCAGGGGGAACCATTCTGCCAGGAGCAAAGATCAGCCTTCATGAAGCAGACCAGGAGCCTCCCTTCATTCTCCTTTTCCAATCTTGACAGAATGTATCTATTTTATTCTTAAAGAACCATCATGTAGTGTTGTTAATCCCCTTATTATTTTTGTTTTATTTCTGCTTTTTATTATTTCCTTCTCTCTACAACTTTTTGAGTTTGATGCTTAGCTCATTAAGATAAGATAAAAAACATGGATGGGAAGGATATACACTCACTTCAGGACAGTAGTTTTCTTCTAAAAGAAAAAGGGGAAGGAACTTAGGAAAAGAATATTAAAGGACTGGAAATGCGTAGGTAGTATTTTATTCCTCAAATATCTGAGGAAAAAACCTCGGCAAAATAGTTATAAATGTTGAGTACATAAACTTTTATTATTCTGTGAACTTTTGTATGAAAAATTCCATTACAGTTAGCTTCCCTATTAGAAAGATCTTAGGTCATTGATTATAATTTAATCACTTATGTTAAAACGACCCCCAAAGTCAAACTGGACAAGACAGGTAGTAACTTTTGAATTTATCTCAAAGCTCACATGCCTGACAGAAGGATTATAAAGACGAGATTCAAAAGCAGCTTCCGCCTCTCTCACACCGTCAACTTACTCAAGTGCAGGAAGAGCAGACCGCGCTCGGAAAGCCGACTAGGGTGGAACAGATTCTCTGAGGGATCTGGTAACTCTTAGTTGCCAGAAAGACACCAGGGTCAAAACAGCGAGAGGAAAAGGTTCCACCCAAAGCTGAGCGTTACCGATGAGGGTGACGGGGACGCCGTACTCCAGGGCAGAGATGGCGGTCCACTTCCCGGTGCCCTTCTGCCCCGCGCTGTCCCTGATCTTTGGCAGCAGGTGTTTGCCGTCAGTATCTTGGAACCTGAGAATATTGGCTGTGATCTCAATCAGGAATGAGTCCAGCTCTGTCTTATTCCATTCCTCAAAGGCCTGTGTGCAGGATGTGAAAGAAAACAATGTGGGACAACCTACGATTATACCGCAGATGCTCCCTTAACTGATTCATCCCTTTCCCGTGTAAATATTGACCGATGCTCACAATCTGCTCAGAACCTGAGGCTTCCAGGCTCCTCTGCAGGACACCCGAACACTTCTGCCACCAGCTGAGTTTTATGCTAACCAAGAGTCAGCTGCTTCTGATTTCAACCTGTTCATGCTGATTTTCTGGTCATCAGGCCAGTGCTTTCCTCAGAGCCAGGTGTCCCCTCACCTCACTTGGGTTTTCGTACACTTTCCTTGATCACCTGATCTAGAGCAGCCTCTTCCTCCCGTTTACTTTTCTTTATAATAGTGATCACGAACAAGTTTTATATATTCAGTCATTACTGTCTGTCTTTCCAAGGTCCATGAGGGCAGGGACTTTGTTTTTTTCCACTAATATATCCCCAGCGTACAACAGTGCCTGGCACTCATATTATGTAAACCAATTAAATATGAACACAAAAAGAAAAGCAATGTTTCTATGAAAACTAAGTCAAACTGTTTTGGAAAGAACAATAAAGGCAAGTTAGTGAAACAAAACAAGTGGGGATGACACACTTTTTTTTTTTTTTTGGGCCACACCACATGGCTTGTGGGATCTTAGTTCCCCAACCAGGGGTTGAACCCAGGCCCTTGGCAGTGAGAGTGTAGAGTCCTAACCACTGGACTGCCAGGGAATTCCCAACACAAATTTTAAAGTTAGGAGGGAAAAGAATGTAAAAAATCTGGAAGGATTCTGCACTGTGTGCCTTGAAAGTGTCTTTAAATCATGTTCCACTTGAAATAACTGAAACTACAAACTCTAGATGATAAGCAAGTTGATTAGAATGCTAATCAGCAGAGCCACACTTCAAAGAAAAAGGACCTGGCTCTCCATGAAATGATGGGTGATTGAACGTACCTTCCTATATTTTCAGTTAAAATAAATGTATGCCTAGTTAATGATGCTAAAGTATTTAGAGAAAACAGTACAAATGTCTGCAGTTTACTTTGAAGTGTATTTTTAAAAAAAGATAAAACTAATAGAGGGATGGACAGATATTTGACAAAGTAAGCAGAGTAAAATGTTAATGGTAGAATCTAGGTTGTGTGTATGTAACTGATCATTGTCCAATTCTTTCCATTTTGTTGTATGTTTGAACATTTTCATAATAAAATGTTGGGGAAAACGCTTATGTTTCCCAACTTTGACTACCTTTTTTTTGAATAGCTGTCTAACAGCCAGTCCCACCTGGATCAGAAAAGCGAGCTTCTGCTGCACCTCCCACATGGTACCAACAGAGGATCAAACGAGACCAGGCAGTTAAGTGACACAGGCCTGACACACAGTCAGGGTCCCTGAGTGGGAGAGAGGATTACACCAAGAGTCTCTGGGAACTTCTGGCTTAGTGACTGGCTATCAGATTTTATGGTCCTGTTACTGAGAGCTTCCCTTAGATTAGGCTGAGTCCATCCAGGCCACCAGAATGACCAAGGGAAAAAGAATGAGGAAGGACTTATCGTCACCAGCAAAGCCTTCTCACCTGAGCAGCGCTCCCCGCCCAGGGCCCGGGACTCACCTTTGCCATCTCCTTGTGCTCCATGCCCAGGACGTCTTTCATCAGGTGGTAGGCCTCGCAGATGAGCTGCATGTCTCCGTACTCTATCCCGTTGTGCACCATCTTCACAAAGTGTCCTGCCCCCTCGTCCCCCACCTGTTAGAGCCACAAGCGCCAAGAGGCTTTCAGGGAGCCAGGAAATACACCAGAGACGCCCACATCCAGTTCTTTGGCAAGGCTCCCTCCCCATACAAAAAATAACAAATACGAACAAATATGTACAGTATTTTCAAAAGAAGAATCATCATATAACAACCCAACACAAGCCTCAATCCAGCACGATGCTACTGTAAACTAATTCCAAATTCATTCCTTTAAAGGTTTTTCAAAATCCCCAAATTCACTGTTAAGTACCCACAGGTCTTTAGCCTACATTTTCCATTCTTTCTCATTGTTATTAAAAGTAACTCCCCACTCCCCAGCCCCCTCCCACAAGTAAAAGGAGTCTTCTTTTTCCTGAAGTGAGTTTTCTAGCAACCGCAGGTGAAAAGAAGCTGGCTGATTAAATCACTTGTACTTTAAACAATATATAAATGTACTGTAGTTGTAATGGCCACAGAGAGAGAACATGACCTCAGATGCAAGGTCTGCCCTCAACCTTGTAAGCCCAGAAATGTGTTCTTGCCAGGGTCCCACAACTGACAAGGTACTGATTGCTAATAATGCTGGCAAGATGTATACAATCAGAATACCAGTCTGTAAATTTATGATGAGAAATTTAACTACGTATCTTAATGGTTACAAGTGTTAGTCCGATCAACACATTCTGTCCCTGTGGACAAGCTACTTGGGAAGCCAGATTCTCTGAAAACTGGTTGGAGGGCAAGGAGTCAGAACAAGGAGAGTTCTGCAGTCAGACGCTCCCGTCACCACGACAGGGGTACGCCTGCCGGTGGGCCAGCGCTGGCAGCACTGCTGGGGTGGACGCTGTCACACTGCCACCCTGACATAGAGACTTCCTCCGTCCCCCATTCTGATGTTGACACTTCCTTTGGCCTGAAGTAACATGGCCAGTAACACCTTGCTTCACCCCTTCCTTCCTGTACCTTCAAAACTGAGCTAAGGGGTGCCTGCTTTTAGTATCTATACCAGTTTTTTCTTTTCAGTAACCTAAGAGTAAGGCTTGGGGTTATGGAAAGTCAACAGCAGTTGATCAAGATACAAAGGCAAGTACTGTTAATTTCCTCATGATTATGTCCTAAATGTATCTAAGAAGAAGTTACTGTCACTGTACTTTTTTTTTTTTTTTTTACCGCAGCAGTGTATTGTCAAGGAACAAAAGCTCCCTTCCCAATCCTTCACACTAGTGAGACAATTACTCAGTCTTCTAAATCACAGCACCAGCGTCTCTCAGCGCTAAGCAGGTTCTGACTGAACTCAGTGATCACTGGTCAAAATGTAAGGAGCGGCTTAGTCACCAGGCGCTGTCAGGCCCGGGGGGAGGGCTCCCCTCATCCCCCGTGGGCCCAAGTCCTCATTTCTTCTCTACCTTTTATCTCATATAAAACAAAACTAACATCATAAAAATGGCACGTAGAATAAAATTCAAGGGGATCAGGAGCTAAAGAGAACCTGGAGGTCATCCAGTCCAACCCCCATATTTGACAGGTGAGAAAACTGAAGCCCATGGAAGAAAATGACTTGCCTAATGTCACACCGCTAGTCAGTAGAGAGCCAGAAAGACAACTCAGGTCTCCCCTGCCTAGTGTTTTTTTTTCATCTATGGGATGGACTAAGGCTGTAACAAGGGATAAAATTTATTTTACCAGCAACACAAAATATAGGAAGGGAAGGAATGTGCCTCAGCCTCCTTCACATTCAGTGAGGGCAAAGAGCTGCAGCTTACTCTGTTCTAAGCACAGAACACCTACCCCAGGGAGCAAACTCCACTTTTGATTCTGACATTCTCTCTTTTTTTGTCCTCCCCTACCCCCTTAACATTCTTTCTTTCTTTTTCTTTTCTTTGTGTTTTTTTTGGCCACGCCACGCGGCTTGCGGGATCTTAGTTCCTCAAGCAGGGACTGAACCCAGGCCACGGCGGTGAGAGTGCAGAGTCCTAACCACCGGACCACCAGGCAACTCCCTTGACAGCCTCTCTTTAGCCATGAAGTAACATGGCGAAGAAACTCTTACTTCGCCTCATCCTTCCTGTTCCTTTTTTGAGGAATCCGTAGTTTAGATGAATTGGCAAGGGCTGCCTTTAATATCAACCTCCAATGAAGATACAAGGACGTGTACAACTGATGCCTTGTTGGCATCGGCTGTGCTAGCGACGTAAACACTGACGAGCTTATGTCACAAAGCAAACCGCTGGGACCACGGTGATCCTTGCTCTGCCCCTGATCATGTCGATGCCCGTGGCGCCAACAGGCTTCAGGGGGGCCCACAACATACCCAGTCACAGCAGGGTTCTCCAGTTCCCACTTTTGCGGCGATGCCCTGGAAGATGGCCTTGATGTGGGGCCTGTAGGAAGGAAGTGGGTGGTTCAGCTGCTGACAAGGGGAGGCCTGGGTCTCCACAAAATTCTCAAGGACTCCCCTCCGCCCCCCAATTGTTTCCTTTCTAGTGGGTGGTGGAGTGCCCACAAAAAAGTAATGAATAAGCTAAGTCCTCAAGGTAAATCAGTCAGAGGCTGCGGACTATCTCATTTGAGACAGGAGACAAAAAGGCTGGGTAAGAGGGTCGGCAAAGCCCCAGAAGAAATTTCTATTGCACTATCAGAAGAAGCTGTGATTCCAAGCTGTTCCTGTAGCAACTGCTTCTATTAGTCTGGATGCATGTTATCAAGCACAGCAGGTTTCTGGACAGTAAGAACCATGCAACATTCCCAAGAGCTACATTCCTTATCATCCAGAGAAAAAGCAACTGTTCTTCATTCCTTCCCCGCCTCCCCTAGGCGCACAGAGTAACTCCTGACGCTGTTCCCTACTTTCTCCTCACTTTTGACCAATAAAGCCTTCTTCACAAAAGGGTTTTGGTAAAGACACAAAACTTGACAGGGCTGCAAAGTGAACGCTCAAGAGGAGGGGTCTAGGGTAGCTACATCTTAAGCTTTTAGAGCTTCCCTGAACTTTGACTGATTGTTTCAGGTCAAAGTACCATTTCTGCTTCTAACAGGTCAGTGTGAGAAAATGTATTAACGAGAACTAGAGCACCTCTGTATATCAGACTTTTTCATGTGTATTGTCTGCATTTGTAACAGCCCACTTAGCAGTACCCCAAAATAAATATTTTTAAGTTTTTGAGAAGCAGGAAGGCCTCTATTTCTAGACTTTAACATACTGAAGAGAACTCCCCAGACTTAATCATTAGGGAGGTAATTAAAAGACTAATCTTCCCCAGTCAACCCCTCACCTTTGGGGATTAGGTTTGATCACTCCTTACTTTAATGCCTAACATAAGTCTAGAATATTCGGAAACCAACTCACTCGGAAAAGCGCGTTACCTTCCCACGTCTCCCTCACAAGGATCCTTCCTTTTCTGTTTCTTTCTCTTCTGCTCCGTCCCTCTATCATCCTCTGTCTGGCTTTCTCTCTTCCTGCAGTCTCAGCAGCGGTGTTTCCTTCAGTCTACATTATGTATAATTACTTGCATCTTTTCATTTTAATCCTCTATCCTGCTCATCACCCACAGCCTATGCCTTATACAGCCCTCCTGCTACATCATCACCAAAGCATCCCCCCTTCTGCGGCCAATACTTCCTCTTATACACAGCACAGTGAGCAGTGTAAAATTCGTTTTTTCCCCAGTCAAATAAAAATTTTCCACCTTATTCCCTGGGACGAAGAGGCCCTGTCTGATTTTGCCGTTACTCACAATGATTAAATACACCATATATGAGTTGAAGAGGCAGACCTTACTCCTAAGTCCAGATAGTGCACAGGACAATATCTGAGCTGCCTCATTAAAGCCTCTGAACCCTTGAAGCCTATTTAGAACTTCCATTACTGGTACTAGAGGAAATAACAGAAGAAAAATAGGAAAGGAGGAACACGCACACGCGTTATGTCAAAGCAACAAAATGTATACATGAAAGAAGTATTTCCATCATCTCCCATCTCCAACACTCAGACTGCACAGAGGAGATCGGGTGGCAGAACTGCTCACAGCTCTCCCGTTCTCAAGGTTCAGGCTCCCCGTGTCGACGCAAGGGGGGTGCCTTTGGTACTCACCAAGCCTCTTTGTTCCCTCCTGGCATAAGAGATGGGCCATACCGGGCGCCATCCTCTCCACCACTAACTCCACTCCCCACAAACAGGATTCCCTTGGCCTTGAGGTCTCGACACCGTCTCTACATGAGAGAAAAAGAAGTTCATCATGCTTCCCTAAAATCAGTTTCTCCCACTGAATGAGAAGAGGTACAAGACAGGTATGGAGATCCCACATTTGACTTAAATGGCCCAAGGATCAACGAATAACCTGGTCATTCAAGAAATTTAATCCCCTTTCTGACTTACTAATCCCCTGTTTGGGAAGTTTAAGATGGCTACCCTGTCCTCAAAGGGAAATAATAAAGCTAAACATACATTCTCATTTTACAGGAAAAGACCTTGTACAATAAGACTCAATGAAGAGTTGGTTTAATACAAGCATGATTTATGACTATCTGACACTCAGATGATACAGGGACTTCTCCCAGCACACGAGACCATCAGCATGGTGGTGCTCACCCACATTGCACACTGATGTATCACGGAGTGGCAGGACAGGAAGGGAAGATTAAGCACAAACGCCCAGCCTGCCATACCTAAGCAGCAGTCATTCTTTTGAGTTACGTGTGTGACCAATGAGAACCTCATCCATCAGGTATGTCTTGATGGCCAATCCCAAAAGAGCACCACAGAAAGACATCTACTCTTCTGTCACATGTACAATGCTGGTACTTTCTTCTAGAATGTTCTCAGAACCTGGAAGAATGTGGACTGAAGAATGCTTACCGTGGTATCCCTATATTCAGAATTTCCTCCATCAATGATGATGTCACCAGTGTCCAACAAGGGTACCTGTAACCAGACACCAGCATTAAGGTGGACCAAAAAAATGAAAGATAAAAATAAACATAGCTTGACCAATTAAAGCAAACAAGAATTTATCCCAAATAAACCCTGTCTGAAAGTATACATATATTATTTAATCTTCAACAATCCTCTCTGGGGCTAGAGCTAGACCCTATTTAAAAGCTCAGGGCTAGCAAACCCAGTCAGAACTCTCCACAACCGAAATAATTTTTTAACTAAGATTTTTTTTTTTTTTTGCGATATGCGGGCCTCTCACTGTTGTGGCCTCTCCCGTTGCGGAGCACAGGCTCCAGACGTGCAGGCTCAGTGGTCATGGCTCACGGGCCCAGCCGCTCCACAGCACGTGCCTCGGACCGGGGCACGAACCCGTGTCCCCTGCATCGGCAGGCGGACTCTCAACCACTGCGCCACCAGGGAAGCCCTAACTAACATTTTTACAACAAAACCTACTTGGAAAATTTTGTGTTTCCAATGTGTACCACCTGCCTGATATTTATTCCTAGATTGGATTAGCTCTAAAAGACCTATAAAATCTCTGCCTAGAACAGAACAGGGGTCCAGTAAATATCAAATGGTTTTGTGTATGGATAAACAATTTGATCACCACCACTTGGAGATGGCAGCAGGAGACCAAGCCTTGAACAAGAGTATCTTCCTACGCCACACCAGTCAGGCTGGCTTTATCACTGTATTCATTATTCAGTCTTCCCCAACAAGGCTCCGGGTAACATTACTTAATATTGTCCTATGCTGAAGAGTACTCTACCATTTTTCAGTCCATTCTGTCTGTAGCTGACCATAGGCAGCTTGGCATCTTACTACACAAAGTGTGGTGTGTGCTTTATCACAAGTTCTTCCTTTCTAGGTCTTTTTTTTTTTTTTAACAGTAGCATACTGGTTACAAATTCCTCTCCCTGTAGAAACAACGCCACTGGTAACATTACTCCTCTGGGAAAGGAATGTTCATCCCTTTCCTTTGTTTATTGTTACAACACTTCCAAATAGCTAATGCCTTGGTTTTTTCAGAGCTGATACTGTAGAACTGTTTTTCAGTATCTATGGGGTTGGCCAAAAAGTTCTTTCGATTGATGAATACGTTGTTCAATAAAGTTCTTGGTGACGATGAAAAATGTCTTTGCAGGGCGCTGGCAATGAGGTTGTCTCCGTTTACTGATGGTGGGGGCAACCCTCCTGGTTAATACAGTGTGATCTTCCCCCAGAGGTATGTTGAGGAAAGGGGCCCTAGAGGCGTCCCCCCAGAAGCTTATAGCAACAGCGCTTTGACCAGAAGCTGCCGGGCATGCTTCCTGGGGAAAAGGCAGCTGTCCCTTCGGCCCCTCCTCTCCCACAGACACCCCAGTGGAGGAGTGGCCATCAGGCCTCCGGTGAGAACAAGTTGGGGAGAGTACAGATGGTGGTGACCACGAACAAATGGGTCCACTATCCCCTGGCCCCGAGGCGGTGGAAAGCCTAAATAAGGGGTCAGACTACAATGTGTCAAAGAACAAAGATCAGCACCTCTGTGACGCAAACACCCCCTCAGCTGATGATCAGGGACCAGAACTGCACTGAGGCAGCCACTTACCACAGCACGGCCAGCACCACCCAGGTGCCTACTTTCTTCTTTTCCAAAAAAAGATACATTTGCTGGGACTCCCTAAGGGGATCTCTTGTCATTTATATTAAATGATACAACAATTTGAGAATTGTTGCTTTATAGGAATACTGAGAAAAATGGAACCTATTTCTAAATTTGGACAGTAAGGTTTAATAGTGACTAGCACTAAACATTCATAATATACAATCAAAACTATAAGTGGTTTTTTTTGAATACCAAAGATAGAGCTCACCGAGATTACTACTGTTTCTGTTCTGGTTGATAATGAATTCTTATGGACGTGTCTCTTGTCCTCAGAATTTTATATACTAAGAATTATTACCATTTGAGGGTATGTTTTTACTTAATTGGTGCCAGTCAAGTTAACCAACACTGAGACTTTTTTTTTTTTTTTTTTTTGCGGTACACGGGCCTCTCACTGTTGTGGCCTCTCCCGTCGTGGAGCACAGGCTCCGGACGCACAGGCCCAGCGGCCGTGGCTCACGGGCCCAGCCACTCCGCGGCATGTGGGATCTTCCCGAACCAGGGCACGAACCCGTGTCCCCTGCATCGGCAGGCGGACTCCCAACCACTGCGCCACCAGGGAAGCCCAACACTGAGACTTTTAAGCAACATTTTGTCAGAACTGAGCAGATCATATCCAGAAATTGAAAAGGGACAAAATTTCTTAAGCAAAAAGAAGTGAGGGACTCCCCTGGGGGTCTAGTGGTTAAGAATCCGCCTTCCAATGCAGGGGATGCGGGTTCGATCCCTGGTCGGAGATCTAAGATCCCACATACCGCGAGGCAACTAAGCCTGCACGCTCTATAGCCTGTGTGCCAGAACAGAAGACCCCGCGTGCCGCAACTAAGACCCGACGCGGCCACAAAAAAAAAAAAAGTGAAATAGCTAAAGGAAGGGAACGAGAGACGTTCTGTCACACGAGTAGCAGCGGGGAGAGAGCTGGCCTCACCAGTTTTTTAATGAAATCATCGACGGCCTGACCAGCCTTCACAAGCAGAATGATCCGCCGAGGTTTCTTCAGCTTGGAGACCATCTCCTCCAGGGAGTGAGCACCAACCACCTTGGTGCCCTTCGCCTCATTGGCCAAGAAATCATCAACTTTGGAGACTGTCCTATTAAAAGCACAGACCTAGAAGGACAAAAGGCCTGATCAGGAGATCTGGGACGTACAAGACCTTCAGACTGAGGACCAAGTGACAATGGAATTTCTATGCAGCCCAAGGTTTTGGGGAGGTAGGACCCTGATTCTACCTTTTCCCCACCCAAGTGCTGACTGATCACCGTAAAGTTAATTTTAATAGGATGAAAAGGCAAAGAACTGAATATAGGATAATGTCAACTGCCCAAAACTTATCAGGCTAGATATGAGTCTGTTGCTATTTGGTTAGGACTCAAATCTGGGAACAAGCTAGTTCCAGACTGTTATCTTCTGTCACTGATAATCCTGTATCTAAGCCAGTTTAGTATTCACACCCGAACGTTTCACCAGATCCCATTAGGCAATAAAGTCAGAAATCTATACTCCCAGCGGGATTTCTCCTCCTTAGGATACCAACAGGTTTATTCAAGGCTGCAGAACTGACAGAACCTGCAGATACATTTAGCAGGACTCTCCTTCCGCAGAGAATTGTGGAGCTGCCCCTCCCACACCCACAGGTAAGTGGTGCTTCTCGATCTCTTGCAAAAATGTCCTAAGCAGCAACAGAGCACATATAAAGAGAACCATGTTCCAGGTTATATGGGTTCTTCGGAATCAGAACGGTCACCAGCACTCAGACCAAGGCAACAAGAACCCGTAAGGGAAGAGTGTGCCCCTCCTAACTTACCACAAAGCCGTGGTCGTTCATGTTCAAAATTAAGTTCTGGCCCATGACAGCCAGTCCAATCAGGGCAATATCAGCTCTGAAAGACGGGAAAAGGAACAAAGGAAACTGTCAGTTGCACTTAATTCATTCCAAGTCAGGGACCCAGAGCTTTCTAGCTTTTGCTGTGATTGATAACTCGTCTTAACTTTCCTCTAACCCCCTACTCCCTTTTGCACTTTAGACTCCGGGCTTGCAGCCTTCCGTGAAACTCGAGGCGGGCCACCCCGCTCTGCCACTTAACGGGTCCTCATGTTCTCCTGGGCCAAGCAAACATGCCCGCAGGAGGGGTCCACGGCACGAAGCCTCTTCTGCGCTCTAGCCGAGCTGCGGACGACTCATTCCAGGCCTCCCGTCTCCCACAGCGGGGCCTTCCAGCGGCCCGGGCTTCCCGCGGCCACGCCTGTCCCCTCCCCTCCCGCCCTTCCTAGGAACCGGATCCGCCTGCGCCGCCGCGAGGGGCAGAGGGGCTGGGTCCGAGGAAAGGCGAGGCCGCGGGGCTGGCTCGGGGTCTGGCGGCTCCCTGGAAGGCCGGGGCTCCGGGCGCACGAGACCGGGCTCAGGCGACCCCCGGCGCGAGGCGACGTCTGGGGCGACTCCGGCCTCCGCGTCGGCCCTCGGAAAGTTCCCCGGCCGCCCGAGGGCGGTCACTCACTGGGCCATGGCGGCGGCGGCGGCGGCGGCGGCAGAGCGAGCGGACCGAGGACAGCCGGCGAGCAGCAAACGCGCGGCGCGGACGACCGGGACTGAATCCCTCTCCGGCTCGCCTCCCGAGGCCCAGGCCGCGGCTTTCCAGCGCCGGCCAATCGCAAGGAAGGGGCGGAGCCACGTAGCCACGCCATTGGTCCGCCCCGGCGCCTGTTAGACCACCTGAGGCAAATGGACCCGCCCACTCCTAGGGCTGGCTCAGGAGAGCGCCGAGCACATCGATGCCATCTCCCCAAAGAGCGCGGGGGCGTGGCGCAGGCGCGGGACGCGGGGAAAGGCGGAGGGCTCGGGCTCTGGCTCGGGGCAAAGGACACATAGGTCCTGGGCTGTGCTCCGCGGCTCGGTGCGGAAGGGTGGTGGCTCACGTCGGGCCGCGCTTTCTAGTGTAGCGGGCACTTGGACGCCTGTTGTCCAAGGGTCCATCACTCCTTCCTCCCATCGCTGCGGTGCACTCTGGGGTTGATGCGTGAAATTGCCCCACCCGGGCAGGGTCCGAGGTGTATTCTTGTCCGTGGGCACGTGTGATGGGTGCCAGGAAATGCTGCTCCTCACCACGACCTTGTGTGGGAGACGTTTTTGCAGGTGGAGAAACAGGCTCAGAGAGAGCAGGCGGGGAATGTCCTTGCTGGGGCGCGATGTGGCCGGGCTTTGGAGGTCGTGTCACTGAACCCCTTCCCGTACAGCTGAGGAACTAGAGGCGACGTGCTGGTGAATGGCGGTCCAGGGCATTAAATACGCATCTCCCACGTGCACGGTCCACAGTGCACAAGGCATCGTAACTCAGCCCTGAACCCTGCCGCCTCCGGTGCAGATGCTTGTGAACAAGGCTTAGCTCCTCCGGTGCGTTTTACGGTTTTTGCTTTCTGTGAATGCTTCATGTCACCTAACAGTGCCTTGCACATAGTAAGCGCTCAACAGATGTTACATTACTAGAGTCACTGCAGCTAGTTAACGGCTAGTTAGTGGCCCAGTTGTGACCGATTCAAGGCCAAGGCTATTTCCATCGCACCAATTGCACAGGTTACTTTGTAACATAGGTTTTAACAGATACTGTTATAACTTCCATGTAAGCAAATGTCCCACTATAGCCGGGGTTTTTGCGTTGTGTGTTAATTAAATCACAATGTTTTTAAAGTGCAATTGTGGAATCTTACTCTGAAATTTAAAAGCGATATCACAGTCCACTTTATCTAGTATGTAAGTATTCTACATTAGGGTTTCTCTACTAGAGACATTCTTTATGCAATTTGTTCTTTTCCTTGAGTTGCTTCCACATTTGCCTGTTTTGCACCAGCCAGACCTTGCACTCCTGAGGGTATAGTTTTTCTTTTCTTTTTTATGCTCCCATTGCCTGGCTCGACGCTCATGAGCTGTGGATGACTCACTGCACAGATACCCAGGGAGGGCCAAGCTTAGCACAGAACTTCCTCCTGTGGACAAGGGAGGTCCCTGCCCCATGTGTTCCGTCCTTCACTTCTTCTTCCTTCTGCTGCATGCAGAAATGTGTAGCTGTAAGCAAGCCTAATATTTATTTTAAAGCTGTAAGCGAGGTGCCCAGCTGCCCTCAGCACTTCCCTGAATGGGAAAGTGAGTAGGGAGATGTGAACTGATAAGCTAGGCAAGCCAGAGAGCAGGAGCTGACTGCCACCGCGAGCCCTGCACTGAGACCTGGGCCTTAATCCCAACTCTACCAAAACAGGTCACTCAGTAGCTTTGGATGAACCAGGCTGGCAGGAATCTTGGAGCTCTCCCACCCCAGTGTCCCCAAACTCCAGTGTGCAAGGAGGCTTATTAAATGTGAATTCTGATACCACAGGTCTGGGATAGGCCAGATGTGCATTTTATCAGGACCCCCCCAGGTGATTCTGAGTGCTGGAGGAAACAACTCTCAAAGGGTGGCCAGGGGGCTTCCCTGGTGGCGCAGTGGTTAAGAATCCACCTGCCAATGCAGGGGACACAGGTTCGAGCCCTGGTCCTGGAAGATCCCACATGATGCGGAGCAACTAAACCCGTGTGCCACAACTACTGAGCCTGCGAGCCACAACTACCGAGCCCGCATGCCACAACTACTGAGCCCGCGCACCTAGAGCCCGTGCTCCGCAACAAGAGAAGCCACTGCAGTGAGAAGCCCGCACACTGCAATGAAGAATAACCCACCCTCGCCGCAACTAGAGAAAACCCGCACACAGCAACGAAGACCCAACGCAGCCATAAATAAATAAATAAATAATTTTAAGAAAAAGGGGGTGGTCAGGACACCTCTGGAAGCCCCTGCAGGGGAAGTGGAGACAAAGTTATTTCCATGGTACCAGTAAGACATTATTTGCCTTCTTCATTCTCCTTCTCTCACAAGAGTACAGTGGAGTTTTCCAGAGACTACATCACATGTGATACGGAACAGATTAAATGTAGAAGCAGATATGAGAATCCAGCTGTCTTAAGCTGTAGGACATTAGAGAGATTTACAAAATTGTCAAACAATTCCACTCATCTCGCTGCATTTCCTTTTGTTTTGGGAAACTGTTATTCCAAAGTTTCTGTTTTAATTTTTTAAATGGTAAATAATAATAGACATAACTCACATAAACAAAAGCTCTTTGGGTCCTCAATAATTTTTAAGCATGTAAAGGGGTCCTGACACCAACCAGGTTTGAGAGCCACTGATCTAGCCCAACTCGTATTTTAGGGATGAGGAAATTGGGGCTCAGAGAGCCGCGACCTGCTGAGTCACATGGTGAGAGACACTAGAACTACCTTGTGGGATAGACTGGATGCTCTCCAAGTCCCTCTCAATAAAACCTGGGATTGGGAGACAGCCTCAGTAGCCGGATAGTACATTGTCCCAGAAGTCAGATCAGATGGTTTCTCAAATGATCTGGAGTGTTTTTCTTGGAAGCTGCTTGCTGCAGAGGGAAAAGCAATGGGTTTTGGTGACAACGCTGGCCTTAGCTGGCTCCAGTTCTGTTCCTTTCTAACTGTGCAACTGGGGCAAGTTATCGAATCTCAGAGTTTCCTCATGTGTGAAACAGGAATGACAAAGATCTCACAGGGTAGCTCTAGGGTTAAATGAAGCCAGAGGGACTTGTGTCTAGTACTTAGTACTCATACATTAGTTTCTACCTTTTTTTATGAAAGGGACTCAGAAAGGAGAGACATAAACCATAGTGGAAAATAGGACTGACAAAAAATTTCTCCCAGCTTCCTTGTGAAAGCTTCTGGTGAGAGAGAGGTAGGAAAACACGTTTGCAGCTTCTTGCCACGCTCCTGAGTAGTTTCCATAGATCAAGCTCAGCTGGTGTGAAAATGGTCCGTTACTTGAATTGTTTGCTGTCGGAAAAATTCCCACTTGACAACATGTGCATGCATTTCACAATATCTATCTTCCTGATCCAAACACATCACCCCAGGCGTCTTCTCCTCTTCCCCATAGTCATGACCTCTGTTCTACACCCCTTTAGGGTACCAGCACATCCTATTAAAAGTGCTTTTTTCTCCCCCAGAGGATCCCAATACAATGTCTAGGAACATGCACTCAGTCTGAGCTTGGTCCACAGGGCTGACCAATGTGACCAACTTGACCAGAGTGGTGAAACAGCCCTTTCTCTGCTAGATCTCCAGCCCAGACGATACATTTTACTTTCAAGTTCAAGCACCACAGTCCTTTTTTCACAATACACAACAGTGTGAGACAAGGACTCACCTCTGTCCTCTCCCCTTAGGCTGTGTTACAGACACTGAATTACTTTCTGGCTCCACAACAGGGCCTGGGTCACGGTTCTGCCTGCTCTTGTCCTTGTTACCTCCCACTGCCTTGCAGTCCTGGCTCACAGTTTCCTCTGTTTTCCCAGGATGACTTGGACGCCTCCCCCGACGTGCCCACAGCACTGGGCTTGTCACTGCCTTCGTTTCTATCTCCCTCACTGTGTCATCAATCCGAAAGGACAGGGACCATGTCTATCTCCTTCCTAAGTGTATTTCTATCACCTTCCGATGCTCTGCACATAACAGATGGCCACTAACTGTTGCTGTCCAATGACAGTTTTGTAAAAGGGGCACCATTCAAGCCAGTTGGTCTGGGACAGTCCTTGTTCACACCTGTCTTCTTGCATAGTTTTAATACCAATCCTTTTCACTCTCAAAATTGTTCTGACTTGAATGATAAATTATGTTGGTATGCTAGTTTAAAATGGTATTATTTCTTCATAGTACTGTACTTAAAGAAAAAATATTTATCGAAGTATAATTTATATGCCAACAATTTCATACATTATAAAAGTGTACAGTTGGATGATTTATACTGTTGTGTAACCATCACCACAATCCTTTTTTTTTTTTTTTTTTTTTTTTTGCGGTACGCGGGCCTCTCACCGCTGTGGCCTCTCCCGTTGCGGAGCACAGGCTCCGGACGCACAGGCCCAGCAGCCACGGCTCACGGGCCCAGCCGCTCCGCGGCATGTGGGATCCTCCCGGACCGGGGCACGAACCCGCGTCCCCTGCATCGGCAGGCGGACTCTCAACCACTGCGCCACCAGCGAAGCCCCACAGTCCTTTTTAGGACACTTTCATCACCCCAAAAGTTTCCAACACGCCAAAAGTGCCTGTTTGTAGTCAATCTCTGCTCCCACCCCAGCCCTAGAAACCTGTGATCTATTTAATGTCTGCACAGTTTTGCATATTCCTAGAAATAAATGGAATAATATGTAATTTTTGTGTCTGGCTTTTTTCACTTAGCATAATGTTTTTGAGGCTTATCCATATCATTGTATTTATGAGTAGTACATCCCTTTCTATTGCTGAGTCATATTTCATTGTGCATAATTTTGTTTATCCTTTTATCTGTTGGCTATTTGGATTGTTCTAGATTGGGCATTAAAGAATAAATAATTGTTTTGAACATTTATGCACAAATCATTGTGTGGGCATATGTTTTCATTTCTCTTGGGTAGATACTTGGGAGTGAAATTGCTGGGTTATATGCTAAGTGTGTGTTTAACTTTTTAAGAACTGCTAATCTATTTCTGAAGTGGCTACACCCTTTCCCACAAGCAGTGTACGAGGGTTCTAGTTTCTCCACATCCTCGCCAACGCTTGATACTATCTTTGTGATTACAGCCATCCTAGTGGGTGTGAAGTAGTATCTCATCGTGGCTTTAATTTGCATTTCCCTAACAAGGTCGAACACATTTTCAAGTGCTTACTAGCTACTCACATATCTTCTTTGGTGAGACCTCCATTCAAATCTTTTGCTTGTCCACTTAAAATAAATATTAGAATAGACTTATAGTTATAGAAAAGTTGCTCAGTTCAGAAAGTTCCCTTATATAGCCCTCACCTAGTTTCCCCTATTGTTAACAGCTTGACACTACCATGGTATATTTGTCATAACCAAGAAACCAACATTGGTGTTAATACTATTAACTAAACTCCAGACTTATTATTACAAGTACCACTTTTCCACTAATGTACTTCTGTTCTGCTTCCATCCAGAACATTATGTCATCATGTCTCTTTAGTTTCCTCTGATCTAGGACAATTTGTCTTTTCTTATTTTTTTTGACCTTAATAATTCTTAATTCTAGGTCTTTTGTCATTTCCATATACATTTTAGAGTCAGTTTGTTAATTTTTACACAAAATGCCCCTAGGATTTTATAGGGAGGGTGCCGAATCTATAGATTTGGGGGAGAACTGCCATCTCCATTGATTTAGATCTTCTTTGCTTCAGCAACGTTTTGTAGTCTGAGTGTATAGGCTTTGCACTTCTTTCATTAGATGTATTCCAAAGCAACTTTGGTCTTACTGTGGATAGAATTTTCCTAATTTCATTTTCAGATTGTTCATTATTGGTATACAGAAACACCTAATATATGTATGTTGATCTTCTGTTTGGAGACTTTGTTACCTGCAATCATGTCATCTGTGAATAAACACAATTTTACTTCTTCCTTTCCGATCTGAATGCATTTTCTTTGCCAGTGGTAGTGGCATTTGGATTGGGATGTTTAGTCTATTTCACGTGTAATGTGTACTGTCGATATGGCTGGATATATGGGTGCCATTTTGCTATGTTTTCTATGTCTCACATCTCCCTTGTTCCTTTGTTCTCTTTCTACTGCTCTGTTGGGTTAATCTGTATGTGTGTGGACTACCTTAATCCCTAGGTTGATTTTTTCCCCTCTAGGTTGATTTTTTAACTAAATCTTGAGTTATTTTCTTAGTGGCTGTCTAGGGATTACAATATGCATCTTTAATGTATGACAATGTACTTTAGCTTAATATTGAACATTTCTGGTAAATATAGAAACTTTACTACAATATAGCTCCATTTTCTCGCTGTCCCTTTTTGCTATTACTGTCATGTATTTTTTTATCTGTATATTGTAAGCCCAATAATATATGTTATAATTACTAGTTCAAACAATCTTAAATTTTTTTAAGAGAAAAAATATAAAGTGTCTTATATTTAATCATGCATTTATCATTCCAGAGATCTTCATTCTCTTTCAGAGACTGGATTTCATACTTCAGCCTTGTAGCAAATGAGACTCAGAATCAGAAAATGCAGAGAGTAGCTTCAAAGAGGGCAAACAGAGCAGCGCTCCCCACACTCCTGCCATCCTCCAGGGGCTAACAAGCTGCAGGCTCCTTGACTGCAGGGCACCACCTCCCGTGTGTCCTGCTTCCTTTCCCGTATCAAAATAAGCTAATGCCTATGAAAGTTCCTTGGGAATTTCAAGTACTGTACGATTTAAGATACCATTATTACTATTATCTAATTTGAAACAAGAAACTCAGCTCAGGGAAGTTGACTTTCAAAGCTAATTAGTGGCAGAACGGAATTTTAACCCAAGTCGACTAGGGCCGAGCCCAGCACTCTTTCCTAATCAGATTAGCGGGCCATAATTATGCAAACTCACAGAGACATATTTTCACAGAGAAATTGGGTGTATCCGTATGTTAGAGACATTTAGTTGACTTTAAGTGGAAAGGTAAATTGAAATGAACTTTCAATGACTAGTTTGGGATACCAAACAGCGCTTGTAATAATTTTACAGGTAGAACTTTACACAATTGCTTTCTTCAAGATGGACTTTGTACCTCTCATAACTTTCAACTTTTCTGCAACTACTTCCTTTTTCTGTGACGCTTGGTTACAAGGAAAACCTACCATCAGATTTTGCTGCAGGAACAAATTGATTGCTCTGGTCTGAGATTTGGCAAAGGAGAAATTATGCTGAGTCAATGTGACTAAACATCTGGACACACCCAAGTTACCGCTGCAAAGCATCATTTTAGGCAAACATGTTTAAATATCTAATCAAACAGCCAATGATTTTTTCTTCTATTACTAATGGTACATGCTACACGGCCTTCCCATTTCTTTGTTAAAGTGCTAACAACCCGCAAAATATACTGCTTCCCAGCATGGTTGGAATGCTACAGCAAACTGGCTTAAGGAGAGCAGGGCTGGGACAGAGGCAACTCTCCCCCGAGATGAATGGGGTAAAAGCCAGGGCTGGCTGGGGCCAGAGCTTCATGCTGACCTTTAGTTTTTAGAAAACCCTCAAATTCTTGGCTTTTAATGCTTAAGTCAGCTCACATTACTATTCATCTTCACAATTTTTTGCCTTGCTCTAATTCCCCAAATCACAAATCAAAGCCTGGGCAGGAATTCTACAGAAACAACCCTTCTCTGCAACCTCCCAAGGCTGAATCCTTTGTTTGACCTACATAAGTGGGTGTGTAAGTAACATACTAGTTGGGGTAGATTTGAAAATCCCGGCTCTGACACTCACTTGCTGTATTAATTCCTGCAACTGAACTCAAATGGCTTGTTTGCAGAGTGGGTAGGAAGAGCGATTTTGAATAAACCCAGAGATCATATGTTCTAAAGCCAGAGTGTATGCGTGTGATGTGCTCAGAAAAGCTAAAAATTTAAGACTGTGCAGAGACCAGAAGTTTTTCTCTTTTTTTTCGGCCACGCCACGCGACATGCGCTATCTTAGTTCCCCAACCAGTGATTGAATCCGCGCCTCCTGCAGTGGAAGTGCGGAGTCTTGTCCACTGGACCGCCAGGGGAGTCCCCCAGAAGTTTCTAAAACCAAAAGTGGAATGACAAGAAAAATCAGATATAAAAGTCATGCATTAAATAAACATGTACCGTTCCACGAGACCTCCTGACGTTCTATACTGTCAGCTTTGCAAGAGCCATGGCGATGACGTGACCCTGGATGAGGCCCAGATGTAAGGGACAACCCGCTTTATAAGAACTAATGCAGTTCAAACAAAAAGTCCAATGCAGTTCAGGAAGACATGGCCTAGAGTTGACCAATGAGTCTCAGGAAAAAACCAATGACCAGGAGGACCCACGAAGGCTCCTGTCACTTAGCTCTCTGCCTGGGGTCTGCCTACAACTTGGTGTCGCCTCTTGGCACCGCAGATAAACGGCACTGCTCCCCTAGGACCCGGGGCTGAACTCCCCTCTCATGCCCCTCCAAGCCCGCCGGCCACCTCCAGGGGATCACGCCAGCAAACTCTCTGTTCTGGTCTTGTCCCACCGTCAGGTTTTCCCTTCTAGTGCATTCATCCCCATCAGCAGACACACATGCTGGGCTATCGCCTTCCTTTAAGATAAAATCCTCTCCCTGACCCCTTGCCCCCCCCACCCCGTATTATTCACTCAACCTCTTCTCCCACTTTCCCTGGCACCTACTCTGGGTAGGCTTTCTTCTGCACCACTCATGAAGATGCGCTACTCGCCGACGACCTCGTCAGAGCAGAGGCACTCCTGATGTCTCCTCCCATGTGAAGTGAGCTCTGTTACTGGAACATTCCTGCTCCCGCCAGCCCCTCACAGAGGGCCAGGAGAGAAACGAAATTGCCTGAGTTTGGGAGAAGCCCCTGGCATGGCCAGCCTGACCACTTCTTCCCTCTCTCTGGGGACCTCTGCTGCCATCAGGGAACCTATTGGTTCACATGGAAGCTTACGAGAAATGCAGGGTCTCAGGCCCCACCCGAGGCCTCCTGGGCCAGAATCTGCATTTAGTATGACCCACAGGGGAATCTTACGCACATTCAAGTTCAAGATGCACTGCTCCCGGCCCTCTAGTTCTGAGGCTCGGTATTACAGAATTCATTTACCCACAGACATAAGCCACATTCTCTAATCATAGCTTTAACAGTAACGAAGGTGATATTTCGATCTCCTATCTGCCTTATTCTTTTGTTTATCAGTTGGCTCTGAAACTGGGAAAAAGTGATGGCATTCACTGGCTCCCTCAAACTTCCTAGACCTCCCTGTTGCCAAAGCCTGTGGTCACTGCTCAGTTCTTATTTTAACCCGTCAGCGCTCTTGACACGGTTATCACTTCCTCCATCTTCAGACGCGTCCTTAACTTCACTGCCGAACGCCACGCTCTCCTCACAGCCACTTCTCCTGGTCCTTCTGCTGTCGCCCTCTCTTCCTACTGCTCCAGGCCGCAGAGCCCTTGGGTCTCACAGCTACTCGCTCCCCAGATCTCCCCACCTCTTGCCTTTACTGTCACCTTCATGTGACAGTTCCCAAATGTGTCTCCAGCCTCCACCTCTCCCCCTGAATGCGGCTGCCTCATGGGCCACACACGCAGGTGGACACGGCCACAGCCTCGTCCTCTACTCAGAACCACCCCTCCGCTCTTCTAGAACCTCCAGCCTCCTTCACCCTTGGGAACCACAGGGCCGTCCTGTTTGCTCAGACACACGTCCCGGGAGTTACCGTCCTCCTTTCTCCACATGCAGTCCCTCGGCAGACTCAGTTCTAACAGTAAAATGTGTCCTGAATCTGGCCCTTTCTCCCCGAATCTACCGCTGCTAGTCCAAGCCTCCATCCCCCCACCGGGACGCTGTGGCAACAACTTCCCGTGTGGCCCCCTTTCCTCCACGTGTCCCCCATCTCTACACACACAGGCTGCTCTCCGCCCAGCCATCTGAATGGCCTTTGAAAACACTAGTAAGATCATGGGACTTTATCTCCTCAAAATCCGCCCTCGGTTCCTGTTTCCGTCTGATGAAATTAGTTATCTAAGCCCTGAAGAACACCTGGCCTCTGGCTACCTCCTTACTCCATGCCGGCCTCCTTGCTATTTTGGAATCTTCTGAGGACACTGCTGACTCAGGTACCTACTTACTCCGCGTGGAGACCTCTTTGCCCAGGGATTTGCATGGCTTACCCGTTCTTTCATTCAGGAGTCTACTCAAATGTCATCTCCCAAAAGAGGCCTTCCCTGACCACACAATCTAAAAAGACGCTTTCTTCCCGTCCCTTCTAATCTTTTATTAATAAGCTTTACTTCGCTCTGTAACATTTTAAATTTGGATAACGAGTGTCTTCCCTCATTGGAATGGGAGGGCCCCGGGTACAGGGCCTGTTCTGTTCGCTGCTGAATCATCAGAATCCATTGCCGGGGACAGGTGCGCCCTCGGATACGCACTGAACGAATTGCTGCTTTTTGCCTGAATGCTGCTTCCCTTCCCTGCTTCCATTTCTCCCCAAATACCCAGGACAGTGGTCCCTGCTCATTCTCTGCTCACAACAGGAACTTGTTAAACTGACACAGTGAAAATTTCAACCCCTCCATCACCCACCCTACAACAACACTACAGAATCATTGGTAGGTATATAAACAGAGGCTTTGGGAGAAAAAAAAGGAAAATCTTCCACCTAAAATAGCCACTTCTCTAACCGGGAGGAACATACTTTCAAAGAAACAGCATCACATTGGTTATATAATAACTGCTGTTTTGCATTATCAGAAAGTAACATGTAGGTCATAGCATGGTGACATCTGTCCCAGAAGAGTAATATCTTTGCAAATCAAGAAAAATCTTTGTGGAAATACCTTTCAAAGGGTGTAGGAATAAACGCACATCAAGAGCCTTCTGATGCACTGGTCGTACCTTTATTATTTTTACCTCGTTCACTAATAGTTCCGTGATGCAAGGTTACCATACACAGTTAGATGATGTCTGCATTGCACATCTAAGGCTATACAGCAAAAGAACCAGAATTAGTACAAATACAAGAACTATATTTACATTCTGTATACTCAGGCTCCGAACATCAGATAATATTTACATAATAAAACACGAAAATGGAAATCTGAAATTAATAATGTACATTGTTGCTAAATGCGCTCAACTCCTTCCCTGGGGAGAGATCAGTTTGCGAAGTCTTGGTTCAAAAAGGCCACTTATGTATGCTTCATGGGTTCTGTGCATGAGGATGGTAACAAGGGACTTGAAGTCTCACCGGACAAGTACTTCAGAGCCACAAAGTCTAAGACGACTCACGAGAAGGCTGATGGATTCCTCAGGTGAACTGATGCCAGAATACGCAGCATGAAAAAAATTAACTTGAAGACATGAAAACAACACACGACGGCCAGGGTTTGGCAAGAGACCAACCTCAACTCACACATTCCGTCTGAGCACAAGCGGCTTTAGGCTGAGTTTTTAATGTGAAATTTGTATCAACTCTAACTTCTTCCTTTAAATGACTAGGGGCTTTCTCCTAAGATTTTATGGGGCTCGAACGCAGGTTTCATAAGTGGCCTTTTGGAACACAACAGCAGCAGATCATCTCTCAGCTGATATCTCCATTTACTAAGGAAGCACAAATCAATACATTCCTGCTACACAGTCATGGTCTGGCCACACACTTGGGTGAATCATCGCTGGCCACAGCGGACAGCTGCAGTGCACACGAGTTAGAGTCTTATTTAAATACATTCAGCAAACCTTCTGAGAGCAGCAGCAAAATTAGTCTCTTTCTTTTCAAAGAGCAGGTTAACAATCACATTTTAAAAAGGGAACCAAAAGGTAAAATGAAGGATCCGAGTCAAACAAGAAACGAACAAGCCCTGACACTGTCCAGGAGAACCCTAGTGGAACCCAGACGAGGGAATGCCAAGTACCAGCAGGTGCTGCACGCTAGGTCATCCTTGCTTTTCCAGTTCAATGTGCAATTAATTACAGCTGTATAAATATACAAATACCTTACAAAATTAAATATCCCTGTAAATCAGACAACAAGCAGCAGACAACAAAGTCTTTGCTTTGATATATGTGCCAGGAGAAGTCATTTTACTTTAGGTACCAAAAGATCTTCCACAATGGCTTAATTGATTCCTTCATCTTACAAGAGCTGAAAAATCTCATCCAAAATATGAGTAGTCATAGTTGGGAAAAATCATTTCCCTCCACCTCCCTCACATTATCAAAACGTATTGGAATCCAAGTGCTCACCCAGCTGCCAAAAGCAGCCCTTCCCTGCGCTCCTGGCTGTGTGCGTGGGCTGGCGGACCCCGCAGAGCCAGGCCTGAGAGCTGAGTGACCCCCAGGCAGGCGCGGAGACAGGAGGGTGTGAGCACTGGTCTGGTGGAAGCTGTGAGGCCGTCTTTTGCTCTGGCAGGAGAAAGGAGGATGGGGGAGGGAGGGAAGGAGATGGTTACTCTAGCGCTCATTTCCCCTAAATTTGTATAAGTGTTCTTTCTTGCTTTATTATTATTATTATTTGCTTGTTTAAAGGTGTGCTTCAAGAAAAAAAAAAAGGAAACAAACAAACCAACCAACCTTTAAAAGGTGGTTTCCTTAAAGGTTTGAGTTCTTTCAACTTTCCTGACACTTTGTCTTCCGTGAAAGCCTCATAAATAATTCCTGCCATAAATTCTCTCTCAGAGCTTCAAAGTGGGGATGGACCTGCCTGGAAAGGGAACATCGATCCTGAAACTGCTCCAACTCCAACCTGAAAACAGACCCCTAGAGAAAGGGGCACCAGTGGGGGCTGTGTGTACTGGGGAGCCGCAGCCAAGGCCCCCGCTGCCTCACAAGGCCTTCTCACCTCGGCCTCTTCTAGTATCTGACATTCCAAAGCAAAGACTTTCCAAGTCAGTTTTGTTTAAGTTAGAATAAAAAACAAGAGTCATCTCACTGTATCACTTGATTCTATCTCCCTCGGCTCCCCCCGGCCTCCTTTTGCCACAGACACGGATCCTCCTATCAGACTCTGTAACAGCAGCAGCATCCATGATTTAATTCGAAAAGTAACCTTCAAATCTCATCTTCGTTTCCCTGAAACTAGATTTAATTTCAGCCCAGGAAGCTGTCTCTAAGCACGGGCAGACCCTGGATTTGAGTGGACACTGGAAGGGCACATTGTGTCCATTAGACAAGAAACCTCTAACTACTTTAAAGTCTGAAGCACCACTTAGAAAACAAGTAACATTAGAGTTAGTGACCTATGTTTTAAGGAGAGGAAGAAAGTTAAAAAGTCTACCATAGAATTTTTCTTGATCATTTTTCAGGTAAGGTCATAGCCTTTGATTTCTAGTCTTTCTTTTGTTAAGCTCTCCGTGACTCCCCTTTCCTCCTCTTTGCAAAGCAATTATGATGAACGAAGCCAGGAGATGAGCCCCTCCGGGAAGGCAGAGGCAAGGGTCTGGGTGCTGGCGAGCCTGCCCAGCACCCATTCTGCTGAGTGCACGGGCCCTTCCCCTTTGCTACCCGAGAGTCAGCACCCTCGAGGCAGAGGACCCCCGGCGGAGGATCTCCACAAAGTGGAAGCAGATACTTTCCTGAACACCTGAAGGATGGATGGTCAGACAGAGGTGTGAGCGAGGGCAGTAAAGGATGGTACAGAGCAGCCCCAAGTCAACTGGCAAAGCACCTGAAGTAACTGAAGGCCTTCTCTCCCATGTCATTGCTGTGACACTTACTGCAGCTGAAAGAGAAAGAGCATCTTCCACGAGGGCCTCTGGAAGCAGGCGATCCTGTTCTGTCACAGAAGGAGGCTACCGGCAGTGAGCTCCTTCCTCCTTTCTCCTCTGGCAGTATTTCCACGCACGATGGAGATAACCAAGGAGGAGACAAATGACCAGGCCTGGGGCCAGGGTTCAGGTGGACCCTCTTCTCTGCCCCCAGGTGTCCTTTTGCTCTTAGTGGTGGCAGGAAGTCCGTTATAATTCTGGGGTCCAGAAAGCAAAGCCTGCCATGTTCACTTATCTATGAGCATAGGGAGACAAGCATCATTGAAAGTGTTTTCAGTTTGACAAGGATCACCGAAAATGACCACTGGATTCAGAGGGACACGTCCAAGTTTACACTTAAGAGCTAGAGTTCTTTGATCGAAGGGAGCTACAACACTACCCGGCATTATCATAATCGTAATGCTGACAAAGACCGTCAAGTTCATCGCCAGATGGTGAGACACTCCCTCCTTGTGGGACGTTTGTACATGACACCATGGCGCTAACTCCACACTGTGCCACTGTCATTACTACCTCCAAGAACAGAACTGAGACTCCGAGAGAAGAGGCTCCCTCCCAGTGGAGACAAACAGCTCACAGGAGCCCTGCTGTGAGGGAATACAAGCATCCTACCGACCCCCACTGTCACGGCCCAAGTCCCACGGCCCTTTGAAATCCATCAGCAATAACAGCCCTGGCTCTTGCCTTCTTATAAGGTCAACAGCAGCCACTGTCCCAAACCTGCTGAAAAGTCTCTTCCACTAAATGAAAATTACATAACTATGTTCTAAATAAGCCCCAATTTCGGAGAATACACCTGTCCCATTTTTAAGCTCACTACAACCCTTTTCCTGAATGGAAAATGTAAGGATTAGTCATGGCAAAAAGAGACAGAAGGGGGAAAGGTAAGTTTCTTCCTCTCAGGTTCTATAAAAGACCAGATGTCTCTTCCTTTAGTCTCTAAGCCACAAGAAAAATTAAAATTATAAGAAAAATTAAAATTATATCACAACGAAAAGAAAAAAGTATTATGTTGTCTTGAACAACAGACAGAGATATCCAAAGACAGCAGTACAGACATCAGAGGTGGTCATATGGGGACCTATCACACAAAAGGAAGCCAAAATACACCAAAAAATAATTGGGAGATTCACTGGATCCCCTCTGGGTTTTTGTTTTTTTGTTCGTTTTTTCCCCCCCTTTTGTTAGGCCACATGCTTCTAACAAGATTCTCAGCACAGGAAAAAAGAAAAGAGTACAGAGCAATGGGGATGAGGACCAGGAGCGATAGAAAAAGTGCTGGACAAGGAGGGACAAGCACTTAAGCCACAGGATCACACACAAGAACAACCATCAAGAAATCACAAAGAGGAATGAGAGGTAACACTTTCTTTATCTCTTGGAAGGCGAGTGAGGGCGCTCGGCAGTCACCTAGTGCTTCGGCTGGCTTGGGCATCTGCGGGAGAGTTTTGACCTGTGGGCAAAAAAGGGATCAGAGGATCAGACAGACGGCGGGACTGGAAAACTGGATCCGGGGCTCTCGCCCTCGCAGGTATTCCTCCTCTGTGCTCCCCTCCTTGCACGTCCTCCCATCCTGCACTGCAGGCCCGGGTCTCTAAGCCCCTGAACAAACAGGCTGGCCAGTGGTCCTCCTCACTCTGGGGACCCTGGGACGCGAGCCCCGCACAGGATCTGAGGCCAGATCAAACGGCCGAACATTGGGAGACAGTTAAGGTTCTCACAATCTTCCTTTTACTCAGTCCCACAGACCCCAGCTGTAGACCCCTTAAGAATAAAAAGTCAAAGCAGGAGATTAACTGGGTACAGATGTGACCAGAGTCTCCTTAGCCGTTCGGGACACCAGATGCCACCTTATGAGAAGCTGAGGCCTCATCGTCACCTTACAACCACACTTACACTCCTGTCCTTCCTCTATTTTAAACTTGTTTGCAACAAGACTTCCTTTTCTGTTTATGTTGACGTCCCTGGAACCAAAAACCAAGGAGAGGAAGCAAACACAGGAACAACTTCTTACCGTATTGTGCCAGCAAGGAGTGGGTTAAAGGCATATAACCAGTCGTTCATGTCCTTGTCATTGAGAGCCTGCAAAAGGACCCCACGGTGCTTTGTGCATACAGCAAAGGTGTTCGGTGTCTAAAAGAGACACAGGAAGATGAGAAAGTTACTATGGATACTGAACAGTGGGGACCACCAGCCATATTCAGAGGGCACATGGCCCTTCACACTGAAGGTTCAGAGACACCAAATACAAAAGAGAGATTCCACACCACACGAGGGAGTTCAGAACTCAACAGGGAAGGCTGTGCGTGGCAATGAAAAGCAAGAGAGGGCAGGACTGACCTTCACCATGGCCTGCTGGTCCTCGCTGTATTCCACCTGCGCTGTGGACAAGTTAATGAGGCCACGCTCCACCGGGTCTTTGTCACTGTTATAGATGAAGACATAGGGGCGACGGACCACGACAAAATGTTTAGCCCAGTTGCTGGAAAGTGGCTCCTTGAAATGCAGATATCCTTTCTTAGAGACCACTGAGCTGAAAAGGACAGTACATGAGAAGTTAGTTTCTCACAAAAATAAAGTGATCATGAGCCGAGGGCCATCAAAACAGACCTAGTCCAAGTCCCCAGGCTGAACGAAACAGGCAAATGATCTACTTGGTCTACAATCTTATCTGCCGAAGAAATGCAGCAAAAGAGCACAAAGCACCACCACCACATGCTGTGCCGGTGGCGGGTGACACACCTGGAGCGGAAACCCAGCCCAGCACTCTTTCACCCTGATTCCATTTGCATTAGACTGTAACGCAGACCTCATGCAGAAGAGCTAAAAGTAAATTCCTGCTAATTTGTCTTTTTTTTTTTTTTTTTTTTTGCGGTACGCGGGCCTCTCACTGCTGTGGCCTCTCCCGTTGCGTTGCGGAGCACAGGCTCCGGACGCGCAGGCTCAGCGGCCATGGCTCATGGGCCCAGCCGCTCCGCGACATGTGGGATCTTCCCGGACCGGGGCACGAACCCGTGTCCCCTGCATTGGCAGGCGGACTCTCAACCACTGCGCCACCAGGGAAGCCCTAATTTGTCTTTTAATACCTGGCATCCCTGTTCAGTATAGTACTCACCCTGGTCTAATTTCTTCAATATCTGGAACAAGATTGAGAAATTCATTTTTTCCTGCTCGGGCCAAATAGGGCGTTTCCACAGTTGGGACAATCTGAAACTGTTCAAATTCCAGGCAGGGACTAGAGGCCCGGGAATTGGCTTCTGGGGTCCTTGAAAAGAGAGAGGTTAGGAAGAAAGGGGTAACAGGTGCTTCAGTAAGGTCAACACACAGCCATCTCACCAGGAGGAACAGTGCCTCTCCCCGAACACCAGGGACCTTGCAAACATCAGTTCCAGAGAGCTTGGCTAAGATGACGAAGCTGGCGTCCGATACGTAACCCCAGATTCACCTGGTGTCACATCCTTCTGCAGTTATGAAGGAAACTCATCACTGATGAGCACCAAGTCACTCAGTCTCTCTTCCTACCCTGACGCCCTCTAAACAGAAGGGTATTGAATATGAACTCCATTCCTTTATATGTTTCTATTTAGTCTCAAGGCCACACCTAGGGCACCACCTAGGGCACCGGTTCTCAAAGTGAGGTCCCTGATCAGCGGTATCAACTTCACCTGAAAACTTGTTAGAAATTCAAATTCTCAGGCTCCAACTCAGACATGCAGAATTAGGAACTCTGAATGGGGTTCAGCCACCTGGGCTTTAACAAGCCTCCCAGGTGATGCTGATGCCACTGAAGTCTGAGGACCGCTGCCTGAGGGGCTGGCAGAGCGAGCAGACACATGGGAAGAAGCTGGGCCCCTGAACGGCTGTCTGGAGCAGAGCTGCTCCACCAACCAGGACCAGCTCGGAACCGACGTGAGCCAGAGGATCCCCGCGCTCTGTACTGTTATCTTTGTAGAGCAGCTTAGTCTAATTAACTGCACTTCACCAATTCCAAAAAGCCCATTTTTCTCAAACTTTACCATTTCTCGAATTGGGATGCATCTTGTAATTGATGGCATGTCACATTTTAGTTGGCACTGCTTTTTCTTTTAGTGGCATATAAAAATAATGTCTTAGAGTTGATGGCATCCCAGATTCAATTAAATTACCTGGTTGTGTTATTTTCTCCAGCCCACTGCCTCAGTGTTGATACAGGAAGATAGACAGCTGGATGATAACCAGGTGGGTTGTGACAGGTGAGCATAATGAATGGAGACAGGGCGAAGGAGACTGATGGCGCACTGCACAGCAGCGATTCTAATGATGAGTTCCTGGAATCACTCATGGACTTCATCTCTATTCTTCTTACCTATATGTTTTCTTGTGTCATTAAAATATTTTTTCCAAAGTAGTTTCAAAATATTTTTCCCAGGATGGGGCTTCCTGTGTCTGATCTCACCGAGGAGACAATCAGGGGTGCGAATACAAGAACAAATCACACAAAAGCGGATGAAGAAGAGGAGTCAGTGGCTTGATGCAGAAAGTCAGTAAAACGTATGACGTTAAGAGATGTCAGCAGCATCCTCCCAGTCACTGTGACATCCAGAAAAGGCTCCCACGTGTTTCCCAAGGCTGCCTAGGGGGACGCTGCTGCCCTCGGTTGAGAACCACTGAGCTAGCGGAAGGTTGGCATTTCCCTTGGTTTTTTTTTTTTTTTTTTTGCTGTACGCGGGCCTCTCACTGCTGTGGCCTCTCCCGTTGCGGAGCACAGGCTCCGGACACACAGGCTCCGCGGCCATGGCTCGCGGGCCCAGCCGCTCCGCGGCATGTGGGATCCTCCGGGATCGGGGCACGAACCCGTGTCCCCTGCATCGGCAGGCGGACTCTCAACCACTGCGCCACCAGGGAAGCCCTCCCTTGGTTCTTAAATTAGCTTTTGTCAGTGAAATCTGGGTACTTACTTCTGATCCAAAGAGTTGCTCCTAGCATCTATCAGAGAGGGGCAGGTGGAGGAGGGAGTGAGGGTAGCACTGCTAAAACTGGACACAGAGGGATCCCGTCCGACTGGAGAGATATCAGACAACTGGAAGAAAACAGAACACAGCAAGTGAGATTCAGATGAACAAAACCACCTCTGCAGTAAGAAGCTTTGACAGCCAGTGACCTCACGTTCATAAATCCTCTTCTGTTTCAGGTCATTGAAGAAAACAATTCTTACGAAAATTTTTGGCCAAAGTGTCACAAGAGGAATCAAGACATTTATAAAAGGGCTTCCCTGATGGCACAGTGTTTTGAGAGTCCGCCTGCCGATGCAGGGGACACGGGTTCGTGCCCCAGTCCGGGAAGATCCCACATGCCGCGGAGTGGCTGGGCCCGTGAGCCATGGCCGCTGAGCCTGCACATCCGGAGCCTGTGCTCCGCAACGGGAGAGGCCACAACAGTGAGAGGCCCGCATATCGCAAAAAAAAAAAAAAAAAAAAAAGACATTTATAAAAGAGGCAAGGCTAGCTTTTTATATTTATAAAATGTTTATATTTTATATTGCTACAGCCTTCTGTATTAACTAAATGACCCTACCTATATGTGCCAAGAACCAAGAACAACAGACACTGTTCTAAGAATATGGCCGAGGCCCTGCCCTCCTGGAGCTTACACTTTAAGTGGAGAAGGCAGATAATAAACCAATCAACAAACACTTTAAGAAGTGTCAGGCAGGGATCAGTGCTACAGCAAAAAGTAAAGCAGAGAAGCAGGTTAAAAGGTTTCAGAGAGGGTGGGAGGGAGGGAGATGCAAGAGGGAAGAGATATGGGAACACATGTATAACTGATTCACTTTGTTATAAAGCAGAAACTAACACACCATTGTAAAGCAATTATACTCCAATAAAGATGTAAAAAAAAAAAAAAGGTTTCAGAGGGCTGCTGGCTTTACATAGGGTGGTTAAGGAAATCCGCTCCAAGGAGGCAACATCTGAGCAGAAAACTGAAATAAAGAAGCGAATCATGGGACTATCTGGAAGGTTATACTGGGTAAATGCATAGCCACTGTACACAACCTCAAGGCGGAAAGCTTGGAGTGTCTAGGGAATAGCAAAAAAGGTGAAGATGACCAGAACAGAGTGAATGATGCAGAAATTCTTTAAAGTGTTCACCTCACTCTTTGTCGAAGGCAACAAAATTTCATGCCACCAAGAACCTCAGGACTTCTTGTGCCTTTTGCCATATAATAATATATCACCCCCTGCAGAATACTCTTCTCCAAGGGACTCAGGGAAAAGCCCAAATGTTTCCCATCTCATAATTACTCTAAGAGACACAGAAGAATACTTTTATCTTCAGAAGTCAGTGTTCTGACTGAAAAATTAAATAAACGACAGAGCAGATATGTCATACAGCCTCACATATGATGCTATGCCCATCTCAAGCCACCTAAAAGCAGCAAAACCTGAGCACAGGAAATGAGAGCTGCTCACCTTGCAGTCACTGATGCTGCCGTGCACCTGGCTGAATTCTCGGTTGAAAGTGTGGGTGAGAAGTTGCAGGCACTAGGGAAGAGAGAGGGAAGAGTAAGTTTCAATGGTTAAACAAAGCCCGGGATTAAAGCAGGAAGGGAAAGTAACATGGCTAAGACTCACAGTGGAGCTCAGGTGCTGCTCAAATAGCTCTAGAAATTAACTGAGTACATAGCAAGAGAGGCCTGGTACATGCCTAACAAAGATGATAAAATGAGTGGATAAAAAGCCATTGACTACAAAAGTGAATTACCGTAAACACCACAGTTTCAAGTGCTTAAGAATGCAACAGCATCCCTTTCATTCTCCATTTGCCCTGGTACTAAAAGGCATGGAGGTTTCTGGATGGACATACGTTCCCAAATCAACTAGACGACCATTTGATTATTGAAAAGAACACAAAATCCCTCTTATTTCTGTATTCCATTGTCAGCCAGTTGCTCAGACCCACATGCCTGGTGGTCATCCTCAACAACCTCTCTGCCCTCTCCTGCTGTTATCCAGGCAACAAGGAATGCGGATTCTACCTTCCAAGTGTCTCTCCCGTGATTCCTCTTCATCCCACACACCCCCGCCATAGTTAAAAACTTCACCGTTTCTCATCTGGATTACTGAAATAAAGAATTCTTTCTGCCTCTAGCCTGTCTCTTCACCACAAATCCATCCTCTTTACTGCTGCCAGAGAAACCTTTCTAAAACAAATACCTGTTTGAAACATTTCCAAGTCACTCCCAGGATATTCTGGACGCTTTAGTCCAGCACATAGACTCTTCATGATCTGGCCCTGCCCTATCTCTCCAACTCCATCTCCTGTCCCTCTCCTGCACGGATTCCCTCACAATGATTGTGCAGGACGCCGCTGGCTCCCTCCTGTGCATCCTTCCAAGGTCAGTCCACGAGTCCGCCTGCCGATGCAGGGGACACGGGTTCGTGCCCCAGTCCGGGCAGGCCTCTCCTCCGGCTCCCACAGCATTCTCAACCAAACCTCTCTTGTAAGCTTGTCGCCCCCTCGCCTGTCAACTTATTAAGGGCAGAAGTTAAGTCTCATTTATTTCTATATTCACAGTGTGAGCACAGGCCTTGAAACAGAGGCCCTCAAAGAAAGATGAAAATGCAAGTGAAAAAACAGAAACACCAGCTCACAGAGCCTCACAGGGGGAAAATGCTCAGCAGAGGCAGGGAGCCACACCTTGGTAGCCAGCTCTTTCTCTCGATCCACCAGGCTTTCAACGTCTGTGGAGTCGTAGCCACTGCTCTCGCTGGGTGTGACGGCACTTTCCAAGGTGGTGGTTGAGATCTGAGAGGAGATGCTGGTGGAGGTGCTGAGGGTCCCACTGCTGAGGCTGGGGGACAACGAGTCGCTCAGGGATGTGGGGATGCTGTCACCAAGTCTCTCACGGAGCAGCAGGAAGTGGCGGGTTTTCTCCACCTAAGAAGATCGACACTACAGCCTCAGCAAACACAAAGCTCATCAAGATCTTAATAAGCAAAATATTAGGCCTCCATCATGATGGAAAACTGCAAAGCCAGGATCACAGACAGGAGGTGAGTGTAAGACTGATGATGCTGAGGGAATCTTGCCCGAGAGTTCAGCTGCGCACCCCGTGCCCCGGGGTACCTCGTGCAGGAGCTCCAGCTTCTCCAAGTCCCACTGGTGCTCAAGGATGAGGCTGTCTCCACGAGGCCGCCAGCCTGCTAAGTTCTCTTCTCCCCGCACATACGCCACTGATGTATCCAAAATTTTCCTTCTCCTCCTCTGCATGCCTAAGATAAGAGGAAACAACTATTTTTTCCAGAAAAAAATCCAATTCCAATTTTAGCTCAAAATGAATTAATAATTCACAATATAGGGCACACTGAGACAGTTTAGTCTCAAGATACATGGGATTTTGATTATTAATAAAAATGTATCCCTTTTGCCCCAAAGCAACTCTCTAAACTTCTTTTAAAAACTGAGTTTTATATTCTTTAATAATTATGAAGCTGGTAATGCCTCTTGAGAAAATGCTAGTTATTATGTTAAGTGAAAATACAGAGGTTAAATAGCCTGTACGCTATTGTTCTAAATATATAAAAATACACTCATGGGAAAAAAGTGGGAAAAATGTGAGCTACCTCATATTTGGTGACTCAGTTAAGATGGCAGATGACAGACTGGTTTAGCCTCCATTATTTCTCATTAATTTTTAAAAATATTATGCTGGTTTCACATACAAGAGACATGAATTTATGTTAATTAAAACATTTCTGAAGGAACTATCTAGACACTAATTAGCTGCTATTGGGACTTGGATTCATACTCAAAGTCATCTTTTTTTATCTCAATCTTACCTGTGGGCCTTGGCCTCTTTTCCACATATGTTCTCTAAACCGACTCAAATTTACATTAAATGTTTTTAAAAACCCTGACTTGTGTCCACATTCCAGTATACAAACGTGGAAACATAGAGTGCTGTTGAAGGCCACCAAACTGGAGGAACTACAGCAGTTCAAGGAGACATTAAAAAGGACACAGAACAAGTTCAACTTAATAATTTGTCTTTCTAGAGCATAGGAAGTTCAAATTCTAGGTTGATAGCACCTGTAAAGTTATACTGTCAAGTTATCTTTGGGGTTCAGGTGGAGAGGGAAATGGTTCTGAAGTTTTCCAAGCCAAATTCACTCTAATACACTTGAATTTGTCATAGTATTCCACAGCCCAGCAACATTTTGTCCCATACAGCTTTTATAACTGTATTGCATGTCATAAACCAAACAGTGCTGCAACTCAGAAAAAGGAAACTCCTACCACCACCACCAAAGTGGCTTGTAAAATATAACTGCCTTCTCAAAAATGTATATCTATCCTACAGGGGTGGGGTAGATTTTTGATATAATGTACTCCAGTCAAATGCAAAGGTAACAATCACTTTCCTGATCCATAGAGCTTACCTGGACTACCTGTGTCTGCCATCTTGCATAAGCTGAGTTCATAAATTCCAGTGACTCGATTGCTATTTGAATTAAAACAAATAAACAACTGCTTAATTTCATATAGCACAAAACCAGGAAAATCTCAATTCTCTCTGCTTAAAACGCTGTCTCCTCCGCTGGGACTGCAATCCACCCTCAAATATAATTACAGACATTTCTTATCAGTCACTGTTCTTTTCCTGTTCTGAACTTAAGAATAAAACTGAATGATAAACTAGAAGATTAATAATACAAATGTGAAGATTAAAATTTTGCCTTTTCTTACCACAGGAAAGAAAAGATGAGCGGGGAAAAGTCTGACTAGAATGAAATGATAAACATCAGTTTCTGGGGGGTGTGGTTAAGAAAGGGACTGAGGGCCTCCCTGGTGGCGCAGTGGTTGAGAGTCCGCCTGCCGATGCAGGGGACACGGGTTCGTGCCCCGGTCCAGGAAGATCCCACATGCCGCGGAGCGGCTGGGCCCGTGAGCCATGGCCGCTGAGCCTGCGCGTCCGGAGCCTGTGCTCCGCAACGGGAGAGGCCACAACAGTGAGAGGCCCGCGTACAGCAAAAAAAAAAAAAAAAAAAAAGAAAGGGACTGAATCTTCTACTGTATTAGTAATACTTAATTTTTAAGCCAGGTATGATGCACAGGTAGTCACTGTGTTATTCTTCATGTATATTCATATATCTTAAACATGAATAAATCTTAAAAAGAAAAAAATCCCAATGGTATGGTAAGCTGTTAGAAATAATAATAATGACATTTAAAAAGAACATTTAGTCCCTACAAAATTTTTTGAGAAGTGTTCACAATGGAACATTCCTTCCTTCCCTCATTAACTCATCTATTTATCAATATTTTATTAAATGCCAACATTCAAGTCACTGCACTCCGGTTTATAGGTTGTGAACCAACCCTGAAAACAGCAGCTAGAAGACTGCTGATTCTGTACAGGGTACACCAACTGGAAGCTAAACTTGTCTCAAAAACTTACGAGTCTGGTGACTTCGAATAGCCACTGCCAAAGAGGCTGCGCAGTGAGCGTGGCGGCGAGATCTTGGCATCCCGGGAATAGAAGACCATGCACACATCCTTGGTGATGACAGCTGGCTGGATACAATGATCCAGCTGAAAGCAAACAGGAGTGGGCTCCGATTAAACACAGACAGAGCATCTGTGACCACAGTCTGGGCACTACCGTATCTGGAAAGCTGCTCCCAGATGTGGGGGGTGGAGGATTTCAGCTCTACCGATGATTTCAACAGCAAATCAGAAGATAATACGTGCAAGGTCAGGTGGTGTTGCTTGCAGATGCATTTATTTTTTTCAAAGTTTTTTTTCTGTAATAACGGCTAATGTTTATTACTTGTTATATGCCAAGCACTGTTTGTTCTAAATCCTTTTCTGTGACCTCTCAACAACTTTCTGAGATAAATGCTATTATTATTACCCCTGTTTGAAAGGCAAGGGAATTGAGGCACAGAGAGATGAAGTCACTTGTCCAAGGACAGGAAGGCAGTAAGTGGCAGCACAGTGACTTGAACTCAGATAGGCTAGTTCCAGGGTCTGCGCCGTTAACCACCACTAGGCTCGGCCCACAACTACAAAGACAAGAGGTGGTATTCTTAAAATCATACATTCTTTGAAGAATGGGAATTGGGCTGCTAAAGCTGAAGCTGTAATAAAAGTTATGTGACTTTTTGATTAACTAGAGAGTAGGAACAGAATTTAATATAACCAGAACAGGTAGCAAAGAATAATAAAATAAATAACTTCAGGATGTGCAGGGGGAAAGGAAGGCAAAATCAGTCAAATCTTTCCTCCCCATTTCCTGTTGTAACTTTCCCACTGTTCAGGGCTGGCTGTTCAAGGCAACTCAAGCTGTGGGTCTTCTCACCTCCAGGTAGGCCGACAAGGTCATGTAGATCTTCTCTCCATAGGGTGTCACTCGGTTCAGAAGGAGGGAGTTATGGAGGGAGCTGTCCCACACGGCCTCGAAACGATAGAAGGTCCTAAGGTCAAAAAGGCAAGAAGGAGTCATCCAGAAGAAGCTGAAGTCACCTTAGTCCAGGCACTGCCATTGTCAGTAATGCTGCAGAATCCCACACCGACCAGCATTTCCAACTTACTAAAGTCTAACGACAGAGCAGAACCTGCGCCTCCGAGGAGGAAAAGGCAGGCGCCCATGCTCTTGCCCCCCACCCATCGTCAAGGAACACTTAAGCTATGCTTTTTGTTGTTTGTTTTTTGACAAGCCTGTTTCTCCTCTGCCTAGAAACATAAAAATAGTGAGATCAATCAAAGGGATTAAGATGAAAAGGAGAAATGAGTATCAACAGAAACTAAAACAGGAAAGAGAGACTAAGTAAGCTCCTCTGTCAGTCAGTGATGAGGGCCGGAAGCAAAGATTCAATCATTTGGAAGCTGCAGTCTTTGTATCTCGATCCCATTCTGCTGAGCCTCAGAAATGTCACAAACACATCTGGGAGGGTTCATGAAAGAAACAGTATAGAGAGACTTGTTTTAAATAGAAGAATAAGAGGTTATTCTTAGCTGACATTTCAGTAAAAGAGAATGATTTTTTACACCAGAGCTAGCCAACTACTATTTATCGGTTTTCCAGAAAATTCACATAAGAATCTTACATTCAGATAACAACTAGAAGCTTGATTATTTAATAAACACCTATAAACTGGTTTTTAAAGTTGTTTTAATATCTTTCTTTCCTCTTACTAGTAGAACACCATAGACCCTACTTGGCATTAAATCTTCCAGTTCAGCAAGTCTCACCTGAAGCACCGTCCCGAGTTCAACAGCAGTGTCACAGATCAACTCCCAACTCGACGCCCCGTGTCCCTCCCTCAGGCCCCCGTTAGGACTGCTGGGGAAGACACTTCCTCCAGCCCTTCAGAGTGGGCTTCCCATCACCACTAGCTCTCTGCACGTGCAACACACCCCACCCAATTCAGCTAGAGCTCTGCACACCTTCTCCCCTGCCCAGGACGTTCCTCCTCACTCCTTCCCAAATGGTAACCTCACTGCAGCTGTCTTTTCTAGGTGTCCCGTAACAAACAGCTGGCATACCTTCTCTTTAAACACATCTCCATGCTTCTTTCTCCAGAAATAAACAGAGAAAACAATACTTAAATGAACTCCGTAACCACACCTCATCCTCTGAGTGCCAGTGTTTGAAGCCTGATTATTTCATCTTGTAGCTACTTCTAGATCTAAGTCTTCCTGAAGTACAGTTGACCCTTGAACAACAGGGGTTAGGGGGCTGACCCTCCATGAAGTTAAAAATCTGTGTATAACTTACAGTCAGCCCTCGGTACCCAAGGTTTTGCCTCCACCGATTCGGCCAACTGCGGATCACGGAGTATTGTGGTACTTACTACTGAAAAAAATCCACATGCAAACAGACCCATGCAGTTCAAACCCGTGTTGTCCAAGGGCCTTCGGCTGTACGTGATACTCTCAAACATCTAGCTTTTGAGGCAGTGCGTATGGGTCAAGAAAATTCTCTACAAAGACATCAAAGGAATATAGAGACAACTAACAGGACAAAGATGGACAAAGCAACCAAGAGACCCAAACAGCAACCACAACAAAGGACAACAGAAGCCCTTCCCCAGCTCCTGGGCTCACTGGGCTCAGCAGAGAACCCTTTATGCATCCACAAAGCTCTGTTTCGATCAAATCTAAATTGTAATTTGGTTTAAGACAAATTCTAATATTGGGTGGTGAAATCCATTACTTCAGCAGAAGCCACTTGAGGGCTCTGTCCCTGAGACTGCTCTTCTATTGTGTCCCAGGGTCTGTCGAGGTGCCTGGAATGGGGCCTGCCTGTCGCACTGCAGGTCTGGTCACCCCGTGCTGAGTGAAGTGAGGCCCCTTCTCAGGGCGAGGGCCCTGGAGACACTTGACAGCAATAAGCACTTCACTGCTGCCTGGAACCCGCCCCTCATCAAGCTCCGCACCAGAACCTAAGCATCCCCTGCTGCCAGCATTCAGGGTTCATGATTCCCTTTCCACTGAGGCAGATGTTTTGAATTTGTGTGAGAAAGCCTCTTCACATTTCTGTTTTCTGGTTTTCACTTAACCTAAAGAGGAAATTTCACCAGCAGAAACTTGGCTAACATAGAAAAATTCTGACATCACTAAAATCTCCCTGTATTGGGATGGGGGGAAAAAGGTGGGGTTTTCTTGTTGTTTTGTTTGGTGCCTGGGAGTTACTGCAGCACATTCTTTTGAAATACTCACTAAGGGTGGCAACTCCTGAGAGATGGTCATAAGAAATACAACCAAGACTGAAGAGAAATGTCAACGAAATCAAGCTAGCAAGAGAATTTGGAGTTAGAAACAGGGCTGAGTCCTGAGACATGCTGTCCTGTATGGCACTAAGGTGGTCAGGAAATAATCCCAAATGGATTTCTCAAGATGTTCCAGACAATGGCAGTGTGTGTGTATATGTGTGTGTGTGTGTGTGTGTGTGTTTATGTGTTGTGTGCGTGTGTATGTGCATCTTTAAAAAAACATTTAGGCTAAATTGTCATGTATCACTTCCTTCAGTTTTCTTCCCTAAATCAGACGAAGAGAGAGATGGGGGAAAATTTCCTTTACTACTAAACCAGGAACTTTTTCTTTTCCAAAAGCAGAAAATAAATAGATGAGACAAGCAGTCCTGACAGGAGAAAGAGAAATGTTTAAAAATAAAAAAAATATTTCTCACAGACTCAGCTACTCAAATAACTAAATTGGTCTTTACTACTACACAGGACAAAACAAACAAAAAAGTGAACAATTATGCAAGCCTGAGATTCCTTATGAAATGAGGGGAGTAACATTCTACTTTGTAATGTGGAAGAGGAAAACTTGAAGGGGCAGAGAATAAAATGGGCAAGTTTACTAAATGGAATGAGAAAATAATTCAGAACTCTACAAGTTACTGAAGAGCCTACATGTGACACTATACGTGCATCAGAAAAACCCAGGGCACAAGGGTGCGGAATGAGGTCTTGCTCTATCCTAGGTGGGCGCAAGTTTACATGGCGGAAAACTATTAAATTAAAATAGCAGTTAAAGCTACATAAGACATAAAGCATTCTGATAAACTAGAATCTTTATGTGCAAAAAAGCAAACAGAAAATACCTAGGAATATCCTTATCAAGAAAGAGCCTGTAAAAACACAGAAAAAGCTTTTGTTAGTGCAGCAAAAGAAAAAAAAGGAAAAAAGAGAGGGAGAGAGAGATAGAAGAGAAAAAATATATATATAAAAACACAAGTTTGCTGATAAGCAAAAGTGAATTCAAGTGTACAAACAATTAACAGAGAATTCCACGGGACATAATTTGATAAAGGGCTTACAATGACACGGGTTCCTCCCCTGAGACGTTCAGTTAAGGAAATGCTGGGCACAGAAGGGAGAGTGGAGACCACCTCTATTAACATCCCTTTAGGAGGTGACTTTACTATTGGAAATGGTAGGAAGTTGCTATGGAGTTAAGGGAAAACCAAGTCAGTAGGTAACAGAAATGCAGGGCTGGGAAGAAAAGAAGTAATGGCCCTTGTCAGCTGCGCTCCACTATCAATATATCACGGGAGCCCTCTAGTTATGTATGTAATACACCCAACTGGAGTTCTGTAAGTTCAACTTTAAACATTAAACCTTAGGCAAAAAGAACAGAAGCTCTCTTAACCAAACCCCATTTAGCCACTTACCAAATGAACTTATGCTCTCCACATCCCTACAATGTATAGACTGACGTCCATTTCTCATTGAACATTATTCTAAAATAAAGAGGTAGCTCATCGCCCAGACAATTTGCTCCAGAGAGCTGAGTTTCATGCTTCTCAAGTGTCAGCAGTACAAACTTGTTTATGTGGTTGTATTTGTTATTATAATTACCTAATTTAATTCAATATTAGATAAATCACTGAAACATGAGGGCAAAAAGAATTTTTGTTCAGTGTGAAACAAAACTAAGTGTGGAAACTTAGTGTGAAAAATAAATTGAACATTTTAAAAAGACTTGATAATGGTGAGTTGTTTAAAAAACAGCTGTTAAGTCTGGGTGAGATCAATGTAAAAGAAAGAGGGAAATAAAATTTTGATGATATATGATAAAAAGTTTAAAGGATTCTGCACTTAGATTTTATTCATAGGTTTCTAGTTCCACCAAATTGAAAAACATAGGTGATGAATTATGGGTGTGGCTTTGCAAGAAAGACAGTCAGAAGTCTAATAAATGAGCCTACAATTAAAGAAAAGGCCTTGGCCCTATAGCGAGAGCTTGACAAATTAATGTACATTTATATACTTTAAGTTAAAACAAGTGTTTAAAGTCTGTATCTTCTTTTTAAATTATTTATTTATTTATTTATTTATTTATTTATATTTTGGCTGTGTTAGGTCTTTGCTGCTGCGCGCGGGCTTTCTCTAGTTGCGGTGAGCAGGGGCTACCCTTCCTTGCAGTGCACGGACTTCTCATTGCGGTGGCTTCTCTTGTTGCGGAGCACGGGCTCTAGGCACACGGGCTTCAGTAGTTGCGCAGGCTCAGTAGTTGTGGCGCATGGGCTTAGTTGCTCCGCAGCATGTGGGATCTTCCTGGACCAGGGCTAGAACCCGTGTCCCCTGCATTGGCAGGTGGATTATTAACCACTGCGCCACCAGGGAAATTCCTCTTTTTATTACTCTTGACTTTAGCAACGTTTTTTTTTTTTAACCTTTTTGGCTGTGCTGGGTCTTTGTTGCTGCATGCGGGCTTTCTCTAGTTGCGGCGAGCAGCGGTTACTCTTCATTGCAGTGCATGGGCTTCTCACTGTGGTGGTTTCTCTTGTTGTGGAGCACGGGCTCTAGGCATGTAGGCTTCAGCAGTTGCAGCACACGGGCTCAGCAGTTGTGGCACGTGGGCTGTAGGCACGCGGGCTCCAGTAGTTGCAGCACGTGGGCGCAGTAGTTGTGGCACACAGGTTTAGTTGCTCCGCGGCATGTGGGATCTTCCCGGACCAGGGCTCAAACCTGTGTCCCTTGCGTTGGCAGGCAGATTCTTAACTGCTGCGCCACCAGGGAAGTCCCAGCAACTTTTTTGATTAACTCTAAGCTTCTACTGGGAAAGATAAACTGCTTCTAACAAAGCCAAATTCATCTTCTACAGCATGTGACACGCTGCCGGACAGGAATCAAAGGACTTTTGAAGGTGACTCTAATGTAGGCAAGTTTAACATAACCAGCACTTCAACCAAACACCATTTTTCCCTGTTTTGCTAAGTACCATAGGGAAGTTTAAGATATATTTCTCATAGTTGCAAGGAAAATGTGGTGAATGCCAGCTGAATACTTGCTGTAAATGTCTGGCAGAAGAGGGAACGCTATGTGGGGTTAATGCTGACTTCAGAGAAATGGTATTGTTTCAAGATTTTGCCCAGGAATAGGCCCAGGCGGGGGTCAAGGCACCCTACTTTACCTCTGCCACATCCCCTCCACATAGGTACACACCGTCTCACCCACCTTCCCTTTCTGTCCACAGCTCCTGCCAGCTCCTCTGACTGGCAAAAAGCAAACAGACATTTGTTTCCTCTTCCTCACTCCCATGCAAAACAGTAACACACAGAAACAATGTAAAGAAATTAATCCTGGCCCGAACTTTTCATTTCTGCTTCTGCTTATTGTCTTATCTTTCCTCTCCCTCTTGCCAACACATGTAAGCAACTTTTTTAGGAACAGGCAGACCACAGAGAAATCCTGTAATTCGAAGGCTGAGTTCTGAGCCCACATTAGAACACACAGCCATGCCTGTTTCCTAGCCCTCACCACGTAGAGAAATGGGAGTCTCTGTGCACGATGACGGGACTCCTTTCCCAGGGAGGTAAAAGCGCCCCAGCAGATTTATTTCCAGTCTGACACGGGAAAGTAGAACGGCTAGGTACTTTATGCATTGTCATCACTTGATTATAAAATGGACTGCTAAGGGACACTAATTTAAAATTTAAAATAAAATTCATTATTTATAGCAGCCAATCTTAGTCAGAAGAGTTTATAATAATTTATTGCCTTTATGCATAAAGAAAAATGAAAAGCAGATACTGAGACTCCTTGAGCCAATACTGGCAGCAGCAAAGATGAACACAGGAGGGTTCACTATACCTTGGAGGGCATGTTCCCATGACATCCCAGGCCGAGAGGTCTTTCTCCACAGCAAACACTTCATAGGAAAACATTTAGTCTTAGCCGTAATTAATTTGTACTTTTAAACCCTTGGGTGGCATGCTGAGTTTTCTTTTTCTGCTTTTTCTCTGTCACTGTATTACATCTACTCAAACTCCCCAGGGGATAGAACATTTCCATTCTCTGGGGGTATCATCACATACAAGTATCTCCAATGATTTATGTTTTTATTTTTGAAAAGCAGGGCAGACAGGGGAGGAAACAGGGAACTCTGAAGTGAGAAGGGGGGAGTCATTAATGAACAAGGAATCTACAGTGAATCAATCAACCCCCCGAGGGCTGACTCACCACATTCCCCGGGTGCCCCACCTGCTAGAGTTGTGGGAAGACTTCAGGTACTTGGCAGAGATGATATTTAAGGAGAGGATGGCATCAACTGTGGCTTCGTCCACCTCAGCTTTATTCCTAATCCGGCCTGAGAGAAAGAAGAAAGAAACCAGAACATGGGTACGTTTAAAAACAAAGTGGTAGGACTTCCCTGGTGGCGCAGTGGTTAAGAATCCGCCTGCCAATAGAGGGGACACGGGTTCGAGCCCTGCTCCGGGAAGATCCCACATGCCGTGGAGCAACTAAGCCCGTGCACCACAACTACTGAGCCTGCGCTCTAGAGCCCACGAGCCACAACTACTGAGCCTGCATTCTAGAGCCCGGGAGCCACAACTACTGAAGCCCGCATGCCTAGAGTCTGTGCTCTGCAACAAGAGAAGCCACCACAGTGAGAAGCCCGCGCACCGCAATGAAGAGTAGCCCCCGCTTGCTGCAACTAGAGAAAGCCCGCGCACAGCAACCAAGACCCAACACAGCCAAAAATAAATAAATAAATAAATTTTTTAAAAAAACAACTGGTTTTAATAAATAAACAAACAAACAAATAAATAAAAACAAAGCGGTAATTCATTAGGCCAAAAAGAGACTGTCAAATCTCTGTGTAATTTCAGGTGCCGGAAGCGTCGTTTGGTCAGCTATAATCCTACAGTCTAATTCTGTAATTCTTGGCCTTCCATTCTTCTCCATATTCTGTCTCCCCTTTACATCCCACATTTAGTCAACAGTGAAAACTTACTCTTTGTTCAAAGAGCTTCTCATACCTGTCTCAGCTTTAATTTCCAACATCACTGCCCTGCTCACGAAGGTCATCCCCTTCTGATCTCAGACACGGCAACAGCCACTTAACTGGTCTCCCTGCTGCTCTCACGTCTCCCTCTTTCCAAGCCATCCCACACTCACCTTCTCCAGACTTCTTAAGCCACTGCCTTCATTACACCACTTTCTTTTTTAAAATCTTACAATGCTGTTTTCAAATAACAGTAGGGGATGCAGCACTGCACAGAGGTTAAGAACACAGTCTCTGGAGCAGGACTGCCTGGGTTCAAATCTCAGCTCCAACACTAACTATCTGTGTGGCCTGGGCATATGCTCAACCTCTGAGCCTCACTTTCCTCACCTGTGAAGTGGGAATAACAATTCTTCCCTTATAAGATTGTTACAATCATATTATATGTTTGTTATGTTATATTAAATAAACTAATATTTTTAGAGCATTCAGAAAATCACCTGCCACATTTCATGTTTGTCATAAAAATAATAAGCCATAGGGTTAGAGAGAAGCCTTAGTAACTGCTGCCTCTGCTCCCCACCCTTTCTGGTCAGAAAGCATCTCTCTTGTTTTGTGTAAAAATTAATCTTGAGGGCTCCCCTGGTGGCGCAGTGGTTGAGAGTCCCCCTGCCGATGCAGGGGACACGGGTTCGTGCCCCAGTCTGGGAAGATCCCACATGCCGTGGAGCGGCTGGGCCCGTGAGCCATGGCCACTGAGCCTGCACGTCCAGAGCCTGTGTTCCGTAACGGGAGAGGCCACAACAGTGAGAGGCCCGTGTACCGCCAAAAAAAAAAAAAAAAAAAAATTAATCTTGAAAAGCTTGAAAACCACTGCCCCAGATAGGACAGAGTATAATCTTCCTTCCAGGGCTTCTTAATCTGGTCCACAGATACCCAAGGGGTTTATGGTTAGAATTCAGGAGGTCTGAACTGGATGGGAAAAAAAAATTTACAACTTTATTTTCAGGAACCTCTAACTGAAATTTACCTTTCCCTGCAATTATGAGGGGAGGGCACAAACCACAGGAGAATCAGCAGTACCCATACCTCTGTCCCCAGCAGAAATCACAGATGTTTTCATATCACACTAATGTGAAGTATCTTGACATTCATCACCACTTTGAAATGACAGAAATTAGACCCGCTGCTTTTTTTTTTTTTTTTTTTTTTTTTTGCTGTACGTGGGCCTCTCACTGCTGTGGCCTCTCCCGTTGCGGAGCACAGGCTCAGGACGCGCAGGCTCAATGGCCATGGCTCACGGGCCCAACCGCTCCGCGGCATGTGGGATCTTCCCAGACTGGGGCACGAACCCGTGTCCCCTGCATCGGCAGGAGGACTCTCAACCACTGCGCCACCAGGGAAGCCCCCCCGCTGCTTATTGACCACATCACTGAAGAGCTTATGTTACAAATTTGTTTAGCAGTTTAACAATTGTATTTCAATATTATTAGTTCCCTTTGTAATCCTAAGTGCTTTATTTTCTACATTTAAAAACAGAATTCTGAGGCTTCACCACTGCCAAAGGGGTCCATGGCAAAACTAGGTGCAGACCCCCTGCCTTGGGCTCTCGTTCTACAGCTTATGCTATTCGGCCACTCTTTCCTCTCACGGTGCTTTAGTTTAATCTCCCCACTCTGGCCATAGATTTCTAGCCATTTGCACGTTAGACATTGCTGACTCTCTAACTCCAAAGCTTGCAAAAAAACGAAACCCTCTAAGTTCTCTCAAATCTACTCAGATCATCTCCCACAAGCTAACCCAGTTCTCCTGGATCTTTTTTGTCGTCAACTCTTTTAGCACAGGTCTTTCAGTTGTTCTCATTTGGTACTCACTCATCAAACTGCTCTGTACATGCACACATGCTGTCTCCTCACTAGACCCCAAGCTCACAAGGAGCAGAGACTTCTCTTGGGCCCTCTCCAGCCTCGGGCCTAGAACTGCTCCCACAGGCGCTGAGAAAAACAATGGCAGGTTGAATAACTGATGAAGGGAGCTGGGAAACAAGGGTAGTTTCCAACTCAAGGACTCTCTTCTGACAGTCACGCTCTCCAGCGCAGCCTTCCGCACACTCCCTGTGCTCCGAACAGGGAGCAGTCACTCCGCTAAGGCCCGTCCTCAGCTGCTGGAACATACTCACCTCCCACCAGCTCACGGACATCCTTCCAGTGGAGCTCACTCCCTTTCTCATGGATGATGGTTACTGTGATCCTTCGCTGGATGCCCTAGATAATGGAGCAGGGTTGCAGTTTAGCTGGGACAATCTCTTATTTCCTCTTGTTTGTCCTTTTCTGGATCGTCTGATGGGCAGGAAGGGGAGGTATGGAGGGAGAGGGGAAATGCTGTCCACACTGCTATTCTGAACAAAGGGACACAGGTCAGGGACTGAGGAAGAGCCAGGTTCTGATATGGCTTTTAAGAACCGATGCCCAGATTGAAAGTCCCAGAGTGTGCCCATCTGGCTCATAAGCACTTATGAGCACTGACTAAATCTACTTTTGATTTGCCAAAGGGGGCCTACAGTTCATGGCCAGATTTTTAGTCCACTGAAACCTTCATCTTCAATCTCCATTAAGAACTTTTGGCTGTGAAAGCAGGGTTTCCAAACATCACAAAGTGAAAATTGTATAAAATAACATGGGAGCTGCACAAATTACTATGTAACTGAATGAAATAAAGTCTTTCAAAATAGCTCTTTTAAAATATATTTACACATAAAAGCCAGGGTATATATCAATAAATATAAGCCAAGGTTTGAGAAACATTAACGAAAGAAAAAAAAAAAAAGGATGGGGCAATGTCACCTGACTTCCAAATTCCCTTGAAATGGAGATAAAAAAGCAGAGAAACAGAGAGTTATGTTTCTTATTCTAACTTTTTTGGTGTTCCCTTCTAAGCCCTCTTTTGCTCCTTCATTGGTACCTGGTGAAGCAAAAATGTCCCCTGGCAGGGCAAGCCTTCTGTATGGTCAACCACAGCTGGAATATACCTATAAAAACAGAAATGTAAAACAAAGAAGTTAGACAGAATGCTTGTGCTAAGTGCAACTTCACCTGCGAGGTCCTCCCTGGTCACCCCAGCCCTCAGTGGTCTTTGTTTTCTAAACTCCGATCCCATGTCTTTCTCACCATCTGGGGTGGACATTTAATTGGACAGTCATATGCATTTAGTAAACCTTTCCACATATGTATGTCTCATCATCCTGACTAGACTGAAGTATTCATAGGGCAGTAACATCTTCTGGCTCCAATCCCAGCTCTTTGTCTAACAGATATTTCCATAAATAACATATAACTGCAATGGCAAGTGTCAGGAGATAAGAAAGAGATAATTTCAGATTCTAGATCATTTTTTAAGAATCAGAAAGCAATTAACTCAGTAGAAACCATTTACTGTAACTACTGCTCCCCCATAATGTAAGTTATAATCACATTATAGATCTGTCTGTGGAAAGTCAAATTCCTTGAAGCAATGTCACCACTGACAACTCTGTATAGCATCGATAGAGCCAAACCTCACACACAGTAGGAACTCAGTAAATGTTTTATGGAGGTGATCATAATGGTATTACCCAGCATTATAAATAGAGGATCCTTAAGATAACATTTATCCCCTACCCTTTACACTAACTGATACAGCCCCTTGCCTCTGTTTCGGGAGAGGGATCTCTTTTGTGTTTTTCAAAAGCATTTCCGAGACAACTATAAACAGTAATTCCATTTGTCACTTAGTCTAACACAGCTCATACAGAGAGAGGAAGCTGATGCTGATCATTTTGATCTGGGCCAGTGGTCCTCAACTGGGGGTAATTTTGACCCCTAGGGGCCATCTGGCAACGTCTGTTGTCACAACAGGAGGGGAGGTGCTACTGGCATCTTATGGGTAGAGGTCAGGGATGCAGCTAAATATCCTACAACGCACAGGACAACCCCCAACAACAGAGAATCATCTGGCCCCAGTGAGAGGCTGAGAAACCTTGGTCTACAGAAACATTCTGTCCCCTAATGCCCTGACATACTGATATGCCTTTGGCCCTTTTATGTGCAATATGCTTCTGACTCCCTTTGCTTTGCTGCTGCTAAAACCCACTTTGCAGGTTGTCTTCCCTCATAACAAAGTGCCAGTCTCCAGGATCTTGCTATTGCTAACAAGAAGGTAAATTATTATACTAGATGGTTCTCTGACAAACATCTGATTCAAAGAATAATATAAAGACCCTCCCCACCCCAAATTCAGTTCAAAACTGGAATGTGACAATGTTCTGTGAACCCAAAGACAAGAGAGACTCAAAATTACATTTTCTAATTTTGGAAAAGTTGTCATATTTAAAAATTTATAAAGTCGGACTTACTCTCCCGTAGGCTCCAATTCACTGATCTCAAACCAAACCAGAAGATCGTACTTGCTCATGCTCTGGCCAAGGCTGGTTTTGCTCATGGTATTTAACTTGGTGGCTGGAACTTTTAAAAGTTTTTGGAAAATGTTAAAATTTGGTCCAAGTCTACTCAGCAAAGGTATAAGCTTCTCTAATGTCAGTCTTCAAGGACACACTTGGGAAAGGCAGCGAGAGTGAGGGGATAGATTTCAGTGCAGAAGAGCCAGAGAAACTTCACCGTCAACTATATTAGTACCTCTAACTTCAGAGAACAAGGAAAACAGAGAGTCAGCATCTTTTTCCCTCTCAACAAACTACCCAATGATGAGAAAACAGGTTTCATGCAGAGTAAATGTGCTCACAAAACCATTAAAAAACCTTCCTTAGACTCTCACATTTGCGGCATGCAGAGCACGGTAACAATGTGGGACAGGCAATGTGGGGCGAGCCTCGCTCATCACAGGGCCTCAACAAAGCTGCTGTGGCGGGAAAGACCCGTCCTCCAACCCAGTGGTTCCTGAACCTCCCTGCACACGAGGGTCACCTGGGGATCTTAAAGATGGCCCAGGCCACACCGCCAGCCAATTAGATCACAGTCTCTAGGGGTGGGACTCAGCCCTCTGAGAGGTTTGAAGCCCCCCAGGTGATTCCAATGTGTGGGCAAGTTTGGGAACCACTGGTCTCATCTGTAAATACAGGATTCTGTAAATGATCTCATGTTACCCATTTTCTTCAGATGTGAATTCCATATTCTTATCTGTACTGATGAAATATATTAGCCAAAACCCCCGCCCGTATTTTCAAGAATTTCAGATTCCACATGGTGGGCATTTTGAAACACTACGTAGAAATTCTGAAATCTTGGCAATACAAAGAGGGTTCTCTGCTCTGAACCTGGGAGCAGTGGTGTGAGAGTCCAGTGACTTGGGATCTAATTATCGCTCAACCACTAACTAGCTATGAAACTTTGGTTGAGTCACTTCACCTCTGGGAGTCTGTCTCCTCAACTAGAAAATGAAGATCATAGTATCTTGCCTACTATCTAAAAAGATGTTGTGAGGGTCCACTGACACAATGCATCTAAAGGGGCTGCATGACTCATACGGCGCTATTCAGAGGCGTGGCCTATCAGCATTATTCACCCTAGCTGAATTCCAGGTAAGCTGGTGATGATGCCAGTCAAGAAGATAATAGGGGGTTACTGGCTCTGGTGGGCATCTGAGGGTCAGAAAGCAAAACTAGAGCATTACAAAAAGCCAGCTACCAGTAAAAAAAAAACCTTTAAAATTAAAAATACCATTGCAAAGAATCCACACCAACAGATAGGAGGAGCCCCTCCCCCACCCCCCACCCCCCTGGATGATGTGAAAGGGGTATAAATAGAGAAGGTGCTTCCCAAAAATCTCTCTGAAGGAAATGTGATATGATCTTGACAATGTGCTCAACTCTACATGCAGGTCAAGTAGCAACAGAAACCTTGGTGTTTCATACACGGAGAGCCAGGCTTTAGGACCAGCCTCTGAGGATGGTTCTACATCTAAGGCAGAGCTAATTTTAGCTACTAACCATCTCGTTTAGGTACCCTCTCGGTCTGGCAGCTGGGAACTGGCAGAAAGAGAAAAGGCGGCAATGGGTCAGCCTCATCCTGGAAGGTGGCAATGGCGGAGGATGCGAGCACACTGGCATGCTCGGAAAATGTGTCCAACACATGCACATTCACATAGTCAGATACGAGAAACCGAATCAGCTCAATCTTTCTCTCATGGTCTGAAGGCAGGACGGCGGCGAGGAGCACAGAGGTGGAGAATGAGCACAGGGCGGGGTGGGAATGAGGCAAGCGGGCAACGAGGAAAAGGGATGAAAATAAACAAAGAAAAATCAGAACAGAAGACATGAACATGCAGAAAAAACGTAATATGCAAAGGAGTGCCCAGTCACCTGACAGTTAAAGGGAGTTACACACAAAGCAGAGAGATTTAGGAACATGGAGCTTATCGAAATCTGCGGTAAGAAGACCACAGTATCGGCGGGGATATAGAGCCCTATTGTTTGGCACCTCTTATTTCACATCAGGAGCCAACAATTCTCGTTCCTACTGGACACCAGAGCACACAGGGATGCACACAAGTGGAGTAGGAATTTGAATATGATTTTTTATCTGAAAAGTCACTCAGAATAAGAGATGTACATCATACAGAGAACGCAGCTGTGCTCACCTGGCTTGGATAGTGGCATGGGCGGAGGGAAGAATCGTCGAGATGGCTGGGGTGGACTGCAAAGGAAGACAAAAGTTCTTCAAGACTGAACAGTCCCATGCTGGTATTAATGGCGTGTTTAAATCCCCTTTAAAAACGGATCATCTGGGGCCTCCCTGGTGGCGCAGTGGTTGAGAGTCCGCCTGCCGATGCAGGGGATACGGGTTCGTGCCCCGGTCTGGGAGGATCCCATATGCCGCGGGGCGGCTGGGCCCGTGAGCCATGGCCGCTGGGCCTGCGCATCCGGAGCCTGTGCTCCGCAACGGGGGAGGCCACAACAGTGAGAGGCCCGCATACCGCAAAAAGAAAAAAAAAAAAAAAAAAAAAAAAAAAAAAAAAAAAAAAAAAACGGATCATCTGTACTTTCAACTCTGGTATGTTATCAGATATCAGATATAAACCCACACAGTAAAACTGAGGCTAAGACATTTTGAGAAAAGTCCCCTTGTAAGTCAGAGCTAATAAATAAGAAAAGTTTTCTGTTCACAATGACACTCTGCCAGCCTCCCAAAGTCCCCATCATTGTCCTCCTCCCCAATTTTGATGTCTCCACTTAGAGACACATGCTTCATAGTGACTTTATGCTTCATAAAGTCCCGGGTGGTTAGGACCAATTATACACAACTTTCAGGTTCTATCCCTATCACCTCAACTTTCTATCCTATTCAAAGTCTCTTCGTACAAAACGACAGTACTCAAGGTCACCTGGGCAAAACTCAATTTGCTCTACCTACAGTTAGTGACTGGGTGGCTTAGAAGAAAGATGGTGATGCTTCTGAAATGGAAACGTAGGGTAATCTATAAAACGGTTATCTACCTATCTTAATTCCTCCAAAGATTTCTTCTTTTCCAGCAAGTGACAGTAAGGACAATAACAGCAACAATACTATCAATGACAAAAATCTCTGCTCATTCGGTCCAAACCTGTTGAGCTCCTGTCCTTGCAGGTGAAGTGGGTGCTGCTGATAATGCCCAAAGACTTCAAACACGATAGGCTTGGTTTTGATATAGTCCACAAATGATTCCGTAACCTCCACTGCAATCTAATAAGGAATAAAGGCAACCTAGATTAGCGGAAGATCTATTACAGGAAAATACACATTTTTGCTGCGAACAGCACTACAGCACTTTGAGTACCCAGTACGGGCTGGGAATTTCACTGTGAAGGCCTCTCACACCAAAAGAGAGGGGCGGCTCTTCTCTGGTTTTCCTTCTACAGTAACTGCATCGAGCTCCAGGCATTCAACACCCTCCACTGTCTGCCCCAAAGGACCGCTGGCCCCTCTGCTGCCTTCACACAATGGTTGGACTCAGTCTGCTGCTCCCTTCGCCGGCTCTCTCCTCCACCGTGCCTGAGGGCTGGCCCAGGCTGCAGCCGAGCCTGGGAGGCCTTCCCACATCTCTGTACCACTGTCATCCCTGTACTTCAAGGCCCAGCTCAAACTGCCAACAACAGTATGAAAAACACGACTGCAGACTCTGTGCCAGGTACAGTGCCAAGCGTGACCCACCTTTTCTTATTTACACTACAGTCTTCAGGAAGTTCCCCCACCTCCTTTCTCTACAAAAACATCCACCCCCAACAAAGAATGTAGCTTACAAGACTCTTCCCATTAGTAGAAATAACTCTCCCTCTCTACTCCCGTTGCATTTAATGAATACCTTTCGGATGTTTCTATATCCTGTATCACTATTGTTTAAATATGCATTTTATTTCCCCTCTCATAATTCTAAGCTCTTCGGAGGCATCATCTACCCTGTGATTCATCTGAGCGCCCCCCAGTGGCGTCAGGCACAGTCCTTGTGCACAGGAGCCAATCAATATTTATCATATACAGGCACGCTCATATTTATACAATTAAACATAAAAAAGAAAACAGTGTGTTCTGTATTTGCTTGCTCCATTTCTGGAGTTGTCCTTTCCTCTCGCATTTTAGGGAGTGGATTATGGTTGGCAAGAGAACGAGACTGTTCAAGCAGTAGTGAAGCTCCTGGATGCTAGAGCCACATTTCCCTGGGTTCAAACCCCACCTCTGCCTCTTCCTAGCTTTGTAACCTTGGTGAGTGACTTCGAGGGCTCTCTGCCTCGGTAATCTCAACTAGAACATGGGGATTATGAAAGTATATGGCATAAAAGTGAGGATTAAATGAATTAAGACACAAAAACACACCTGTAACAACGACTGACACAAAATAAGCTCTCAGTGAATGTTAGCTATTGTAATGAGGATCACGACTTTTGAACAGAGTTGAGCAAATCTTTCTAGAAGAGATGGAAGGTCTGTTTTCTTATTCCACTTATGAGAGAGTTGTAAGGGGCATTAAAGGACTAATCATAGAATCAGCTGCAAGGAAACAGATTCTGAATCTTAATTTAGCTACAAAATGTATTTCAAAGTTTCTACATTAATTGCAACCAAATTATTTGTCTCTTATGGTTTAAAGAATAACATATTAACTTTAACAAAACTCATATGCAACATGCTTATTATTCTAGGAAGGAAACACTGAAACAACTCACTACATTCAAACCGACAAAGAACTTATTGGCAGACCAACCCCCAGGCTACTCACAGGCCCCACTGTAATTCAGAGAAGATGCTGCCTGCTCTGTCCACTGAGGATTAGCTCAGGGCCCTGGCAGCTCCCTCCACTGTCTGTTCTCATCACAGGGCTCCCCCTACACAGCAGCTTAGATCATCATCCTTCTTCAGCTGAGAAAGCCAAAGGGACCCACACATGACGACTGCCTCACCGCAGCTGCTTCGAGGTACCACAAACCCGCAAAACATTTGGCAAAAACGTCCACGTCACTTACATTCTGCACATGATAAAAGCCCAGAGGACTTCCTCTGCCATTGTTTTTGAGGGGTTCAGTGGAGAATGCTTCATCATGGCGATGCAAAAAGCTTAAGAGAAAAAAAAAAGATCCACGTGAATTTCGTATTAATAGTTTCATCAGGATCAGCTTGGATCCCATGGAAAGCAGCACCTTACTTAAGTAGAGTCTTTAACTGAGTCAAGTTATTTACGTTTCCTTGTAGAGAACGTTTTCCATATCACTCAGATAGCATTTTAGCTTTTATGTCAAAAATGACTGAAAAATCAACTAACCCTATCACTTAGCCATGTGAATGTATAAACAGTGAATTCAGTGAACTCCTATTCCCTTGTAAAAGTTTTTTACTGAAAATAAGAATTGTGAAATCATTTTGTACAGTAAAGATTTGGCAGATTAAAGCCTCTATAAGCTAGTTATCAAAGCCTGTGGACAGCATACTTGCCTGGGAGTCTATCTAAGATCAGTTAGGAAGAGATTCAAATATCACCTCTTCCAGGAAAACTTCCCTGACTCACTCAAACAGTTCTATGTTCCCACAGCACTAGAGACCTATTTTTCTTCAACAGCAATGATATCATTGTTTGTAATAATGTATTTATTTGCTTGTCTCCCCAAAAGACAGTGAGTGTCTCCCAGAGGGCTCTAAATGTAGAAAATACTCCTGAAATATTTGAGTCAGTGGGCTATGTTGACTTATTCTCATAAATGAGATTTTATTGTTCTCTCTCCCTCCCTATTATTAGTCTGACATAAAAAGAAGTGGAGAATTATAGAATACTCAGTTCAAAGATTTACTGCCAGATAGAAATATCCACCAGAAGGACATCTCACACTCCTGCAAGAAAAAAATGGAAATAAGAGAATACTTTTTTTTTTGGCTGTGTCATGCGGCATGTGGGATCTTAGTTCCCCGACCAGGGTCTGCAGTGGAAGCGCGAAGTCTTAACCACTGGACCACCAGGGAAGTCCAAGAACACTTAAGAGTAGGGGGTAGAAAGACCAGGATCATGAACACCCAGTCTTCCAAATTACACTTGACCTTTGAACAACACAGGTTTGAACTGCGTGGGTCCACTTATATGTGGACTTTTTTCCATAGTAAATGCCAGGGTACTGCACAATCCGCAGCTGGTTGAATCCTTAGATGCGGAACTGCGGATATGGTGGAACCCTGGATACACACTCGGATTTCTGACTGTGCGGAGGGTCAGTGCCCTAACTCTTGAGTTGCTCAAGGGTCAACTGTAATCCACTGAGCCCGAAGACAGTGGTGTACTTTTGCCAGGCATCCAAATCACTGATGACACATACCACTGTGGCACTGTAGCATTCCATACTACGTGTACTCTTGTCTATTTTCTTTCTTCTCATTTTCTCCTTACATCTCTCCCTTTCCTTCTCTTACTTCTTACTCCTTTTTTTCTTCCAATTTCTTCCTCTCCAGACCACACAGTGTACCTGCCAGAGGCGCCATGAGCATCAGCTGATCTCTGATCTACACTCCAACAAGGCTCTGCTTGGAGCAGATACAAATATCCTGGGGTTCCACAGAGGTGACACATGAAATCATTCACATTGCTCTACAGCTGTGTCTTCCCTATGCAGGCCAGATGAGAGTTTATAAAAACCTCAGAAGAACTTGAGTCTTCTTTCAGCATGAGTCAACATGCCCTTTCCTCCAGAGCTAATGCCAGGTAGAGATACTACTCTCTTTTTAGGAGATTTTAGGACAGAAGTCAACATACCACTATTGCCATTTCAGATGTCAGTTAACCAAGTAGGTCTTTTCCATAAAGTACATCAGTTGCTAACTGAGGCTACTAGCGAAAACACATTAAATGGGCAAAATCTATACTGGACAGATACTATTTCATCAATTAAAAGTTACAGCAAATGATATTAGTGGCTTACTATGTAATAATCACATTTAATTGAGGACTTGGCTAAAATCTATGTAAAAAGCAATGCTGCTTTAGGACCTCAGGGAAGGCTAAGGCACATACTGAGGGGAAATGAATGGCAGAAATCTAAAGCAGCCTTTTGGTGGCACCAGTGGCAAACTGTGGGCTTTAGGAATGGGGTGGCTCAGACTTCATTCTCTTATACTGTGGCCCTTTCCAAGTACTGAAGACATATTGATGTTTGGGGGTATTAAAACTTAAAGATTCTCCAAAAAAATGTTTTTGGAGGTCTTGAGAGGAAAGTACCTAGAGCACAGAGCTCCAGAGGGTTATAGGACAGAAAATGCTTAGAAAGTGGATGAGAAATGAAACCTGTCACATCTTCACTACGTACTTACTAGCTTTTTTTCAGTGGATGCAGAATTTTGCTGCTCTTTAAATGACTTACATTTTCCCTTTCCCAAGTATTAAATAGGCATAATTGGCGGTTGGATCATTCATGGTTTTCATACTTGTTTATTTTTTTTTTTTTTTTTTTTTTTTTTTTTTCTTTTTGCGGTATGCGGGCCTCTCACCGCTGTGGCCTCTCCCGTTGCGGAGCACAGGCTCCGGACGCGCAGGCTCCGGATGCGCAGGCTCAGCGGCCATGGCCCACGGGCCCAGCCGCTCCGCGGCATATGGGATCCTCCCAGACCGGGGCACGAACCCGTATCCCCTGCATCGGCAGGCGGACTCTCAACCACTGCGCCACCAGGGAGGCCCCATACTTGTTTATTAACGTGACATTTCAGCATGAAGAGCATTTAAAAAGACTAGCAAGTAAGCTCATCTGGATCTGATCCTATACTCCTGGCAGAGGGGGACAGTCCACAACCAAACCTTCCAGCAGGATATTGGCCACACTCCTCCCCACAATGAACTCTGTTTCATTCCACTGTAGGTTTCCAGTTCGTACTCCCATCTTGAGTGAAGAAAGCATTTCATTTCAGCGGCTGGTAGTCATTTCTCTCTCAAGAGTGTGTACTACCTGGCAAGCGTTAGATCGCTCTATAGCGCACAGAGGACAGCATCCGGGGTAAGAGCCTAGGGAGGCAGAGCGAAGGGGCGGCTTACTTGAACTGACAGAAGACATCTGCATACTCTGGGAGGATTCCACTGGCCTGCAACACCGTTACACGGAAAGTGAAGGCACTGCCCAGTTTCAGGTGGTGGCCAATCTCTTCAGAAAATCCCTCCATTACCATCTTACCATCCAGCAAAGTGCTTGACTTCAAATCTAAAGAGGGTCAAATGAACACACGTATGGTTCAAGTAACACACAAAGCACCTTTCAAAGAGGAGAGTGTATCTTTCCATCCCTAGATGATAAAAGCAACTATCTTCCTTGACAATGGGCAGTATTTTTCCCTCTTTGAAAACATATGCGATCACAGTACACTCTGATTACACACCCAAGTCATTCATTCGATTGATTTCTTCTGGAGGAGTGATGACCTCAGAACTCTGACCCTGTCCTTCCACAATCCTCAGCTCCTCCAAGGATAGACCAGAACGGGTCATTGCAACTGAAGAAAAGTCACTCTGAAAACAAGGCAAGGGTAAGTAGATGATGAAGTAGTATGACAACGTATTTTCCCCCCATTTCTATAACTTATATTTATTTGCCCAACAAATAATAGTGACTGAAAAGTTATGTGGATTAAGAGCTGCCTGAGCAAAGGCAACACAACACAATATAAATGCTGGGCCTTTACCCCTACCTGGGTAATCGTTAGGTGTGCCCCGTGCTCTATTACCGACCCTGTGGTAACCTAGGCTTTTTAGTTCTAGGCAGAACTGCCCTCCAGTGCTGAACACCCTCCTTACAAAGCCTGCCTACTTCCTTATCCTTCCACAAGGTTTTCCTCTTCCCGGCAGATTTCTCACCTGATTAAAGTACTCATTATCAAAAGATATTTTAGCTGTTCCTGACTGTCGAATTCCAGAACCATAATCAGGAGCTTCTTCGTCCGCTAAGTAGAGGAAAAAAAAAAAAAGAAAGAAAAAAAAAGAGCAAGGATGAGACTACATATGGGGACAAGGAGGAATGACTCCTATTGAATTATAATAATAAAAAAATATAGGAAAGTAAAATAAAAGTAAATAGGAGACAGTGGGCTTTAGGGTTCTCAAACTTTAATACAAGAGGAGACACTAAAGAACAAGTCTTTTGCTTGAGAAAGAAAGAGACCAAAGCAGTAAAGTCAAATAGGCTGCTTCCAACTCTACTCAGGTAAACTTACCACCTCCTTAGCTCGAATGAAACTAATGAATAAAGGATCGGTTTCATTCTTGATGTTGTTCAAATGTCATACTTAGAAATACTGACCCCTTCACTTGACAAGATTATATTCAATAATACTCAATAAATATTTGAAAATATTAGACTGTACTTGTGAAGACCTCCATAGCTCAACGCTGGTGACTATCATGCATTTCTTTCCACGGGGAAAGGCTGAAAGAGGTCACTAAATACAGCACAGCAGTTGGAAACTAAAACAGAAGCGTTACAGGGAACAGCCACATTCTTTCTTCAGAATGTAGGCTGGATCTTGGAAAAAAGTATAAAGTGTCAAGATCTCGATCCACGCATTGCACAATAGCAGCCAAAGGACAGAAATGTCTAGCACAAGTATCCTGACAGAAAATTAGGCAAGAAACCGTCTGAATATCCTCTGTTATTTCTGAAGCAGTTAAGACACATCATTTAAAATGCAAATGACTTTTATAAAGGTAACCCAAGGGTTGTTCTTCATGTTAAAGGAAATCCCTTTACCCCATTATTCCAAAACAGCAGGAGCCCAAACCAAACAGGATCTACTCGTGATACTTGGGCACAACAGCTAGAAAGGAAGCAATAAAGGCTTTCTTCAGTCTGCACTGAAGCGCGGCCCTTACGGAACTGGCCTCCTTTGTCTCGAGGCAGAGGACCCACGGCCCTCATTTCAGAAGAGGGGCGCCTACCTGCGATGGCCTGCACAGCCACACGGAGAAATCCCCGCACTTCGCCCTTCTCACTGACAACGGCCACCCTGTGAATCAGGGGCACAGGGTACAGCAGGTTGCTCAGGTAAACAAATGCTCTAGAGACAGAAACCAGGAGACAGACATCTGAGCATCCCACAGGCAGAGAAGGTGGCTTTCAGATTTACTGAGAATACCTTCATGAAACTGTGAGCTGGCTTCTGGGCCCTGTCTTAAGGTCACCTCTCTGTTCTGTACTCTCAGACTGCCTCCTGTTGCTTTTTCAGAATACATAACGTATAAACAAATGCAAATGCTTGGTAAAGAAGTGGAAAAGACCAACGTACACCAAATTACTCCCTATAAGAATTACTACCATAGGTAGAGTGACCATTGGAAGTAGACTTCTAAGATACTCCTCTACAAATACTGCTACGAGTGGGAAAAGGGAGCCCATTAAGGAGTTTAACCTTTTAATGTAACTAATTACAAAGAGGTTTTTGTTTTGTTTTCCCCAATAGACAATACAGAAATCAGGAGACAAAAATGGTCAGAGAAATGTGACTGAAATACAGTCAGTAACTCTAAAATAGATTTCAAGTCACAACATTGTGGGTCTTTATTTTTACCCTAAGAAATAACTATGATCTTTAGGCAGGGTGACTGACACATATGGGCAGAAAGGCCATGTAGCCAGAAATTTCTTTGTTAGTGAGCTTATAAGAGACTCTGGATGGACATCAAGATAAATGCTAAGGGAGAAGGAGACAGCTGATCCCTAAAGGGTTGCTTTTGCTTCTAGGGTTCAAAACTTTATTCAGAAATGCATATACACGAGGTAAGACCTAACATTTTTCAACTTCAAATGAACTAGCAAAGTCGTGTCACATTTGTTATCTTTTTTTCTTCTTTCATTATTTTGTAGCTATTGACTTTTTTTAAGCAACACAAACCAGTGATCACAAAGCTTGGGTGTTCATTCCAATTAGTGGGTGGGAAATAGAACCTAGTTCCTACTATTATTCCTGTCTTCCCACTTGGTATATGCTGATCTTTGAAGACAAGACAAGACAGAGAGTAAACATTTGCATCAAGAAATCACACATAACTACATGTGACACATGCAGGCATACCTCGTTTTATTGTGTTCCACTTTCTTGCGCTTTGCAGATATTGCATTTTTTACAAATTGAAGGTTTGTGGCAACCCTGTCTCCAGCAAGGCGCCATTTTTACAACAACATCTGCTTGCTTCATGACTCTGTGTCACGTTTTGGTAATTCTCACACTATTTCAAACTTTTTCATTATTATTATTTTTTTATGGTGATCTGTCATCTTTGACGTTACGGTTGTAATTGTTTAGAGGTGCCACAAACCACAAACATACAAAACACTGAACTTAACCAATAAATGTGTGTTCTGACTGCTCCACCAACAGGCGATTCCCCCATCTCTCTCCCTCTCCTTGGGCCTCCCTATCTCCTGAGACACAACAATACTGAAATTAGGACAGTTAATAACCCTACAATGGCCTCTTAAGCATTTAAGTGAAAGGAAGAGTCTCATGTCTCTTACTTGAACTCAAAAGTTAGAAATAACTAAGCTTAGTGAGGAAGGCATGTTGAAAGCTGAGACAGGCTGAAAGCAAGGCCTCTTGTGCCAGTCAGACAAGTTGTGAATGCAAAGGAAAAGCTCTTGAAGGAAATTAAAAGTGCTACTCCAGTGAATACACAAGTGATATAAGAAAGCGAAAAAGCCTTATTGATGATATAGAGAAAGTTTTAGTGGTCTGGAGAGAATATCAAAACAGCCACAACATTCCCTTAAGCCAAAGCCTAATCCAGAGCAAGGCTCTAACTCTCTTCAATTCTATGAAGGCCAAGAGAAGTAAAGAAGCTACAGAAGAAAAGTTTGGAGCTATCAGAGGTTGGTTCATGATGTTTAAGGGAAGAAGTAGTCTCCATAACATAAAAGCACAAAGGGAAGCAGAAGTGCTAATGTAGAAGCTGCAGCAAAGTATCCAGAAACCCCAGCTAAGTTAATTAATGAAGGTGGCTACATTGAATAAGAATTTCAGTGTAGATGAAACAGCCTTTTTTTTTTTTTTTTTTTTTTTTTGCAGTACGCAGGCCTCTGACTGCTGTGGCCTCTCCCGTCGTGGAGCACAGGCTCCGGACGTGCAGGCCCAGTGGCCATGGCTCACAGGCCCAGCCGCTCCGCGGCATGCGGGATCCTCCCAGACGGGGGCACGAACCAGCGTCCCCTGCATCGGCAGGCGGACTCTCAACCACTGCGCCACCAGGGAAGCCCTGAAACAGCCTTTTATTGGAAGAAGATGCCATCTAAGACTTTCAGAGCTAGAGGGAAGTAAATGTCTAGCTTCAAAGGACAGACTGACCCTCTTGTTAGGGGCTAATGCAACTAGTGACCTGTAGTTGAAGCCAATGATCATTTACCATTCTGAAAATCTTAGGGCCTTTAAGAATTATGCTAAATCTACTCTGCCTGTTTTCTATAAATGAAACAACAAAGCCTAGATGACAGCACATCTGTTTACAACATGGTTTACTGAATATTTTAAGCCCACGGTTGAGACAGACTGCTCAGGGCAAAAAAAAAAAAAAAAAAAAAAACCCTTTCAAAATATTACTGCTCACTAACAATGCACCTGGTAACCCAAGAGCTCTAATGGAGATTAATATTTTCGTGCCTGCTAACACAACACGCATTCTGCAGCCCATGGGTCAAGGAGTAATTCTGACTTTCAAGTCTTGTTATTTAAGAAATACATTTTGTAAGGCTACAGCTGCCATAGACAGTGACTTCTTTGATGGATCTGGAAAGGATTCGCCCTTGTAGGTGCCATTAGGAACATCTGTGAGTTGTGGGAAGAGGTCAAAATATCAATATTAACAGGAGTTTGGAAGAAGTTGACTCCAACCCTCATGGATGACTTTGAGGGATTCAAGACTTCAGTGGAGAACGTAACTGCAGATGTGGTAGAAATAGCAAGAGAACAAGAATTAGAAGTGGAGCCTGAAGATGGGACTGGATTACTATAGTCTCATGATAAAACTTTAATGGGTGAAGAGTTGCTTCTTATGGATGAGCAAAGAAAGTGGTTTCTTTTTTTTTTTTTTGCTGTACGCGGGCCTCTCACTGCTGTGGCCTCTCCCGTCGCGGAGCACAGGCCCCGGACGCACAGGCCCAGCGGCCATGGCTCACGGGCCCAGCCGCTCCGCGGCATATGGGATCCTCCCAGACCGGGGCACGAACCCGCATCCCCCGCATCGGCAGGCGGACTCTCAACCACTGCGCCACCAGGGAGGCCCAGAAAGTGGTTTCTTGAGATGGAATCTACTTCCAGTGAAGATGCTGGGAAATGACAACAAAGGATTTAAAACATTACATAAACATAGCTGATAAAGCAATGGCAGGGTCTGAGTGGAATGCCTCCAATTTTGAAAGTTCTGCTGTGGGTTAGATGCTATTAAACAGCAACCTCCACCAGCAAAAAGCCTACTTCACTGAAGGCTCAGATGATGGCTAGCATATTCCTTTTAGCAATAAAGTTTTTTTGTTTTTTTTGTTGTTGTTGTTGCGGTACGCGGGCCTCTCCCTGCTGTGGCCTCTCCCGTTGCGGAGCACAGGCTCCATACGTGCAGGCTCAGCGGCCATGGCTCACGGTTCCAGCCGCTCCGCAGCATGTGGGATCTTCCCGGACCGGGGCACGAACCCGTGTCCCCTGCATCGGCAGGCGGACTCTCAACCACTGCGCCACCAGGGAAGCCCAATAAAGTATTTTCTAATTAAGGTACATACATTGTTTTTTTTAGACATAATGCTTTGCACGCTTAATAGACCAAATGTAATGTAAACATAACTTTTGGGAGACCAAAAAAGGTACGTGACTGGCTTTATAGCAATATTTGCTTTTATTGCAGTGGTCTGGAAACAAACCAGCAATATCTCCGAGGTATGCCTGTATGCATGTCTGCACCTTTTCCTGCTCTGAATCTACTTTAAAACAAAGAAAAGGAAGATGGAGCGGATTCTTGGGATTTCAACTCCAAGTAATGAAAACAATTCTGAAAATAGACAAAATACACCACAGAAAAACAAATGTTAATAAAACTGAAAGAGCATAAATGAAACATGAATGAAAGTATAACAAAAATAATTGCAAGTGGACACTGAATCAGATCAAATGATGTCTATTTCCCTTTCAGTCTGCTCCAAAGGTGGGGGAGGGCAATGCTAAAAAAGAGGGATAAAGCTCCGTTGTACAAAAATTTTTAAAAGAAAAGTCTAAAAAGGATTACAAACAAGAGTCTCAAACATCAACTACTGTGACAGAGTTTAAAGACTACGAATTTGGCATAAGGTACCAAATGGATAATTTCACCTTCAAAGTCAGCACACATACAGACCACCTTCATTTCTTACTGGCATTCCAGCCACTGCCCACGTTCAGTGCCTTGGCCATTAAGGAGCCATCGCATATGCTCCTCCCCTGTCTGCTGTCCTCTCTGAGCTCTACTACCCACCTCATGCCTTTGATTTCACATCTTATTCCAAATACCACTCTCTTATGACAGGTCCCCCTAGTGTTTTACAATCTCAGTAGCACACAACTCCATCATTGCTATGATTTCCATTTATTTATGTAATTATTTGTCTGTCTCACCCACCAGACTGAAAACCCATGAGGGCAGGAACCATGTCTGGTCAATAAATATCTGGTGAGTGATTGAACATCTATGTACATAAGTGAATGGGAAGGTGATCTGTCCTCTATCTTTAAGTAGAAGTGGAAGATTTTTCCAGAAAAATGGGTTAGACCAGAGGTAGAGAAGCAAAGCCATTCAACTTTATATTAGGTTGATTTTTCAAAGCCATACTCATGATGGATATTAACTATATAGGACATGTTTAGATTCCTAACCATATTTAATTTGTATAGCTATTTTTATACTTAAAAGCAGCTACTCAAAAACAAGAACCCCTGTTTTTAATTACAATAAAGTACTGTTTGAGCAAACGTTAAAGAAGAATCTCCTTTCTGTCTATGGCAACGGCTACTCCAAAAGTGGAAGAATATGAAGTATCCTTGTAAATTTCCCTTTTTAGAAGAGAGAATTCTATAATTCAGTGGCAGTGGCGTGTGCATCGGCACTGTGACTACACAACTGCACAGTCACTAGAGAGCTCCTTGTCTTATTATTATAACATAGGCTTTGGTCCAAAATCAATGCTTTGGGCTCTATAAATGTTCTCTTATGAAGTTTTTTAAACTGGAATTTTTATAATTATTCTTCATTCTTGAGAATCCTTGTACCTTGACCTAGCAGACTGAAAGAGAACAGGGACGAGAGAGGGGAAGATGTAAAGGCTATATTAGCATAAAGTTCTATGAAGTTACATAAAAAGGGAAACAAATTCTGTCAACATAAAGATAATAAAAACCAGCATAATTATGATCAGTTACAGAAAGAATTGTCAGTTCAGGTACTCAGGTCACAGAATAACCAGGAGACTTTTAACCCAGAACACTAGCCTAAATATTTTACATTTCATCCCAAATGATGATGGATGATTCATAACATCCCAGCATGCCATAAGAGAATAGCTAAAGGGACAAGCTCTTTTAATTTTCATATAAAAATTCACCAGAGGCAGCCAAGGCCATGAATCAAAACGTATAAATGGAATTTTACAAAAAACTGGAAAATTTTATAAGTAAATGTATTTGCAATTATGTGCCAATACAGGAAATCTAATCCCGTGAATCACAAAAACATCAAAGAAGTTACTCCTCTTACACAGAGAATGACTGGTACATAACTGGGTGATGTTGATTACAAATTGTTTGTAGGTAAGAAATGCAGTCAAGGGTGAAAATAAAGAGCTATCCTTCACTCTGCTGACTGCTAGATTTCACCTTCTCCCCTAATACTTTTCTTGCAAAGCAAAGTCAGTTTTAGAACCTGGGAACCCAAAGAAACGGAAAGGTCAATTCCTGAGCCACAGCTCCACAAATAATTTATTTGAAAATCAAAGTAGAGTTGATTCCCTTATACCTACACTTAAATCTGATATGATTAAAATGAGAGAAAATACATATATCTTAACGCAGAGAATTTCTGCATTACGTGGGATTTTCATACAACTGACTCAAAATACAAATGCTTCTGAGTAGAACTCTGAGTAGAACCAGGATATTCATTTTGCTAGTGTGGATGAAAGAATACAGAAGATGAAAAAGATCTTTAATGCTTTTTCTTCTCCCTACCTAACGCTTCATTTTATACTTCAGAACCTAACAGGTCTCAGTTTTAGTTGCTCGTCCTAAGTCAGGTCAGTGTTCTTTCCACCTCACCACACAGGGTGAAGCCACCTATTCCTCATGTGTGATGGTGTAGAACAAAGTGAGCAGCGTGAGAAGCTGCAAGACCGGCATCAGGACCCAGCAGTTTGTGGATAAAAACTTGATTCCAACTTCCGACCCTCTCAGAAGAGGATGGAAACAGCCATAAAGTAAGGAGAGCATTATGGTCCCATTACTTGTACACAGAAGTACCTTTCTCAATTTTAATATAAATCAGCTTCTCTGAAATTCTAAGCATCTATTCCTGGCAATACACCAGACAATATTCATGGTTGTATAATCCTTTATATTTATTCATGGAAAAACTGAATAAATGCCCCTTTACCATTGTAAAACCCCAAGACTGTCTAACAGTACAACCCACAGTCATAATTGAGGCTTTAATTTCTATCAAAAAGCTTTTCTTTTCCCCCTTTCCATAAAAGTGATCATCTTCTACATTATTTATTTAGTTCTCACCAGGTAACCAACACCATACTCTGAGCTAAGTTTTAGAACCTTGTGTCCCTAATGGGTCAGGGGACTCGCTGCACTTTCATATTTTTAGATAACTGGTGCTTATCCACTAACACTAATGTAATTTCCCTTATTTTTAAAGGGTTCAACAACATGTGGTTTTAATGCAGCACTGAAATTAAATCAAAACATAGACATAATTTTTTGTTAATCCAGTGAGTGCTGCACTGTTGAATTTGTAATTAAAATTACTTCAGCATGAAGACTGGATGTAGACAAAGACCCCAGTATTAGGAACATGTGCCTGAGAGCTCTGCATCACTGACAGATGGGGCCAGAGACAATGCCTTGGTTTGGTAAGCTGAACTTAACACAAAGCAGTGTCATGGAGCACTGAACAAATATCCATTGTTGATGGTTTCAACAGATAATTTTATGAGATTCATCATTAAAATGCCTATAGGTAAAATCTTAGCACAAGCCAAAGATCTATGAAACTGGCCAAATAAAGGCATCCATTTTACTTAGACAAAGAGGAAACTTCATGCTCTTGATCCTTTTCTGGACTCACAGACTAAGCAAGAAATAAACCTAACACTGCTCCTGATTCCACTCCTGTCCTCGCGATTCCTGCTGATGCCACGAGTCCTTTCAGCCTAGCCTTGGACTTGCTCTGCTATCCTTCTCACGTTGCCCCTTTTGCTTTCTCACTCACATTCCCACAAAGAGGAAACATCAGACACAATAACATTCTTCAACTCCGTAACAGTGTGACTCTTAGCTTTGATTACTTTCTCCTCTGGGGTCTCCCCCTTCAGAACAAAATTACTGGGCAGTTTAAGACAAGGAATCCTCCACAAGAGTGTCCACACGCTGCCGCATGCTGTACCGAGGAGGCCAAGTACCTCACAGACGCTGCCTGAGGGCTCTCTCAGCCAGATCAGCGTGTCATGAATTGAACTGGCTAAAGCAAAATTGTCCAAAATTGCACAAGGAGCCTCTTTAGAGCAAGAGCTGGTCCCTTTTTGCCTTTCTCACTTTAACCTCACCAACCTTCCCACTAAAATGAACCATGGGGATCTGTCGTAAAACGGGTCATGCCCATCACTGAAGAGATCTGATCCCTCCTCCGTCCCTGCGTCAGAGCCGGTGTCATCCACGAATGCCTCATCATCAAAATCCTCCATCTCATCTTGCTGCTCGTCAGCCAGCTCAGTGATGTCGGAATCGGCCGTGGAAAAAGTGGGGGAGGGCGTGCGGTCAGCAAGGCGCTCATTCACACAGCCGTGGAAAATGGGGGCGCTAGACACCAGGTAAGATGCCGACGGACACAGCCAAGGAGAGAGGAATAGTTGGTTAAACAGGAAGCTACAGCTGCCAACAGGACAGAACCCACTGGGGAACCAAAACAACACAAGCAAGTGGAAAAGCAAAGGGATAAAATAAGCATAAATCATCTGGCTCAGGTGAAATGGAACAAGGACTGATCCTTGGAATGAGAAAAGCAAAGGAAATACATGAGTAGAATATCCGAGGTAAACAATGTGCTGTAAAACATTTAAGTTCTCCAGTTCACACAAAAGATCAGCAGCCAGGTCTCAAAGGAGCCACTCAAAATTAGGTGAAATAATAAGGTTTAAATCTTTATTCCAATTCCCATGTCATCTCTGAGCAGAAAACAAAACAGATGAAATGGTATATGGCAAAGCAGGTATGTGCCTTGCTTGGGTAAGACGTGTTTGGCCAATTCATCTCTTTGAAAACGCTCTACTATCAGAGTTGACTGGAAAACACTTACTTCATTTCTACAAAATACTATGACTTCAGCTCCACCTTTTAACCCAGTTCCTTTACAACTGTTGGAAAGTTTTTGCAATTAGAAAATTTTTCAAATTCTGAAATCGTTAAGGTGAAAACTTATACTTCTCTGCTTTAAAAATTCTAAACCTCTAAGAACGTGACTCACTATGGACTCACGTTAAATGCTGAAAGTGAAGTATACACAAAAAAGGCTCAGGTGGATTACTAAGGTGTGCAATTATTCACTCTTGGCAAAGACTAAAGTGAGATGAACTGCTTTAAAAATTAAAGTGAGGACAATCATGGAGAGATTGCAGTCTGATAAACTGGACGTCATACTGTGATTTTAAACTATGCAGGATACAGACACAGGTTTCCTTTTTCTTTTAAATCTATCTTGGTCAAGTGTAAGACATTTTGTGAATGAGTCGACAGGCAGGGAAGACTGTCAGTTACTTTGACTGAAAGTCTGAAACTTAAAACAAATGTGCCTGTTGGATAAAACTAAAGGGAAATATAACAAATGACACAGTGGCTGTGTGTGAGTGGATAAGATTATAAATGGGGCTTTTTTATACTCTTTTTCTTTAACTTTCTGTAATATCTTCCAAGGCTTTAAACAACTAAAATAAAACCATTCATTATCTGAAAAGAAGACATCAATAAAATCATTACATACCTTCCTACAAGTTTGAACCAATGGAATCGATCATAAAATGGATCACTGCCAGTCATGGTGGTTTCACTTTCATCTTGGGCGCTGGAGGCCATCTCACCTGCCCTGTCATACATCTCTCGCATCAAATCCAGCCTCTGCCTGTACAGTAACCATAAAGTGTGCTGGGTTAATATCACAAGGTCACGTCAAAATTTCATCTTGTAAGTATCTTCCATGTAAGATTTTAAAAAGCTGCTCCTACCATTTAATGATATTAAATAAGAATAAAGGCTTTATGCATAACATTTTCATACTTAAGTTTCGCCAAAGACCAATAATGTGTTGCTCCATTTTTCAGATCCTGGACTTCTACGGCCACCACTGTACGAGGGAACGGTCTGTCTTCCTGAGTTTTTTCCATCTCAGTGGGAAGTAGTTCAGGAGGCAAAGGGGAGTACAACGTGTCAGTCAGAAGAACAAACTGAAACTGCACCTAAATGGAAGGAAGAAACCATTCGACAAACGGCCTTTCTGTTTTCAGCAAGTAAGTTTTGGAAACAAGGCAATATAATCACGCCTGATGGGAAGGAGGTCAAACAGCAGCATGTGCTCAACAGCTTGTGATCAACTGAAAAAAGTGGCCACTTGTATATTAATCATTAAGCTATTTACAGACTTTGTTTTCCTAGCCTGGCCCAGTGTTTCTGCACAACGTAAAATCTCAATAAATATACTTTGGTTGACTGAATGAAGACTTCTGTAGAGAACAAATGGTGGACCCAGGAGTGCACCCTCTAGTCTCTCACTAATGAGAGAGGGTGGAGGCATGCTAACGTTTTCCATTTTAAATTCAGAGGATTACAACTATTACTCTTAAAATTGTTACCAGAGGCTAAGTGCTTTGCATTCATCATGTCATTTATTTCTTGATACCACCCTATATTTTTACCAACTATTAATGAAATGCTAGATACAGCTGTAAGACAAAAAGATAGTCCCTGCCATCTTTTAGTCTATGTGAAGAGGGAAATAGTTAATAAATGATTACAAAATGAGATGAGGTTATGAATGAGTAAGACGTCTTATCCCCATTTTACAGAACTAGAATATAGCCCCCCAAGAAGATAATGATTTTTCCCAAAGCCAGGCAGTCTGTGCTCTTACCTACTTCACAGTATTGCCCCTGCCACCCCGCCCCCTGTAAATCTTAGCCGTCAGGAGACCGTTAAATCGTGAGACATACAGAAGAATAAATCTAAGATGTGGTGTAATGTTTCAGTAATAGTAATTACCCTGTTTAGGCACTACTTCAGCATCTTCCATACATTCACTCTCTCATCTCTCACAAAATCCCTGGGTGGCAGGCATTGTTGCCAAACCCATTTTGCAGGTGAGGGACTGGAGGCCTGGGGCTATTAGGGTCAAACAACTGAGAGAGCTGGGGTTGGAACCTGGCTGTCTGGGTGCAGAGTGTACGCACCTGTCCATTACACAAAACTGCCTCTCAGACCCTAGAAGATGAGAGGGCACATAGGACTTAAAAGTGCCAACTTAATGGTAGAAAACTAAAAGAAAATTGAGATTTTCAGAAACCCAAGAGAAGTATTTTGCTACCAATATGTTTCTCTAGCTCCTGTCAGGAATACGGTCTCTGCGCTTGTAAAATAAGCTAGAAAACATGTTATTTTAAAAATTTCATTTAACAAATATTTAATTAGTACCTACTATGTTCCAGGCACATATATTAAATACAGGCATATATAAACCTGTTTCATAGCAAAAAGCTGCTGAGTTCATCCAAGGGAAAGGTTAGCTCAAGATGAAGACCATGAAGCCCACCAGGCTCAGCTCTGCCTCCAGATGGTCCATGTTCCCACACCCTCCGTACCTTCTTCTTCAATTCCACACTGATGGCATTGGCCTCCTTCAAGTAAACGGCATTGCCCCAGAGTAAGTCTCTTAATGAGGTAAACTGATGAGACTTCCACTTCCGGAAGGCCCACTGGGCCAGCTCAAATTCATGTTGTGTCCAAGGAACTGAAAGAGCAAACGAAGTGTATTGAATGGTGATCTCATAACCATGTAGAAATTATATCCCTCCTCTACCTCATCTCTTTCATCAAGTATTTCCCAGTTTTCCTCCATTCTTTTTTTCTTTTTTAAGATACACCTTAATGTGTGGCTTATAATAAAGAAAAAACCCTAGTACGTTGTACAACTTCAAATATATCTATTTTTCTTTTTAGTACAGGAAAAATAAAGTCATATTTCACATAGATATTTATTTTTTATTTTAAAATATTTATTTATTTATTTTGCCTGCGCCGGGTCTTAGTTGCAGCACGTGGGCTCTTTGTTGAGGCATGCGGGATCTTTAGCTGTGGCATGCGGGACCTTTTTTTTTTAGTTATGGCACGCAGACTCTTAGTTGCGTGGACTCTTAAGTTGCGCGGATTCTTAGTTGCAGCATGCCTGCAGGATCTAGTTCCCCGACCAGGGATCGAACCCAGGCCCCCTGCATTGGGAGCATGGAGTCTTACCCACTGGACTACCAGGGAAGTCCCTCACATGGATATTTAAAAATAAAGAATTTAGTACAGGGCTTCCCTGGTGGCGCAGTGGTTAAGAGTCCACCTGCCGATGCAAGGGACATGGGTTTGTGCCCCGGTCCGGGAAGATCCCACATGCCGCAGAGCGGCTGGGCCCGTGAGCCATGGCCGCTGAGCCTGCGCGTCCAGAGCCTGTGCTCCGCAACGGGAGAGACCACAACAGTGAGAGGCCCGCGTACCGCAAAAAAAAAAAAAAAAAAAAAGAATTTAGTACATAAATTAAGAGTTCCTTCAAAGTTATTATGAAGCCTTGAGATTACTGAGAGGTTGGGTAGAAAAATGAAATGTGATGAATGTTCATACTGCATTGTAAGGTAGTAACTAACCATTAAAGCCCTAATTCAACTAAGAAATTCTAGAAAACTTAAGACAGGTAGGCAGGACTAAGCAATGTGATTAGCAATCTGCCAGAAATAGCTTTAATGTACGCTGATATATTCCAAAGCCCTCACTGGGAAATCCCTGACATAAACCAGAAAAAACAAGAGTATCTTAACAAAGATTAAGCTCTATATTTATTTGCAACATATATGTGAACTTCATATGTACAGTAATATGAGACAGTTTATATAAATTGCCCAAGAGATTTCTACGGAGACTATGCTCAGATGGCTTGTGTTCTAATAGACACTATGAGCCCCATCCCCACCTCACAGAGTACAGCCTGGATTCTCAGCACTGAGCATCTTTTAAATCATCTTTAAATCAGCTCAGTAATTTGACAACACAGATCCGAAACATATATCAATACAGAGGAAAGTTTCAGTCTCTATATTTCACCTTCTTCCTCCTCTTCTTCCTCTTCAGTTGTTTCTGCTGCCAGGGATCTCGTCTCCACCTGCTTCTGCAAGGCCTGCAATTTACTCTCATAATCCTGAACGAAAAGAAAGGAGATAACATGTAGGAGAGAGAGGACATAAGAAGGAAGGAAAAGAGAAATGAAAGGAAGATCAGGGCAAGGTAGAGATTGCAAAAGACAAAGCAAAGAGAAGATTGAGGCAGGAAACAACAATAAAAAGAAAGACACACAGAGAAATGCTTCAGAAAAAAGCCATAAAGCACGCAAAATAGTCTGCAATGGGTAAGTGCTTTAAAAGATCTTGTGTTCCAAGGAATTTAACTGCAGTCTCTCTGTATCTACTCCCTCAGACTCAAGAGTTCTTTACTTGGGGTTGTGGTAGAGGAGAGGGGGGATTTTGAAGGAAAAAAATGCATGTGTCCCTTAAATGTTAAAATACACTTAAATAGTATCTTTACACATCCAAGAATTCTGGAGAAAACAATACTGGAAAAGACTAAATTCACCAGTATTGCCAAGAGTTCTAATTATCTAACTGTTTGGATGGGGAAAGAATTCAGACTGTAGACCCTGAAGCGCCCCATGGATGAAATATTACTATCTTTGCAGCTGTAGGATGAGTTTAGCCTTCAGGTAATCAAAAGATCACAGTGCTCTTAGGATTGAAACGATCTATATATTGCATTTATTTATTCAATAAAGAAACTTTATTTCAAAATATACTATTATAATACAAAATGTATTACTATATTTCAAATCATATTCACCCTTCCTTCCTCCATCTTACCCCATGCAGTCTCAATTAGGGTGATATCACTCCTAACAGGGAAAAAAAAGTGGTTCTTGGGGGATTAAAAAAAAAAAGTACTCTTCTTATGTATAAAGCACAAATATACATAGAGTATATAAACAGATATACTATATATCTGACATATTAAAATTGCATGGTGGAGAGAGATTAAGGAAAAAAAAGTCTAAAAAGGTTCCTTGGAGTGTTAATGAAAAAAAAGCTTGTGTTTTTTGACAATAAAACAAGTTAAGAAAAAAGACCTTCACATAATACAACACCAAATCACAACATAAGCACAGCATTTAAAAAATATACTAGCAGGCTTCCTGCTTCTCTGGGAGTGGCCCGATTCCAGGCTGTCATGGTTTAGGTATGACTATGTACTGTTTTCAAACAGAGCTCTCCAAGTCACAAATCAAATATTCCACGCATTACAGAGGACAGCTGAAAGCCTCGCTAGCAAACCCCGGTACAAAAGGCGCTCCCAATGGCTATGCTAAGAGGGATGCAAATATTCTCCAGGCTCTACTCATTTACCATTCAGTCTCACAAAGGAAGCTTTCTCTCTTTAGTGGTGCTGGCAGTGACCAAGAGCCAGCGAAACAGCTTTTTAAAGACATCTAAACACACTTTTTAGGAGACTATGTACGGTGGGAAAAATGAAAAATAAAAATATGAAGTAACAGGTAAAAAGACTGGGGTTTTGCTGCTGGCACCTGCTCTTATTAGTCTTGTAATTCTGGGAAAGTTAATCCTTTCTACACCTCATTTTGGCCATCTTTAAAATGAAGATTTTAGTGTTCGACCTGCCTACCACACAGGACTGCAGGAAGGACCAAATGACAAACCATTTAAAAACGCAAGTTAAAGTCCTCTTAAATGGTAACACGCTATCAAAATGACAGGTAGTGTTTTTTAAAAGTTTCTTTTCTAAGTACACCTAGCCCCCAGTGCTGGTTTCTAAATACCATTCCCCACTAAAAGGAAGCAGGGCTCCTTGTGAAAATGACTGACTTCAGATCTGGAGCAAGGAAAATACAAGGTAACCCCAGAATATCTTGGGCTAGAAAGCACGGAGTACTCAAAGACTGATGGGACCATTTCAAAAGGACAAAGACTCCCATTGGCCAATAAATAATAATAACAGGAAAAGAATATACAGCACACTGAGTATACAAAGAATCCACGAGCCCACAGTGATACTGAAAGAAGGAGAGAAAAAGGGAAAGCTCTTCTTTACCAAAAAAACAAAACAAAAAGCCAGTTAATAAATGCAGAGGGAATGACAATTAGAAAATCACTATATTGCAACCCTAGATGCAGTAATTGAATCAGGCAAGGATCATTAATAAAAGCCAAAACAACTGAGCGAAAGGTGGATGGAAAACAGAATATTCACACAATCTCAAGAGCCTACTAACAAGGAGAAAGAGTTGGGAAACATCACATTAACTAAATTTATTAAACTTTAACATTACTGATAATAGGACAAATTGACATTTTATGTCTACTGATGTGAAGCAAATGGAAGTACACAATGTAACATTTATAGCATTCTTAACAAAAATGTTTACCCTAAATCTAATCTTGGGGAAACAATCACACATATTAGAATGTGGCCTAGACTCTTCAAAAATACCTGTGTAACAAAAGATAAAAGAACCATCAGAACCAAATGCAATCAATAAACCGTGACTGGATCTTGGATTAAAAAACATGCACACACACACTTCCAACATTTATATTTTTTAGACAATTAGGGAAATTTGAAAATGACCTGTATTTTACATGATACTAAATCAGTATTAAATTTTTGGATGGGATAATGGTATTAAGAGAATATCCTTGATTTTAGGAGATACATGTGTATTCAGGGGTAAACTGACATGATATCTATAACTTACTTTCAAATGATTCAGGAAAAGTATACAAACATGGGTATACAAAGGTTCATTGTACCATTTGTTTTCAAAGTAAGAGGTTGGGCGCGTGGTTTCTAAAAAACCTATGTTATTACATAGGATTCTTTCAGCAAAAAGAGAAAGACCGCTGATTTACGGAAAAAGCATCAGGTGGAAAAAAATGTTAATATCTTAGCTTGAGGATTTTGTTGTTTTTCATTTTTTCCCCAATTTCTAGATTACAGTAATATACACATAACATAAAATTTACCATCTTAACCACTTTTAAGGTATGAAATACGTTAATGACATTGTGCAACCATCATCACTGTCCATGCTCCAGAACTCTTCACCTTGTAAAACTGAAACTCTTTGTCCTTTAAATACTAACTCTCACCCCCCAGCCCCTGGCAACCAGCATTCTACCTTCTGTCTCTACAATTGTGACTACTCTAGGTATCTCATATAAATGGAATCATAGAATTGTGACTTTTTGTGACTGGCTTATTTCTGAGAACTTCCTCAAGAATAGGTTTACAAGCTGGTCAAACTACCAATGAAAACAAAATCCTCAGATTCTGACAGTTAAAGTATAAGGGTGACTTTCCCTAAGGGCTGTGGTTGTGCTTTAGTGGCAGTAAAGCTGACATAAAAAGATGTTCCATAATGTTATAGACCTAAAACTTTAATTGCATTTTGACCAGGGAAAATTTCTATAAGGAGCTGGTAGTCCAAATGTCAACACCATTCTTGAATCGGCCTCTTCCCCAAACCAGGCTGCACATGAGCTTCCAACAAGGATATTCTGTATGCTATCAGAAAAACTCTAAGCCCTGGATTTTCCTACAACAAATGGATAAAGAGACTCAGATACTATTGTTCTGCTGATTTCATGGGGAAAACTAGGACCATTGTGGAAAACACGCTAAAAAATAATATATTTTCCAGGAAACTTCCATGTTTATAAAAAGTCCCAACTAACTGAATATATGCTCCATATTTATAAAGGCACTGCACTGGCTGTTTCCTCTTCTAGAATGCTCTCTTCCACCCGACTATCCTTGTTTTTATTTTAAGCTCACTGTACTAGGAACTGTTCTTAATGTTTAACATGGATTGTTTCAGTCATCCCAATAACCCTATGAAAATGCTACTATTTTATCCTCATGTTAAAAAAGAAGAGGGCTTCCCTGGTGGCACAGTGGTTGGGAGTCCGCCTGCCGATGCAGGGGACGCAGGTTCGTGCCCCGGTCTGGGAAGATCCCACTTGCCTCAGAGCAGCTGGGCCCGTGAGCCATGGCCGCTGAGCCTGCACGTCCAGAGCCTGTGCTCCACAACGGGAGAGGCCACAACAGTGAGAGGCCCGCGTACCACAAAAAAAAAAAAAAAAAAAAAAAAAAGAAGAAGAAAAAGGCTTAAAGAAATTAAGTAACTTTCCAAAGATCAAAATTAGCAAGTAGTAGAAATAGGATCTGAACCCAAGCAATTGGACTCAAAGCATGCTTTTTTTTTTTTAACCACTATCCATCCATTCATTTCATCAACAAATTAATACTTTTTTCACTCCTACTATGTGCCAGATGCTAGGAATACGGTGGTCAATAAGACAGAAGTCTCACTGGTAAGGGAGAGATGATAAACAGTAAACAGACACTGTACACACTAGGATTTCAATAGAGAGTGGTATTGATACTATGAAGAAAGATAAAGAAAGGTAGCTTTCAGAGGGTAACAGAGAGAAGAGAGGAGTGGAGGAAGACTTTTAGATTAGGTGGTCAGGGAAGGTCTCTCCATAGAGGTAACATTTAATCAGAGCTCTAAGCAAGCACTCTGAGATCTCTGGTGGGGGTTGTTTATTCCAGTCAAATATAACTAACAGCAAGTACAAAGGTCCTGGGATGGAAAGGAACTTGGTGTGTTTAAGGAAAAGCAAGAAAACCTGTGTGGTGGACTGGAGGAGTGAGAAGGGTTAGGGATGCAGTTGAGAAGTAGTCAGATAGGGACCAGGCTATGGACAGCCTTATAGGCCACGGGAAGGACTGTGGATTTTATTCTAAGGGAAGCCACTGGGTGGTCTAGAGCTGGGAAGTACTATGGTCTAGCATATGTTTTAAAAATACCACTCTCCATGGAGAATACAGCCTGCGGGCTTGGAAGCAAGGCCAGCAGTCATGAAGCTGTCCCTGCAGTTTCAAGGGAGATGGCAGTGGCCTGGTCCAGGGTATCAGCAGCAAAGGTGATGAAAAGAGAATGGAGTTGGGATATGTTTTACAGACAGAGGAAGTGTGTCCTACAGATGATGTGATCACGGGGTGTACTAAAAAAAGGGAAACTGAGGATCACCCTTGGATATTTGGTCTGAGCTAGTTGCTCTGGTTTAGATAGTTTAAATGTGAGATGCCAGTTAGCTATCTGGATGGCAGGTCAGAGCTGTGTATCTATGTCCAGAGGTCAGGGGTATGGCCCAGGCTGGAGAGAGTACATCTGAGAGTCAGCAGAGGGAGGCAGGGCAGTGGTTTGCAGACAGACCGACTGCCTGAGACTGGACCTGGATCCCCACTTAGTAGCTGTGTGACAATGGGAAGGCATGTAAAATGGGAATAACAACACCTACTTTACAGAAGAGGGCTGTTGCGAGGCTTCAATAAGGTAATACACGTAAAATGTTTATTGGCCCAAGTACAGTTGACCCTTGAACAACACAGGGGTTGGGGCACTGACCATGCAGTCAAAAATCAGCGTGTAGGGCTTCCCTGGTGGCGCAGTGGTTGAGAGTCCACCTGCCAATGCAGGGGACACGGGTTCGTGTCCCGGTCCAGGAAGATCCCACATGTCGCAGAGCGGCTGGGCCCGTGAGCCATGGCTGCTGAGCCTGCGCATCTGGAGCCTGTGCTCCGCAACAGGAGAGGCCACAACAGTGAGAGGCCCGCGTAACGCAAAAAAAAAAAAAAAAAAAATCAGCGTGTAACTTTACAGTCAGCCCTCGGTTTCTGAGGTTCCACATCCGCAGATTCAACCAACCGTGGATCGAGGAGTACTGCTGAACGTATGCATTGAAAACAAATCCACACATAAGTGGACCCGTGCAGTTCAAACCCGTGTCTTTCAAGGGTCCACTGTAAATGCGCAACACACAGGAGGTGCTGTCTGCATCATCATCTGTGTGAACATGGAAATGCATAAGGTCACCTGGGGGAATGAATAGATACGGAAAGAGCCAATGTCTGTGTCCACAGAGACCATGAAGGAACAGCCAGTGAGGTCAGAGGAAAATCAGAAGCCAAGAGAACAAGGTGTTCCAAGAAGTAAAGGGTAGGCAACCCATGTCAAATGCTAGACAGGTTTAGTAAGATGAGGTCTGAGAAAACACCCTGGATTTGTCACCATGGAGATCGCTGGTGACCCTAATCAGGGTGGCTTCAGTGGTGAGGTGGGAATGAGTCTGACCAGAGTGAGTTCAACTAAGAACGGGGAGAGGAAACAAGAAAAAGAAGGTGGACAAGTGGGAAAAAGTACAGAAAACGCTCTCAGGAGTATTTCTAGAAAAAGGAACAGAGAACTGCAGTGGCAGGTCACAGGGAACACGGAACTTTTTTATAACTGGTGAAATGACATGCTTGTAATGCTGACAGGAATAATGTGGAGGGAGAAAAACTGATGTTGTAAAAGAGAAGGGGTAAATGCTCAGTAAGTCCCTCAGAAGACAGAATGAAGGGAACAAGTGCTGGGCTAAGACAGGAGCACAGACGGTTCTTCCACCAACAGGAGGGAAGGCCAAGTATGGTTTGGACGCAGACCTAGAAGTGGGAAGAAAAGGAAGTTTACTTCTGATTCCTTCTTTTTCTCAAAATGAAAATCATCAGCTGAGAGCAAGAAAAGGCCACCTTTCGTTCCCTGAGGCGCCTGGTTGTAAACTTTCAGAGCACCCTGTATTTCTCCCTCAGGGCATTGGTCACAAATGTATTGTATAGCCACTGGTGTGACTGTCTAATAGCTATCTCCTCCACAACTCTGTGAATTTCACGAGCCCGTCACGAGCCTGGGGATCTGTCATTCACCAGACTCACCAGCATCTGGCACTTACCTGTCTTCTACATCAGATACACAGTCGTGTACTGATCTTCTAGTTAACAGTTCTCAAAAGTGACCATCTTTGAGGGGTTGGCAAATCTGCAGGCCAAATCCAGCCCACCGTTTGATAAATACAGTAGTTTTATCAAAATATAGCCATGTCCATCCCTTTGCATATTGTCTATGGCTGCTTTTCTGCTACAACAGCAGAGCTGAGCAGTTTTGACAGAGACCACGAGGCCCCCAAAGCCTAAAATATTTACTATCTGGCCCTTTACAGAAAAAGTTTGCCAATTCCTGTTCTAGAGAGTGGTTCTCAAAGGTGGATGCTGATCTGGCAGCATCAGTATCACTTGGGAACTTACGAGAAATAGTTATCAGACCCTACCGCAGACCTCTTGCATCAGAAACTCTGGGGGTGGGCCCAGCATTCTATGTCCTCACAAGCCCCTCAGGGGATTCTGATGCACACGACAGTTTGAGAACCACTCTTCTGGGTGATGTGTACAGACAAACAGTGAAGAAAACAAGACAGATAGGTACTTATTCTAGGTGAGTTTACAGTCTCATGGAAGCACCAAGTAAGCGCACAGATAACTACAGGTTAGCATTATGATTAAACAGTGAGCTGCCCTGGGATAGGCTGCGGCAGGAAAAGGGGCTCGTGAGCACCGATCCGGAAGAGGAGCTCAGCACGAGAAGAAAGGATGCCAGTCTTGAGGAAGTGAGAAGCCCAGAGGTGGAAACGAGCTTGGCAAGTTCAAAGAACAGAAGTCCAAAGTGCTCGCTAGTGAGAGAATGTTAAGACTTAAAGTCAGAGAGGCAGGCAAGAAGCCAAAACAGGGACAGCCTTGGAAGCTACGATAAGAGGTTTAGATTTAAAAGTGCAATGGGAAGCCACTGGAGGCCACTGGCACTGATTTTTGTTTTCAAAGGACGCTGCTGGTTGCTATGTGGACAGTGGCGTACGGGGGTCAGGAACAGAAGTGAAGAGACCAGCTAGGAGGCTACTGTGGTACCAGGTGAGACACGATGGTACCACAACTAGGGCATTTCTGAGGAGGTGGCATGTAAGGTAAAATCAATGTCGCAATTCTGGGTTTTCTGGTTAGGCTGTTTCTGACATTAGAGGCTTGGCTCATTTTGCTAATGCTGCCTTCCTCTTTCAATGGCAGATTACAATTAGCAAGCCATAGCTGGAAGGGAGATGTCCACGCCCCAGTTCTTGTCAACACCTTAATGTACTCACCACCAGCAGCACCGTGCAGACACACTCTCAGATCTATGCCTCCGGGGGTCTCACAACACCTATTCTTAGACCTGTGCAGCTCCTATTTTCTCCCAATCTCTCAGTCCTATCTTGGTCTCATTAACTTTACTTTCCAAACATGGTCCAAGCAAGAGCTTTCTTCACCTTGTGGGATATATATAAATTCGTGGAGGGCTTATCCCCCTCCACGAACTGTTCATTAATTCTATCTCCAAATAATCTATCAGCCATCCCCTCCATCCTGTCCCCCCGCCTCTCTTTGGAAAGCATCGTTTCTCATTTAGTTCATCCAGCAACTTCCCAACTGCAGCACTGGGCTCTGAATTTGCCTCCATCCAACCCAAACTTCGGCCATTTCTAAAAGGTGAATCTACTAATGCAATCTCCCTGTATAATACATGGTAGCTTCCATCATGCTCAAGGTAAAATCTGAAGCCCTTAGCATGCCATGATCTGGCCCCTGCCCCACCCCCCGCCAGGTCCCCCAAGTTACTCGCAGTTCCCTGGACCTGACCCGTTTCCTCCTTCCCCCTGCCACTCTTCACTTGGATACATTTGCAGTTGTACTTTGGGACTCTGCTCCTGGCTCAGGGCTTCCTCTTTCAAAAACCTTTTCCCACTCTGCCCACACTCATCCTGTGCACACAACCATCACTACACATATCATACTGCACTGGAATTGTCTGTACTGTCCTAGGAATGGTCAGGTCTTGGCAACTTTTCCACCAGGTTCTCCAACAGCAGAGAAATACAAGTACCTGAAGGGAAAGGGTAAGAAGGCTACAGCAAAAGCCAATCCAAGCATAACACTTCCCTCAAGTTCCAAATTTCATATTAAAAACTCATGTTGGGGGAAAAAAAAACATGTGGATTTTGTATTCTACTCCATTATGTATGATTATGTTGCTTTTCAACATAAAAAATAGTGTCATGTCCAAATGTTCAATAAGACCGATGGTCCGCTCCAGAAAAATCTTCTGCTTTGTCCTGTTCACCTCTAACATATCACCAATGCTCTGGGTGGAGAAAAGCAGTGGTTAAGGGAAAAAAGAAAAGCTAAACAGAGTTCCTCAAAGCTTTTTAGAAATTTCATTTCTACCCATATGAAGAAGTATACCATTTCATTTAAAGAAAACTGCAAATCAAAATTATATAGTTAAAAAAACCCAGAAAATACAAGATAAACTCAAAGAAATCATAAAGGCATATCTGATATCCTCATTATCTTATAATATAAAAGGTTTTATTTAAGTAAAACATAGCATAAAATAGGGATTAAAGACCTCATTTAAGATAGAATTTTGATAAATCAAAAAGGGTAACAAAAAGCAAAAGCTCTAAACAAATCAAGTTCCTGTAGAAATATTTTTTAAAAGATATGGTTTGTAACCATCTTCAGGTGAAAGAGCAATAAATAAAAGTCAAGACCAGGTTTCATTAGCATCACTCTGTTTCACTTTCCCTCCTCCCACATCAGAGAGAAATCACACTCTTAAGAGATAATTTCAGTTTTTATTGAATGAGGACTTTATTTTTTAACATTACAAACTAACTCTCCCTTTCTGAAAAGGTAGATCTTACACTCAAAGACAATCTTCAAGCATTTTCTAAAAAGAAACTGGGGGCGAAATCCATAGTTCATTAACAAGAAGATTCACAACTTCTTTTTACAGTCATGATGGGAGGAAACCAATACACTTCACAACCTACAGTGGTTCAAACTAAGCATCTAGAGCAGGTTTTTATATCTCAGAAAGATGACATAAAGTAGACAATTATGAAAACCGTTCATAATACAGAATTCGGCTCTAACAGTGCAGAACAAATGCTTGCTTTGCACCGCACCTAAGAAGCCGTCTTCATTAAGGTACGCCAGGACTCAACAGCTTCCCCTGCTCCCAGTCTTTTGTACAAATCATTAAGGCAAGTCTACAAAGGACCAATAAGGCACAGGGGTATAGCAGCTGACGGGAGAAAACCTATGTAACTTCCTGTGGTCTGACAGCCTTTAATGCAGACATCGGTGTGACAAACTGTGTTCTGTCCTGTTTTGTTTTGTTTTGTTTCAGCATCAACCTACACCTAAAGCACAAGAGGTCACTTCAAGTCACTTCAATGGAATAAACAATTCCCATTCATTGCATTTCCAGTGAAAAGAGAAGCACCAGAAAGAATGAGAAGCAAAACTAAAGGAAAAGCCCTTTGGTTTAGACTTATTAGATAAACAGAAGTCTTTAACTCTCCAAGGAATACCATAGTGTGTGGTTTGGTTTGTGAAACTGTACCAATTGATTAGGACTCTATTTCCATTATTGTCAGATCATTATATAATTTCAATAGCACAAACTTTTAAAAAAAGTTTCACTACAATAATAGTTAGGGATATTTCAATAATACAATAATGGCTTAATGGTGACCATTTCCCTTTGGTCTTGTAGTATTTAAGCTTAGGGACAGATACTGTCAAATTAAAAAAACAAACGAAGCAATGTGGGCTATACCAATCACAAAAGCATGGTACTAGTTACTTCTTCAGTGAAAGTCAATGAAGAAATTTCATTCACACAGTTATTTTCTAAGACAAGTATCTGCTCTGAAATGCATGAAGGGTAATCAAATCTTGGTTCATTTCTTTCTGGTCATCTGAAATTAAGGGCTACTTTAGATATCTAAACATTTCAGTAATCTGAGGGCGCCTGGATCAGCAGATGAAGCACAAATACAAATCTAATTCTTTGCAATATTAGTGTGGGTATAGTGCCTACCACAACCCACATCTGTAAATGAAGTACTGTATTTCTTTTCATTCTACAGTGTCTCCTGATCACCAGTAGAAACTCACTCCCATTGTCTAGTGTGAAAGGGAGGTACCTGCCCATAATGAGATTAAAAGGCCACCATAAAAATGAAAATATATAGGCCTATCCTATGTTATCTCAAGTTGGAAAATTGAAAGCCCACTTTTGCTACAGAGTTGAAAGCTGCGTTATTATTATTATTAGTTTTAGAAAATGAACTTTTTTGCAAGAAAGAAATAGATAACATAACTCTGTCTAAGAAGAACAAAGAAGGACGAACGGGGTTTACACAAGATGCACCGAAGTGACTGATCTGAAGGACCCGACCAAGTGGATGCAGACCACATGGTACAGGACACTGTCATCTCAGTTAAGTCAACTCATTACAAACATCATTCAGTCAACCCATGACAGACATCACCCCTGTCTAATCTGCCATAAAACTTCAGCTGAAGACTAGGACTGCTCTAGCTATGAAAGCAAAAATAACCCCCGAAGTTAATTGGAAGCAACTTTCTGTGCATTATAAAAGCATTTTTTTAGAAGCAAAGAAAAAAAATACTATGATTAAAAATAACGTTCTAATAAAGAATAGTGCCTACACGCAAAGGGAAAAAACCCATATAATCACAATCTTTAAGGCTTCCTTGAACGTTAACTGCTATCCTGGATGTAATTTTTCACACCATCTGGAAGACAAGCGTTTGATAGGTGACTTAGTAATCTTCAACAACATGATGTCGGACAATCTCATAGACATCTCTGGCTCTTCACACCGCCTCTTTAAAAAGTTTCTGACAAGTTCAAGAGATGAAGGATGCAGAAAACTATTCTTTCTTCCCATCAAAATCCATCTTTTTTAGTGGATTCTCCAGTGAGGCAAACTGAGACCACAACATAGTAAAATGAGGTATTGATACAATAACTGTTCATCAGGACTTCTCTTTCCTTGCTTGAGTATCTGTGAGGATCACTGCTGCTGACCAAAGAATAGTTTATTATACATCATCTCCTTTATTCTAAACCAAACCAAAGTTAACTTGTTTCATTATTTCATCATCTACTGAAAATTAAGTACACACAGCCAAATGCTGTAGCCTTCTCCCCATGTCCCACCTCTCCCCTCTCTCCACCAAATAACCTCCCTATAAACTTATACATACTGCTCAAAGAATCATACGAGTATTTTGTTGGTATTTCTGTTGGCATGATATTGGTGAATAGTTCAGCGTCTCTCTGTGTATGTATTTGTGTGAGAAATGATATGTTAAACTTCAAAATGCGAGCCACAAACAGAAATCCAGACAGATGCCAATTTAAAGATTTCAGTATTATGACAAAATTCATACATACACTGATGCAGTCAAAAGAAAAAAAAAAAACAACCCTCCTGAATCAGTTCTATGTAAAACATAGAAGAGCAAGAAGATGTGGAAGTTCCACGGAAGATGCAAAGCTGTGTCCTATAAAATATGTCCAAAGACATTTAGTTCTGGTTTTTGAAAATTTCCATGATATTTAAAGAAAGAAACAGACATGGATAAGAAATCCAAAGCTGTGGTCACACAGTTGCATGTTATTATTTTTAAACTAATGTCTAACATTTATGGGGAAATAATAGACATTTAATGCTACATATCAAATTCCTCTTTTGAATGTTTGCATAAACCAAGAGGCAAGTCTTTCTGGATATCAGATAAATTTATAGGCATTATAAAAACATAGCAAACTTACACCAAAACAAGACCAGTCTGTGTAAGTAAGTATATTATCTAGGCACCAAGAAAGGAGGAAAGTCTCAGAAAAATAAGGGAGGTCTCAGTGTTTTGTCCAAAATTCCAGAAACTGCCCACTTATGGTATACAAACCAAAGAGAGGTGTCGAAACATTTACCAGTGTTTTATGTTTTAACAATCTTAAAATCAGTTAATATTTTAGAAGCACAACATTATAATCATAACGCAAATACTAGGAACTCAAGGCCAAGGCTAGAACCAACCCAAATCATAAGCTACCATCGCCTGTTTCCTCCACCAAGGTTTCAAGTTTGTCCAGTAATTTATACTGTGGTTTCTCGACCAGCTTTGAGATTGGGTGCTGAGAACTGTCGCCTCATTCTCGGAGGTGTCACAAACTGGCTACAGTGGTTGGGTCTGTCAGTCTGCTTTTGACAGGAATTGGCTGCACTGCCCTCTAACTGACCTCCAGTGTTATAATTACAGTAAGACTGACGATGTTGATGCATATGGCGCTTTGCCTGGAAAGTCTGCAGATCAGCGGTGGGGTGACCACTGTGGGAGTTCAGTGATTCTGAGGAAGCAGATGCCTGGCAGCGCACGCTTTTCGGTTGGCCATTATTGAGCGAGTTGCTTCTCCAGCGTAACTGAGGTGGCTGTTGTTGATGATTAATATGCTGCTTGCTAACTTGAATGTGATCTTGACTTCGAGGGCCCTGAGAGCCCCATGGCAACTGGGGATCCTTAGAAGCTGCTCTACTACCCTTCTCTTGGTTCTCCTGTTTATTTCCTTTCCTTCCATCTTCATCTTTCGGAATTCTAAGCTCTATAACCTCGTCTTCTGTTATAATGATGTGTGTCCCGGGACTCCAAGAGTTTCTGTGTTTAGGGTTGCTCTTAAAGGGGAACCGGGGCTTCCGGTTCTCAGGAGGGATGAACCTATGAGGTACATTCTGCCGACGAAGCTGCTTTGTTATCTCCTGCTGTTGCAGGTTCTTGAACCGGATTTGCTCTTGCCTCATCCAACGCAGACGTCCACGTCTAAAAGCTGGGTCTCCATTCATCAGCTGGGAAACACGCTCTTCTTTCCCAAGTTCTCCACTGTCTCCTTTACATACATCGATCTCAGACTTGCTACTGGCACCAGCTCCAACAGGTTCCTTTGCTTTGTGGTTTCCTTGGGTTTTCTGTTCCTGAGACCCAATGAGTGGCAAGACTTTCTCCATTTTGAGCATTTTATTTCTTAATACTTTTATCTCCTCATCTTTCATGTTATTTTGCTTTTTGACTTCTTGCAAAATGTCTTCCAGCTTGTCTATATGAACCTTGAGGTCATCCACATCAGTTCCTCCTTTACTACTGGCCATCATGTCTTCAATCTTCTCATCCCCTACACCAACCGTGTCCCAGACATCCCTGGCCACTGCCCTCCAGGAGTCCCGCTCGTTGGGGTCTTTCTTCCCGTACATGGCACAAAGCTCTTTCATCTTAACGATGGCCAAGGCTTCAATCTCCTGCCTACTGTGCCTGAAATCGTTGAGAGCAACCTCATAGCATATCTCTTTTACAGCCTGTATCTTAAGATCTGAGATGGTGACCCACTTGGAATCTTTACTCAGGCGTCTTCTTTGGGGGATTTGATACATTTTAATTGGTTCTCGTTTCTTCCCACTGCTAGGGAGGCCACATTTTTTAACAATGGTTTGCAACTTGCTGGGAGGTAGCTTTTCTCTCAGAGAAGTAATCAGTTTCCAGCTCTCTTCACAGGACCTCTTGTCAGAATCGTCCCCGCTATCAGAATCCGCGTCCTTTGGAAAAACAAAATCAAAAAATGGCCCCAAAATAACCAAAATTAAAATGTAAAAAAGGAAAATCAAATCGAAGAAAAAGCAAGCAAAAAAGCCCTAATAAATTTAAAAACAAAATCAAAAAAACTAAAAAACAAACAAACAAAAAAACCCCTAAATGATGTGCAAGTCTATTAAGACATATGCTTATGTAGATTATTATTAATATAAAGATTTGCTTGGGTTTTTTTTTCTAGTAACATTAATCCAAATTTCCACTTTCTGGCTTAAGTGATGAAATCTGCAATCAAATTTCTTAGGAAGACTGAAACAGTGAGAAACAGTCTCTCACTGTAAAGTCACATGAAGTTATTAACAAAATGGTGTGAAATAACATCTCCACTATCTCAAGAAAACGAAGTAAAACCTTTGCCCCATACATGCTAACACCCATGCAGCCACTTCCCCACATTTGCCTTGGTTATTGCTGTTGCTTCTTCCAGAAACTCTTTCCCCCATGAGTGAGCACAGATGCCATACAAGATGTGACGAGCAGGCGGATTAACAAAGGTTAGTAATGCTGTAGGATGCCACGTTTTGTTTAGCTTTACTAAAAAGAGCAGCCCTAGAAAAAAGTTAGAAGATGAGAAAGTAGAAAAAGCAGTCAAACAGGGATTATGTTAAAAATGCTAAGAATCCCTATTAGCAGACCATGTGAGGTTCTTATCAACCAAATTGTTTTTTTTTTTTTCTAGACGATAAGAGGGTTCTGAAACTAGTCTTTCCATGAGCATGTATCAGATTTGCTACTGTCTTGTGTCAGGTCAAATTGATCCATTTCATTTAATTTCACAATTAAAGTTTGTTATCCAGAGAATAAGGATGCATAAAAAAGGATCTTTATAGTGGGTCTGCTATTTTGTTTTCCACACACTTAAACCAATAAATACCTCACCTCCAAAATTTTAGGAAACAAATCTCCAGAACATAAATTAAGCTAGGTAAATATACTTTCATTAAACATTATTCAAAATTCCCCAAGTAATACTTTAATAAATACAACTTAGAGACGTGTTCCATCTATGAAAACCCATGGTATTTCTAGCTTTTTGAGGAATATTACTTTAAGTTGACAACTCTTCCTATCAACACGTAAAACACAAAGGTTATATTCCGCTTATGTACTCTGCTTATGGACCCAATTTAAAATGTTATCTCTCTCTGTCTTTCCAGCTGTCTTTGCACAATTACCTCTTTTTCAAACAACTTTACTTAGGTCTAAAACAGCAGCCTGAATTCATAGCTAAGCAGTTTCAATGGCTATTTGGATAATAGCCAATTATTCTTAACTAACACAAGCAAATCTTGATAACATGGGTCTAAATGAAAGCAATGTTGGACTTAGAACTTCCTATGACAGATAGGATTAAGGAAGAATTTCTATTCAGGAGATAAAAGTTCCTGGGAAAAGAAACTACTCACTGGAAGAGTAGTTCAAGATAGTCTAGGAAATGAAGATATTCTTATTTAATAGTCTCTTTTACTTTGGCTATGATTACCAAAATTATCTCTAGGAAAGGGTTTAAAAAAAAAAAGAGTTGAAACTGATAAATAGTATCTTGTTTTCTAGACCAAAAATTTCTATGTTTCTAGGTACAGTTACTTTCTAGGGAACAAAAAAATAACCTCTAACAATAATAATAATTTGGCCCCTGAATCTGGAGATGTTACTACTGATTTGTATTATTTCTATTCGTCTATAAATGGATACTAAACCATTTATAACCCCTACCTATTTGAAAATTTAGCAGCAAAAAGCAGATAAAGCTAAATTTACAGACTCTACACTATTTTTTCCTTTTTATTTTTATTTTAAAAATCTTAAGTGATAAAATCTAAAGTGATAGAAGATGACATTAATAAATATTAGAGAAAAAAAATATGTCTGACTCCTAAAAGGTTTTCTTGCAAATATGTATAAACTGAGTTTTTTTGTTTGTTCGTTTTTAATAAACTGAGTTTTATAGAACATAAATTCTCTCTGATTCTTCCTACATAATTAACTATCAGGTTTTTTCCTGGCTTCTTTTCTTTTCCTTTAAAAACTGCTTAATGATGAAATGAACACTACCTAATTCAGGAAATAACAAATATTCTAATCATTGCTTTAATGTCATACTTAGGAGAGAAAAGTTATGCCTTTAAACTCTAAAATAAAACATAACTAAATGAGTTTACATAAATCCAAAAGAACTCATCAAGTGGCCATAATTTTCTTTCTTTTTAAAATACTGTCATATTGACTCTGTAGAATATGTTCTCCTTAAAGCTCAAACATATCACCCCCATCACATACTGATCATGATACTGAAAACTCTTGCAAAGCTTATGTGCCAAGATGCAAATCCTATCTCATGTCAGAAAAAAGAGAGAGATTTTAAGAAATTTAGATTCATTTATTACAGGGTTGGAAAAACTACTCAGATCTGTCCAATTCACATGTCACTAAATGATCCTTCTGCTTTCATTAAATACCAAATGCAAAGTGGGCCTCCTAAAGAGACTCTGCATGAAGATTATGCAAATAAAAGAGAGAAAATAACCAAAACATGTGTGAAAAAGCAAGCACAGAAAGGACCAGGCGTAGAATCAAGCACTAACTATAAGAGAATGTCCAGCAATGTAACAATGGGATGCATTTGGGGAATCACTGTAATAGAAAACTCATGAGCCTGAATTCCATTTTTTAATGCTGTTGCTATGCAAAAATAATTGTATATAATAAATATTAAATATTTACTGAATAATAATTCCTTTGTATCGTCTCAATGTATATCCATAGGGTACATTCAAAATATATCTGTTGGTTGACCAATATAGGGTCATAAAATTACATTTTTATTCAGTATTGTTAACTGTTAGGTATGCTTCAGGATGAAGGGTTAGCAATCAACTCCTGAGGACAAGAACTTTAAGTGGAATAGAAAGCTGGACTTATGGGAGGAAAGCAACCTCCTTGCTTTAAAGGAGCTGCTTATTTATTTATTTATTTTTAACATCTTTATTGGAGTATAATTGCTTTACAATGGTGTGTTAGTTTCTGCTTTATAACAAAGTGAATCAGCTATACATATACATATACATATAACGCCATTATCTCCTCCCTCTTGCGCCTCCCTCCCACCCTCCCCCTATCCCACCCCGCTAGGTGGTCACAAAGCACCGAGCTGATCTCCCTGTGTTATGCAGCTGCCTCTCACTAGCTATCTATTTTACATTTGGTAGTGTATACATGTCCATGCCACTCTCTCACTTCGTCCCAGCTTACCCTTCCCCCTCCTCGTGTCCTCAAGTCCATTCTCTATGTCTGCATCTTTATCCCTGTCCTGCCCCTAGGTTCTTCAGAACCTTTTTTTTTTTTTTTTAGAATCCATATATATGTGTTAGCATATGGTATTTATTTTTTTCTTTCTGACTTACTTCACTCTGTATGACAGACTCTAGGTCCATCCACCTCACTACAAATAACTCAATTTCGTTTCTTTTTATGGCTGAGTAATATTCCGTTGTATATATGTGCCACATCTTCTTTATCCATTCATCTGTCGATGGACATTTAGGCTGCTTCCATGTCCTGGCTATTGTAAACAGAGTTGCAATGAACATTGCGGTACATGACTCTTTTTGAATTATGGTTTTCTCAGGGTATATGCCCAGTAGTGGGATTGCTGGGTCGTACGGCAGTTCTATTTTTAGTTTTTTAAGGAACCTCCATACTGTTCTCCATAGTGGCTGTATCAATTTACATTCCCACCAACAGTGCAAGAGGGTTCCCTTTTCTCCACACCCTCTCCAGCATTTATTGTTTGTAGATTTTTTGATGATGGAAAGGAGCTGCTCTTGAAATCCTAGTTTGCTTTCAGATACAAAGAGCAAACGACAATCAGAACCTGATTACTTGCAAACTAAGTATGTTCTCTGGAAACTAAGTATGTCCTAGAGACATTTACTTTCCCTTTCTTCAGTGGTCACTGTCTTTATTTCACAGAATAGAATGATCTCCAGTTCCTGGTGATGGAGATCACCAGCCATCACTATTCTCTTACACCTAGTTACTCAAAGGTTGGCCCTAGCTGCACTGGCATCACCTGGGAGCTGTTTAGAAATGCAGAATCTCAGGTCCCACCCCAGACCTGCTGAGTCAGCATCAGCATTTTAATAAGACTCCCAAGTTGTTGAGAAGCATTGCTCTACTGGACAGAACACTGAAGCAAGTCAGAAGACTCAAGTTTAAGTCTAAGCCTCAGAATCATGACTTAACAGGTATTTAAGAGTGGGCAAGAGCATTTTTTAGACGTGGCTTCCTCAACTATAAACTGGAAACAATATTTGCCACTTTATTTACATATACAGCTACCAAAGAGGGTTGTTTTGGGAATTAAAAAAAATGATGGATGTTAAAGCTCTCTGTAAATTATAAAGCACTACACACATACAAGGCACTATTATTAATAATGAATATAGCTTAATTATATCTGTCCTCGTTTGATCACTCACAGACCATCAGAGGCATGTTATTAGATTCTACTACATTATTAAGATAAAAGGCTCCTTCATGTGTCACAAAGCTTTCAAATCTTACAATCACATTGTAGCCAAACCCTTCTGTTTCCATTACAAACTAAATGCCAACTAGGCCTACTAAAGAGACTCTACCTGTAACACTGCTATGATCTTGCCCCAAACACTTGATTTATTCTTACAATCCGTTCTTTTTTGGGCTTTACTATAATTTCCAAGACAACAAACTAACTGATTTAACCCACTGCCAAGCCTGAGAACCGAGCAGCCCTGGAAAAGACTGCTTTTGCACAAGTCCTTGGCTTTTCTGGCCCACTTAGCAATAGCCTCTCTTCTCCAAAGCAGAGCACGGCTATCAGGCTGTGGTTTACATGCTGTTGTTTACACTCGGTATTCTACATGGTATATTTTATGCTAAGGGAAGAAACCAGTACCCCAGCTTTCTCCCTAACACCCACTTATATTAAAAGAAGTCCATGAATCTTAAAAAATGAGAAATTCCTAAACTGTATCACAGTGTCCAAAGGTTGTTATGCCTTTTTCTTATACATCAAATGAATGCCAAGAAGCTTCTTATAACCAGGGCCTTGTAAACCAAAATTGGATGACTTTAAAAATGAAAGTCTAACTAATGGATAAACTTATTTATTCATGAGATTCAGTTTCTACAAAACGTAGAAAATCAACTAACATCATAAAATGCTATAGCCATTAGCATTATAAGCTGCAACCATAAACTGACTTTTTCAGCTTCTCAAACAAACCCAGAGAAACAAGGCTTCCCTCTCCTCTCAGAGTTGGGTGTGCAGCCCCTACTTCCACTGTCGTCCCATATGCCACGGAGACCCTTACTTAGGATTCAGACTCCATGCAGGGAACAGAAAAGGATTAACACATGCAACTGTGCAGCAACACTTTTAGACACAATTTAACTTACAAAAAAAAAAAAAAGTCCACCCAGCACAAGAACAATCCCCAGGTCAGCCCAAGAGCAGAGAATTAGTACTATCAGGTGATCAGAAACAAAACCAAGGCAAACACCCACCAAATTCAATATTCAGAGTAATTATTATTAAAAGAACCACCACTGGTGCATACTCAAAAACCACTATCAAAAGGAAAAGGCTACTAGAAAAGCTCACACTATTTCCTCGAAAAGCACTTGGTTTTGATAGAAGACTTGACTTTACGACATAAGAGGCACAGAAGTAGTACCTTTAAGGACAGTTTTTCAGGCTAAGGCTACCAGGGGATGTAAGTTCCTTCTCCATGAAGGAAATGAGAGAATAGTGTATGGTATCAATGACAGCTGGAGAAGCAACTGGGCGCGTGCTCGTCTGTGGAACAGGGAAGGTGTGATATGAAAGCAAGCTGCCCTTTTCCTAACAGAGGATTCAGGATGCACTCCTACCAGTCTCTGCTGCTCCAAGAGAAGATCTGCTTCTTCCTTCTCCTTTTTGTATAGGATCTCCATTTCCTGTAGCCTAGACAGAAAGGAGAAGCAAGAGAGGAAAGAATGAATGGCAAAATCACTGAGCTGTTTCATGAATCCTGCTATGTGTTTAAAAGAAATGAGAGCCAGGGGGACCACATCACATTCGTACATTACCTTTTTTCCATCTCCTGTTTCATATCAATTCCTTGTTTTTCCAGAAGCTCTCTCTGGGCAAACGTCCAGTCCACAGGCTCAGAGGGGGTCTCAGCAGAAGGAGTCTTCTCCCGCTCAGCCCGTGCTTGCTCCGGGTGGTTAAAACGAAACACATGGTTTTTACCCATGATGATACGGTTTCCTAGCACAGAACAGAAACGTGGATGAGAAATCATTTTTTCAATGTGCTGCATCTAGGTTAATAACCTAACTCTCCCTAATGCAAAAAGACAGCTTTTGGAGTTTTACAAGAACATAAATCCTAATGCTGACTATCACTTCAACCTTTAGACAAAGAATTAAAAATTAAAGAGTTGCTTGCACAAGCCATGTGTTCTGAAGACTTCAAGCCTCTTCCAGTCTCACCTGAGCGCAGCTGAACAGGCTGGGCCACCCTCTTGCCATTTACGTAGGTTTCTGAACGTTCACAGGGCTCCAGGGTTACAATAACTAAGAGGAACATGAACTAACGTTAGCATCACAAACCACTGGAAGAACATGATGGAAAGGAGGTGAGGATTCAACGTGACCAGAACAGATTCCTGCAACCAACCACGTGGCTTGGTAGCTATATAATAGTGCATTTTAGGGTACCAGAACCAGGGCTGTGGCTCAGAAACATTTAAATGAATTTGACAAACTTCAGAAGAAGATAGGAAATGTTAGTTTCAGTGACATCTGACAGTTCAGTATATAAAAACGAAAACCATCAGAAATCTTAAGTATGAGATATAGGTAATAATCAGAAACTTAAGATCATAAGCTAATATTTTGATTAAAGGGAGGAATAAATTATACAACATAAAAGTACTATTAGATTGTTGTTGTTTTGTTAATAACCTGGGCGAAAATCAAGATGGACTTTTTCTTCCCTTTTAGGTAAAAATAAATTCTACTGGCTTAAGACCAGAGGTTCTTCAAATCTCCCACTACCCAGGATATTTATTCCCTTCTTACTAGTCTATCAAATAATTAAGATTCAAGACCAAGCTTAATTGCCTATGTCCCGCTCAATTCTTGGCAGTAACAAAACGGCTCCTTTCGTCCAGGCCTTTTTCATGTAAAGTAGCTATGTCCATGCCTGCATTTATAAGCAGCCCAAGTTTCTCCATTTTCAAATATTAGATTGTACAAGAAAGTATCTCTGAAAGAGACAGGGAATACCAAGCCTTGGGGATTTCTCATCATATAGAAAGAAAAGTTTGCTGGAAAAGTTAAGCCAAGAACTCTCACCGTCCCCACTGTTGTTCCTCTCGCTCCGGAAGATACAATGCTCTTCTTTAATGTGAGCCCCACTCAGCACGATGTCCTGGCGCCGCTCAGCATCTGCTTGGCCAACCCTGAACACAAGGGAAAGTGTTTCCCAGGGAAATTCAGACACAAAAAGCACTACAAACAATGAGCCTCTTTCTCCCAAAGAATATTCTTTGGTACATACAAAAAAGGTATTGCCTTTTTTTTTTATCAGAGGCTTTGAACTGCAAACTCTATTTTCATATACGGTCAACCTCCCTATACCAGAAAAAGCAACGAAGGGGCAAATGATACACCAAATAACTCACAGAGCATCATAAAAAGATACGAGTGAACTACTCTCCTTAATGAATTCATATAAAATGTTAGGAGTAAAATTTTACTTACGGTCTGCTAGGAAAAAACTACATGTTAATTGGTTCAGCTGGTTAAAACACTTAATTTGAGAAGAGTAGAGAGGATAGTTTATAACTATTTCAGACAAGAAAAACAGCAAATTTGTAAAAGAAAATTTTCACCAGACAACTTCCCTTTAGCTATTCAGTCATCTTAAGAGAAAAGAAAACATTAGGTGACCAAAAGAAGAAACAAATGTACCTTGTAATTCCATCTTTGATGTAATAAAGAAGACATTCGGACATCAGTGGGTCCTCATTGAGGTTAACAAGATGTGGTGTCTGAAAAAGGTTAGATGATCAATTTGGAGCAAGTACCACTGAGAGGGCTGTGAGAATGACAGGGACATACAGGAGGCTGATGGCTTCTTGGATTACCAGAGTGCCTAGAAGAGGTACGGCTCTCATTCCTAGTTGCAATTCCATAGTAAACAGAAAACACTCTCTTCAGGCCTCCCCAAACTACACTAATGCATTCTATTTAAAAACCTGAGTTCTGGGATAAAGAACAAGATCCAATTCTTGATAAGGTCAAAGCATAGAGAACACAAAAGAAAAATTAGAGCAGGCTGATTCTCTGGATGGATTAATCATAATTTTTGTAAACACTTGGTCAAAAATCTTGAAAGACAGCAGAATTTGCCGCCCCTGAACATGCCACTTTGACATACTGATTATTTTGAGCTATTAGGCACTTGAAAAACAGTACAGGCAGAGCGGCTTTCTCTGAATCCCCTTTCCTGCCTAAGCAGGGATGGTCCAAAAGGAACTCAGCTGTCAGAAATCCCCTCCCGGGAGTCTCATCAACCGGGAGAGAAAACTAGAAATTGATACCACACCCAGACAAACGTTGTCACAAACTATCATTCCTCCCATCTACTCTTGAAGGGTCCCTTCCTCTTTCCTAAAAGCCAATTATGCTCCCCTGAAAGGCCTACCTCCCCATCCCCTTTCCCTATTAGGATGGTATTTAAGCCAGACTTCTAAACCATCTCAGGGAGTTACTCATTTTTCCCTGGGTATCTCCCATGTATACATGTTAATAAACTTCTTTGTTTTTCTCTTGTTAATCTGTCTTTTATTACAGGGGTCTCAGCCAAGAATTCAGAAAGGTAGAGGAAAAATCATTTTTTGCCCCCTACAACCTCAAGAAATATTTAATTTTCCATTCACTTTATAAAAATGTTCCCACATCCCCTATCATTTCCCTTTATAATTTTTATCAGTTCTTCCATGGTCCCAGTTATTGTCTTTAGTTTGTTAGTTTTTATCTTAAAGAAGAAATTAAAAGTACTGACATTCAGTAATACATCTTATAAAAATCCTTTTCATCTAACTCTACTATTTCTAAAATCTTTTAAAAACCAACCTTCTTTGGTGAAAATACCCCACTGGAATCCAAAAATAAGTCACATGGTCTTGGGGTCAAAATCTACTCAAGATAGTGCCGGCAAATATGGAAAAATGAAAGAAGAGTCAGATAAGCAGGTTAAGGACAGGGACTGCAAAAGATGATTTAAAAGAAATTAGGAAAACCTCTACATCCTTCCAACTAACCTCTGTCTCTACAGTTAACAGCTTTGCTGGTTTGAGAAAGTCAAAGCCCTCTGTGGGCAGCATTCTTTAAAACCCATCATGAGACTGGCCTAAAGAAAACGGAACCTCAAGAACAAGTGTTTTTTTTTTTTTTCCTTTTCCCTTAGAAGTACTTTCTCCTAGTTTTGTTGAGATATGAATGACAAAGTCTGTATTTATTTAGGTAGTACAATGTCATTGTAAAATGTGTCAATTTGATACATATACACATTGTGCAATGATTACCACAATCAAGTTAACACATCAGAAACAGGTTCTAAAACTGAATTTGGATGTGGTCAGTGGTGTATCCCTTCCTTTCCTGAAGAAGTCTAGAAAGTTAAAGTAAGTAAGAGAAAGCTTTGGAAACAGGGATCTCAGTTTGGAATTCTGTGCTGTTTATAATACTTATAACACACAATACTTATTCAAGTTATTTATAATTTGTGTTAAATGCCATAATTTTACAAGTTGTTATAAAAATTTTCCTCACAGTTCTTAACACTGAAAGATGTTATAAAATACCTTTAGATATATGCAAAGGCACAATCTAAATTTTATCAAGCCTATAACTGCTAAAATCTCTACAATCAAACATAATATATCTGAATAAAATAATGTCTTACTGAAGGAAAAATTATTAAACTGAAAGTCATTGACCTATGGCAATATAAATATATGAAATACTGTTATTATTGTTCCAGGTCTAAAATATATATCTAAAATGTCTCTAAATCAATTTTCTTTGTTGAAAATAACACATCAGAATTTATAAAAAAGAAAAACCTAACCAGAAGAATCCTAAAAAAAACCACAGGACTATTTCATCTCACATAAAATGGAAGTACCAGTTGAAAACTCCATACCCATTCTATGCTAACCTAGAGAGACCATTATCAGACCCTTGCATGAAGGTGTTTAAGTATCCAATAGCTAATCTGAAATCATATGAAATGAAGGACCATTTATTACTAGTATGAAATATATGCTTTGTACATCAATATATGTTCTATTACTGTCCTATAAATAAGCACACAAAATAATCGTAATAGTTTTCCAATATCTAATAATAACTAAGAAGCAACTAAGCAGGGGTGCGGGTGGAGAGAAGGAAAGAAAAGACCTTGCTATTCTAATTAGCTAAAAACGTATCTACTACTTAACAGCTATGACTATGTAAGTAGGACAGTAACTACTGGAGTCATTTAAAAAAAAAAAAAAACTGAGAAGGGAGCAGGAGAGGCTAGAAGGATGAGGACAGGAACCGCTTTACTCAGCACAGTGGTCGTCTATCACACGAACTGTAAAGCAAACTGAAGCAGTAGTTTTCTACACAAACCTGAAGAGCTGAAACTGCTTCCAAAGAATTATAATTCAGGGCTGCTGGCATCTGTGGGGAAAACTACATAGAAAGAGCAGCCAAACTGAAGCAAGGTATGCTAGGTTAGGCTAGGAATTTAAGAGAAAGCAACAATGAAGATGAGGAAACATACTGAATCATGACCAGAAGTTATATATTTATACTGCCTTGGATTTTATTTTATAAACAGTAAACATTTCTGAAAGCATTTTAGAAACAGGTTGGCCTTGTATTGTAAGATGAAATCAGAAATATCAGAAATTAAGCCAAGTCTCAAGATTTAAAAGAAAAGGAAGAAGAGGGGCCAGCCCTGAAAGACACGAAGTGCCTCCTGACCAAGACAGACAAACAGTGTTTCTGTTTAAGTTTCACAACATTGTTCCCTACCTTTTTAGGTGAGAAAACCCCCAGGGTTCCTCCATCTTCCCGAATGGCAACTCCCATCTCAGCCAACAAGGCCTCTCTAGAAAAAGCAACAAGTGTATCAGAATAACAATACCAAAATGTCAAGTAAATCAGTCTAACTTGAATTGGAAAATAACCCAAAGCAAAAGCAACTGTCCATGTTTAAAGTCAGTAATACAAATGTGAAAGAATCTGCTTATCCCATCATTAACGAGAAATTATTTCTAAGAGAAATTGTACATTCAAAATAAAGTATGTTCTTGTCTTAGGTAAAGCTGTATTCACCCAAATAAGAACTCTGGCACATCTGACTTTGGAGGTAGACAATAATTCATAAATATGTCTATTAATATAAAAAAAGGAAGAAAGGAATATTCCCTGAAGGCAATACATCCACTTCAAAGAACCATTCCTTAAAATCCAAGAAAGCAATCAGAAAGTAACTTTGATATAGGGAGTATTATCTATAAATGTGATTTTCTCAAATGTCATGTTCCCATGACCACCATCATATTGATTCAACAATTCTAGCTTTAAATCTCTACAATAGAGAAGAAAATTGTTTCATACATTCACTTTACAAACACGTTAACACTCACTTCTGCCTCATCTTCCATGAAGGGAGAAGATAGGAACTAACATTTTTTAAATGTATATTTATTCCAATAGCAAAAGTATTATTTTGGATTATGTTCATCTTTAGGGTAGAGAATTGGGAGGTTAAGATAAAATACAGATTTTGAAAGTTTGCAACTGAAACTACTTAACCTCTTACCAAAGAGGTTCTAGAAAACATAACTCTGAAAGTCAGTAATCAGAACAGCTTTTTTTAAATTTGGGCCTTTATCAAAGGCAGTCTTTTTGCAAATTAAAAACTCTATCCTTCAATATCTTCAATTTTTATATGGACCCCTAGCAATACATAGTACAGTAACTAAGAACACGACTCCCTAGGGAACCTTTAAAATATGTGAATTTCACTTCAGAGTGTAAATTGGGCCATGAGTCCCATACGGGTTTGTTTGTTTTGTATTTGGGGAGGAAAGGTTCCTTGTTTTTAACTTTTATTTTATCTTTTCTTACTATAAAAGTAATCTAAATTCCCCAGAAAATTTAGAAACACTCAAGAGTTTAACTTCCTGACCTCTCCATTCTGATGGCCTCTGTTTTACGCAGCTTTTCTTCCCAGGTTTCATTCAACTCAGCAATGATCTTCTCCGATTCCTAAGGAGGAAGTACATAGTTAAGTGCCAAAGAGTCTTATAATTTAACATTCCGTGTCTAGGAAGAGCAGCAAGAAGCAGATGATGCCTTTTTGAGGATATGAGGCAGAATCTAATACGATGAGGTTTTTTTTTTCCTTTCTTAATATGTAAAGAAAGAAATCAGCCCCAGATGTATTAATTCTCTTTAAGCCCTAATAAAAATAGCTTAATAGTGTGTGTGTGTGTGTGTATATGTGTGTGAGAGAGAGAGAGTGTGTGTGTAGAAGGAAAGGTAATATTAGCATCCCAAAATGCAAAGCATTGTTTCTGACAGCCGCTGCTGCAAAAGAATAAAGCCCCCGAAGATACTTGTTGCTTTTCTTAAAATTATTTATTTATTTGGTTGCGCTGGGTCTTTTTTTTTTTTTTTTGGCTGCATTGGGTCTCCGCTGCTGCGCTTGGGCTTCTTCTCTAGTTGCGGCAAGCGGGGGCCATTCCTCGCCGTGGTGTGCGGGCTTCTCATTGCGGTGGCTCCGCTTGCTGCGGAGCACGGTCTCTAGGCTCATGGGCTTCAGTAGTTGTGGCACACAAGGCTCAGCAGGTGTGGCTCGTGGGCTGTAGAGCACAGGCTCAGTAGCTGTGGCGCACGGGCTTAGCTGCTCCACGGCACGTGGGATCTTCCCGGACCAGAGCTTGAACCCGTGTCTCCTGCATTGGTAGGCAGATTCTTAACCTCTGCACCACCAGGGAAGCCCTGCACTGGGTCTTAGTTGCGGCAGATGGGCTCCTTAGTTGCAGTTTGCCTGCTCCTCAGTTGTGGCACACAGCCTCCTTAGTTGTGGCATGCGAACTCTCAGTTGCAGCATGCATGTGGGATCTAGTTCCCTGACCAGGGATCGAACCCGGGCCCCCTGCATTGGGAGCTCAGAGCCTTAACCACTGCACCACCAGGGAAGTCCCTTTATTGTTTTTTGTTTCACTATAATTTCACCACAACACTGACAGGGTTCAGAACATGCTCCCCCCAAATATGGTATTATCTCGGCATATTGAATACTTTAAGCTGAGTGATTTAAGAAATGGTACAAGTAGGAAGGACTCTCTGAGCTCCTCTTGAAGCAAGTCGTAAGACGCTCATGAGATGTAACCTCCCTACACCTGGAGGAATGCAGCGTCCTTATTTCTCAAGATGAAGGAACACGAAGAGTATGAACAGATAGCCCTTCATAAGTTTCCCCAGTTTACTATAGGCAGACCTCATTTTATTATACTTCACTTTATTGCACTTCTCAGGTATGGCATTTTTTACAAATTGAAAGTGTGTGGCAACCCTGCATCGAGCAAGTCTACCAGCGTCATTTTTGCAACAGTATTTGCTCACTTTGTGTCTCTTGTGTCACATTTTGGTAATTCTTTTTTTTCTTTTTAATTCATTTTAATTTATTTATTTTTGGCTGCATTGGGTCTTCATTGCTGCGCGTGGGCTTTCTCTAGTTGTGGCGAGTGGGGGCTACTCTTCATTGTGGTTTGCGGGTTTCTCATTGCAGTGGCTTCTCTTGTTGCGGAGCACGGGCTCTAGGTGCACGGGCTTCAGCAGTTGTTGCTCGCAGGCTCTAGAGCGTAGGCTCAGTAGTCATTGCTCCACAGCATGTGGGATCTTCCCAGACCAGCGCTCGAACCTGTGTCCCCTGCATTGGCAGGAGGATTCTTAATCACTGCGCCACCGGGGAAGCCCACATTTTGGTAATTCTTGCAATATTTCAAACATTTTCATTATTAATTTGTTCTGGTGATATGTGATCAGTGATCTTTGATGTTACTACTACAATTTGCTGAAGGTTCAGATGATATCACTTTTTAGCGATAAAGTATTTTTAAATTAAGGTGGTTTTTTTTGGACATAACGCTATTGCACACTTAACAGACTACAGTATAGTGTAAACTTAACTTTTATATGCACTGGGAGACCAAGAAGTCTGTGTGACTCACTTTAGTGTGATATGCACTTTCCTGCGGTGGGTCTGGAACTGAACCTGCAATATCTTCGAGGTGCCTATACTCTTAACTCACACCCCCCTTTGTTCTATCACATATTCCCACAACTTTTCACTCTTCACCAAACCCAGCATAAAAATGTTCATGGTTAACACTTCTCTGGGCCTTCATTTCCTTATGAAGTCTTCCATGTCACATAAACAAATACTAAATAAATTTGTATGCTTTTCTCTTGTTAATCTGCCTTTTGTTAATCTGGGGCCCCAGCCAAGAACCTAGAAGGGTAGAAGGAAAGATATTTTTCCTCCCCTACCATACAATACCCCTCTGAACACAACCCAATTCCCGATATAGAAAGGTTTAATATTAATCTCATGTGAAGGCCTGCAGCCACTAGAGTGACAATTTCCCAATCTCTTGTTGAGTGTTTATTATATGCCAGAAATATAAGAACTAAAACACGTTTCCTGATTTCAGGAGCTTACTGTATACCAGGGAGAGAAGGAAGTAACTGATCATTCATTCATGCAGTAATTATATATAACTGCATTACATGCCAAGCCCTGTTCTAGGCAACTAGAGATATGGTAGGAAACAAAATTCCTGCCCCTCATGAGGCTTATATTCTCATAAGGAGACTCAGATAATCAATCCATTTTATCAGTAAGTCAAGTATATAGCATGCCAGACAGTGATAAGAGCTTTGTAGAAAAATAAAGCAAAGAAAAGAGGAATGTAGGGGGAGGGGTGGGTGAGGGAGCAATCTGCAGTGGGGTTGTCAGGACAGAGCTCACTGACAAGGTTCTACATAGGCAGACACAAAGGAAGAGCAGGGGTATGTGAGGGAATAGGTAGGAAATGCCTGGCACTTTCCAGGAACAACAGCATAGCTAGAGCAGCATGTTAGAGGATTGTGAACGGGAATGGTAGGAAAAAACAACAGGGCAGTGTGCTAAGTGCTACAACTGAAGTGTTCACAGGTCTGCTGCAGGGAGGATGAGTCAAGGCTGAGTGATACTCATATTGAGAATGAACTGGCCAGGCAAAAAATGGAGGGAGAGGGGTACCAAAAAGGGAGTTAAGCACATGCAAAAAGCAGGAGAAAATGCTAGTCCTGGATACGAAATTAGAAAGTCAGATGACAATGATGATAATGATGATGAGATAATAGTAGTGGTAGTGATTCAGGGTGAGAAGTCTTAACAGTTCCCAAATATTTCATTGTATAATTCATTTACCGGGCTATCGTATGAAGCCTCTGAGATCCCAAAACATAACTATCTACATAGAAAGAAACTGTGAATTTGTAATACAATAAACCCTGAGGCATCTGGCACTTGGTTTTCTGGAACGAGGCATGGTAGCATTTTAAAAAGCCGAGTAGGGCTTCCCAGGTGGCGCAGTGGTTAAGAATCTGCCTGCCAATGCAGGGGACACGGGTTCGAGCCCTGGTCCAGGAAGATCCCACATGCCACGGAGCAACTAAGCCCATGCGCCACAACTACTGAGCTTGCACTCTAGAGCCTGTGAGCCACAACTACTGGAGCCCGTGTGCCTAGAGCCCACTCTCTGCAACAAGAGAAGCCACCGCAATGAGAAGCCCGCAAACCGCAACGAAGAGTAGCCCGCTCTTGCCGCAACTAGAGAAAAGCCCGCGTGCAGCAACAAAGATCTAATGCAGCCAAAAATAAAATAAATAAATAAATTTTAAAAAAACAAAACAAAAAAAAGCTGAAAAGCTGAGTAAAGACTCAAGGAGTCAGAAGAAACAAACAGGAGAGCATGATGATGATGATGATGATGGTGATGATGACGACGATGGAGGAGAAGAACAGTAACAACAACAGGCTAAGCTAGACAAAGAGCAAAACTGATAAAAGTTAGAAAAGGCCTGGGCGTCAGTGAGGTGAATATAAAGGGGACCATGCAGCAGGTACTCAGAAATGAGTCGGTTACAAAGTGGGAGAAGCTAGAGCAAGGCTGCAGCGGAAGGCAGGAGGGTAGAGACAAAATCACCTAAACTGGCTCTCATCAACCCCCGAGCACACACAGAGGCTGAAAGACTAAAACAGCCCACTGAATGGCATCTCTACACAGTCCTCCAATAGGAATGAATAACATGCAGTGCATATGCCACTGCACTGCTGAGTGAGGAACCAACAAGCCACGTTAGAGGACCAGCAGCCAAGAAAAACCCATATGGTTACGGTAAGAAGTGAGATGGCCAGGGAAGGAAGTGTGCCAGGTGCCGAGTGGTCAACAGCCTACCTCTAACGTGCCACAAAAGTTATTCAACAACTGAAACAGGATAGCATTAAATGCTTCTGCAAATGACTATAAAAGGGCAAGTACAATATAAGCTGCCACCATAACCTACAAGATTTTAAGGCTTATTAAACACTGCTGGAGGGGGATGGGGGAGGGAAGCACTGGGAGTTTGGGATTAATAGATGCAAACTATTACATATAGGATAGATAAACAAGGTCCTACTGTATAGCATAAGGAACTACATTCAATATCCTGTGATAAACCATAATGGAAAAGAATATAAAAAAAAGAATGTCTATGTGTGTATGGCTGAGTCACTTTGCTGTCCAGCAGAGACTGGCACAACACTGTAGATCAACTATACTTCAATTAAAAGATTAAATTAAACTAAAGACAGATGGATAGAAACCTTTACACTCTCAAAGTGACAACTTCAAAAACAAAGGCATAGGATAACAGGATGTCCAAACCACAGCACCGAGACTAGTGCTTATTATATATACTGTGGTTCACAAGCCACTCTGATATTAGTTATGAAATACAAACTGACCTATGAGACACTTAAAATATTTTTTTCCTGGTTGGTTATCTTCAGAAAAAGAGTGTGTCAGAGCAGAGGTTAATCCGGCTGTAGTAAAGCTATTCTATTTTGGGGCAACTATAAACTCACCCCAAGGAAGCAAAGCTACTGTCTAGGAATCCTCTTACCATCTTGCTGCCAACTCTAATGTGACCTCTCTCTTTTTACTCACCACCTGGAGGGTAAATCAGAATATGAGCTCCTTGTAGAAAAGTTAATGAGTAAGCTGAGCAAGGTACAATATACTTTCCTTTTTCATTAGGGCTTAAAAGTTGCAACTTTTATGTTGTCTAGAAAGTTACTTTTTTTTTTTTTATTCTTTTAATTTATTTTTGGCTGAGCTGGGTCTTTGTTGCTGCACGTGGGCTTTCTCTAGTTGCAGCGAGCGGGGGCTACTCTTCGTTGTGGTGCCCGGGCTTCTCATTGTGGTAGCTGCTCCTTTTGTGGAGCACGGGCTCTAAGTGCAAGGGCTTCAGTAGTTGCAGCATGCGGGCTCAGTAGTTGTGGCACACGGGCTCTGAAGTGCATGGGCTCAGTAGTTGTGGCTCATGGACTCTAGAGTGCAGGCTCAGTAGTTGTGGTGTACGGGCTTAGACGCTCCACAGCATGTGGGATCTTCCCGGACCAGAGATTGAACCTGTGTTCCCTGCATTGGCAGGCAGATTCTTAACTACTGTGCCACCAGGGAAGTCCCTAGAAAGTTACTTTTTTTAAACTCTGAAGAAAGGTTAGAGAAAACAATACTGAGTGTCATTTAGCTAAACTTCAGTGCTGGAAAATGCCATTTATTCCAGAAACATTCTAGAAATATAGAAGCTGAGGACCAGAGAAACTAAGTGATTATCCCGAGGCCCCACTTCTCCCTGAGCCAGGTCTATAGTTGGGTTTCCTGTGTGCTCTGTTTTCCAATTAAGGAAGAATCAACAGCCTTTAAAGAAAATATTCTACGAAATAGCTCACCATAAATTAAGGAAGAGTGAGGAATATTCTTTCTTCAAGCCTGAATAACAAATTTAGTATAAATAAAATAGGGATGCCAACAGGAAGACAGCTTTCAGTCTGAGTCATCAACTTACTCTGCAGGCAGGCCTGGCATGCTGGTCTCCAGAGCTGCCCATACCTCATTCTAGAAACCTAATTTTAAGATTAAACTGAAATTGGGATTCATGCTTCAGAAATGAGGAGTCAAGAGGACACTCTTTAAGGGTCTTTCCTTCCTGCAGGTACTGTACATTAAAAAATTCTGAAAAAAGAGTGACATCAGGAGCATTTTTTTAAGCTCCAAGGAATGTTGGGCTCAGGCGTCATTCATTCACTCTGATCTCACATCATGTATTATCTAGCTATTGGTACAGCACTGGTTAATAACTATGTTCATAATGCTAAATACAATTTAATTACTTCATCATGATCCAGTTAAGGTGGCAGAGAAGTCCACAGAACAAGTCAGAAATATTTCCCCCCTAAAAAATTACAGTTTAACTTGTGGTATTTAAATAGTTAAACGCTTGCTACATGGAACATTCCTTGAAGCCATCAGATGGGTTTTACTGTACTGAACGCAGCATGCGTCATAAGTGAGCTCCAAGCGTGGGGCCCTCGGGCTGCCCAGCACAGCATTTACCCTTGCATGCTTCTGTAATGGATATTTGTGGATATTTATAGTCTAAGCCTAAGCAACACAGTACTGACACTGATGCCAGACTAATAAACACCAGAGGCACCACATAGTAACTGTAGCTACATATTTAAAACCTTATTAAGTCGGAATCCAAATCAAGGAGACAACATTTCAACTCAGTTTGAGCTGCAACTAAAAACTGAAAGTAATTACACTTTACTCTCTATTGCCAGAGGTTTGTGGAGGGCTCAAGATATTTATGATGGGGTGACATGGGTCTCTTCCATATGGAAATAGGCTATTCAATGAATGAAGCAATAGCAACTCCCTATGTAAAAGTGTTCTACCAACTGATCATTTTTTTTAAAGTTAAAAGGAAAGAGAAGCAAAGGGACATAAAATGTTAGGAAAATGGGGCCTCCCTGGTGGCGCAGTGGTTGAGAGTCCGCCTGCCGATGCAGGGGATGCGGGTTCGTGCCCCGGTCTGGGAGGATCCCATATGCCGCGGAGCAGCTGGGCCCGTGAGCCATGGCCGCTGGGCCTGCGCGTCCGGAGCCTGTGCTCCGCAACGGGAGAGGCCACAACAGTGAGAGGCCCGCATACCGCAAAAAGAAAAAAAAAAAAAAAAAAAAAAAAAAAAAATGTTAGGAAAATGAATTAACCTCCTGTATTACTGTTTTCCATTAGGTACAGTATTTTTCTCCTACAGTGTCATGTCTTAGGAATGCCACTTCTTCACACTCAACAATGAAACAGTCCACAAATGAGAAATTCTCAGGAATTTCTATCATACAAACACTGCCTTGCCCTGTGAACACAAGATATTATATGCCTGCAGCATTAAAATGTAAGTCTGCCGACATGAACTCTCACCATTCACAAAATAGGAGTCAAACTAAGGCGCTTATGCTTCAGTAAACTACCATGCTGCACTAAAAAACAAGATTGAACGCAAAACCATAAAGAAACTATTTTCTAAAGCTAGGGAAAATGGAAGATGTCATTTAGGTTGGCTTAAAGGAGAATTAAAACAGAAATTTATTTTCTGATAAAAGCAGTACAGTTTTGTTCTGTTTTTGCTGGGAAGTAGGGAGATTGGGGGGAGGGTTCCTTGAATAATGGCAGTGTTATTCCCTAGAGACTATCTGGAAGATACTGGGCGACCTAATGCTTAAAAAGTCTGCTCCACATCTTGACTCCTAACATTCAACATTATTTTCAGTTGGTTCCACTTGGCAGTTGGGAAGAATTTTTTTTCCTACATCAAGATGTGTGTTAAAGGGAACATAATCTCATTTGTACACTAAGGTTAAGATTCAAATAGTAAGATTCAAAATCCCCAAAGAAAAATAACATTTTATATTGAATAGTAAATGAAAGATTTCACTTTTCCTTTCCACAGAACCTCTGCATGTCCCCACTGGCCTGAACAGAACCCTACACAGTAACTTTGCCTACCGTGATAAAATACAGAAATAAAAGCCTTCTTGCATAGGGCTTCACGAACATCGTTAGTAAAATTTCAAAGTCAATTTCACAATAGCAGAAATTGTCCTTTCCTCTGCAATATTTAATGAAAAGGTTTCTCACTCCCTGTCCCTCTGCCAGGTATTTTAGAATTTCACCCACTTTCCACTAACAAGTTCTGAAGGAAGAAACAAGATTACTTTTGTTTCTGAAGCACTTTATGTTAGAAGTGAGTGAAATGCCAAGGAAAAGGTAGGCTGATTAAGAAGCAGAAGCCCATTCTTCATAGAAAATCTTTTTCAGCCTCACCTGCAAACCAAAATGAATGTTCTAGCATCTTCAATTATCAAGCTAAATTCCCTTTTAGCAAAAAGGTTCAGCAAACCTTTTCCGTCGTTAACCTGTCAAAGTGTGTCACTATTCTCAACGGTCCTTGAATGAGCAGCCATGGTGGAGAACACCGAGTGCGATGTGAAGGGGACTGCACGCTCGGGGCAGGACTGCAACCCCCCAGCTCCTTAAAGTTTCTTTGCTCTCCTTGTTTTTCCTACCCAGTACTCTTTTTTTTTTTTTTAATTTAAGTTCTAAGCAGCTAGTGGGAAGCAGCCACAAGCACAGGGAGATCAGCTCAGTGCTCTGTGACCACCTAGAGGGGTGAGATAGGGAGGGCGGGAGGGAGACGCAAAAGGGAGGAGATATGGGGATATACGTATATGTACCCCAGTACTCTTGAATACAAAGGCCACAAGGTACGGATAAAACTATCATCCTGGAAGTGACAAGCAGGGAAAGAAAAGGCATTTGTGTTGTTGTCACGGTGGTTTCATGGATGGCACCACAGGTGACAACAGTCTGCTCTCACTGTAGTCACCAAGGGGGAAGGAAGAACCTATGAGTCAGAAGGCTTTGCTGCTCCTAACGTTCGTATTCATGGAGAGAGACAGAAAGTACCTGACAGAGTCAGCAACAGGCTGGGAAAGCCAAGCTGGGTGCCCCGGCGGGTGACCGGCACACGCAGGACTCAAGTGCGCGCACCAGCACTAGGATCCGGGAGCCCATATGCACCAGCACAGGAGGGGGCGGCCCTTCCACAGCAGTGCTCACAGGGCTTTCTGTGAACTTCTAGAAAATATCATTTCACGTGTCTCTGAATAAACCTGGTACAGCTACTCAAATGTGCAAACTTTCTTTTGATTATACATTTTACTAACAGAAGCAGGGGCCTATACAGAATTCCATCTTCAAAATAAACCAAATGTTTAATTCGTTTCCAGTGAAATTTCTAACTAAACAATTTCACTGTGACTTATAAACTACCTCAGAATTAATGGACATATCTACTTATCAGTTACTTTGCCTGGCCAACTTACAATCTGCCTATGCATCCCTCCCCCCATCCCTGCCCGGCCATTTCAGACTCAAGTATTCTGGTGAAAATTATCTTACAAAGCAGCAATTTCAGGACACCTCTGAGAGTTAGAAAGTTCTTCCATATGCTGAACCAGAATCTCGGTGATTTTTAGTCCTAACTCTGCCTTGTGGAGCTACACAGAATACCTTTCACTGAATCTGAGTTACTACTTACCTTTAGACGTTCGATGGCTTCCTCTCCTCCAGGCGTAGACATGATTCTCTCCTGAATACTGGTCACAGATGTTATGCCCACCTGACTATTGAGTGAGCAGGAAGATGGAGATGAAGTAAGGGACCCCATGGATGCTGTGGAAAAATTGCCAGGACGTTGATTCTCAGAGGCTAGCAAGTACCTATGCTTATTGTTCTGAAAATCTTTCAGATCTGGGAGACAGAAAGAAGGGAAGGCAGAAAAAGTAGAAAAGAGGGAAAGGAGCAGGAGAAGAAAAAAGACAGGAAGGAACACCAGTGTAAGAAAGGACAGCATTAAAGCAGCAAGACCAAGACAAGTTATGATACAAAGACAAGTTATAATTGTTCTAGATGGCAGTTCTGAAACATGTCTACCTTTAATACTGGTATTTTAGAAGTTAAGAACCGCTTCTGAATTTGGAAACTAAAAAATTCTAATGTGGGTTAACATTGTATCTGTTAGGGGGTAACCAGAGCCTCAAAGGATACAGCTCAGGCTCTCCCTCTAAACAGCCATGCTACATTCCTGTATTCCTTCTATGGCTCCAAATCTATAACGTCTTAGGTTTATACTACTCTTAAATCCTGTTAGTTTGTAACAGTAAGGGAAAAAAGATGATCATTTATTTATCAATATCAATATATATCAGTCCGGCCCAGTATGTTATGTCATTCAGCAAAAATCCCCAAGAAAATGTTACACTGAACAAAAATCTGAGTGCTCAGTAGTGTTCTTTGCATGCTAAAAAGGATTTTTAAAATATGCCTTTTAAAAAAAGGAGAGGTAATCGTAGCAATTACAGGGATCTTGTATTAAGTCCTGGTTAAGAACTTAGGGCTGACTACCTCAACAGTGATGAACAATTAGCAAACTGCTGAATTTGGTGTAGCTTACATTCGTCTATTAGAGCAAGCAAAAATTAAGGCTGATTATCTGCTAATTTAAGTAAGGCTCTCACGCTGCCTAACCGAATGACCATGAGTCACTGGGGAGCTGAGCTCCTAGTATGGGATGTAAGTTTTAGGGACATACTTTCATTTACTAAGGTCTTTGATTGAGCTCTAAGTTTTGCTTTTAGACTTAGTTTTGGTAAAAAGAGCCACAAACAACAAATTCATTAATTTGCTATTTGTACTTTTCTTCATTAGTCATCTTTCTCAAATAGGCACCAGAGGAAATCCACAGGTATTGGTGCATTCCTATTTTTAAATTAGCTCTTTTTTTTTTTTTTTTTTTTTTGCGGTACGCGGGCCTCTCACTGCTGTGGCCTCTCCCGTTGCGGAGTACAGGCTCCGGACGCGCAGGCTCAGCGGCCATGGCTCACGGGCCCAGCCGCTCCGCGGCATGTGGGATCTTCCCGGACCGGGGCACGAACCTGTATCCCCTGCATCGGCAGGCGGACTCTCAACCACTGCGCCACCAGGGAAGCCCTAGATCATTTTTAAATGTAAGAAAATCTACATTGCTCAAAGTTCATATCAAAACTAAATAAGTTTTCCTTAAAAGATATAATATGAATCAACACGAAGAGTCAGAAGAAACATTATTAGCTCTTTCTGTGTCTACCCATGTGAATTTAATCAAAGCCAGTTCTTGAAGTCCCTTAAAACCAGCGGTTGCTTCAAGACAGTTTGAAAACTACCATCTGCAAATATAGAACATGGGAAAACAAGCAAGTTTTAAAAGGGGGATAGGAACTGGAGCAAAAAAGTTAGCCATCAGGTGATGGCAGCAAGGTGGGAAAGAATAGGATGGATGGAGTTTAGAAGGTCCAAGTGACACATGCAAGCCCTAAAAGGCTTAAGGGTAGTGACTGAAACAGAAACTTAGAAGTAGTCGAGGCTGCTTTCCTGCACATATACAGAATTAAAACTTAGTCATGCATAGCTTTTTGGGAGATTCCACAACTGCTCAGAAAAGAGGGAGGCAGCAAGCTGGCGGCAGCAGCACCTGGAGCACAAAAGCAAGAACAAAGGGTGTCTTTCCCACACCAGTATCAGTTGGCTTTGGAAATCTCAGACAGAGCTGTTCCAGTCCCAGAGTCACTCTGGATTAGGATGTTATAGTGCCTTCAAGGCTTAACCTCATCACAGCAGCCAGGGCTGCCTTTGGTTTCTCCTATGTATTTCCTCACTGTCTACCAAGTCTTGTTACATGCCCTACTGTAGAAATAAACAAATCAATAAAATCTAAAACTCAACCCACCAAAATCAAGATTCTTCACTTATTCTAATAATTTCTTGATGAATTATCTTAAAAGGGTAAGAAATTACTTTCTTGCCAACATAATGACAGATATGCAGCGGGTAATGAGGTGTGATCCTTTATAAAATGTCCTCATTTCAAGCACACATTTTAGACACCCAAGTTTTTTAAAATTTAATTTGTAATTCATGAAAAAGGGAAAAAAATGTTTACCTAACCGTCAAGTAAGCAGAGGCCCAAGATATGGAGGAAATCAACTTAGCATAAGCACAGGTGAGTGCTAATCCAACATTCACAAAGCTACTCAGTCATGGAGATTTGGCCAACTAGAAGTGATTGTTTTCAATTATATATACACTAAGGCTCAGAATTATACAGCTAATTTAAAAGGATTTTCCTAATAAATAATCAGGACCTGAAGGATCAAGAGGACAAAAAAGGCGTAATATGATTAAAAACAAGGGCTCTGCGTTACACTACCCAGTCTGACCACAAAGAAACCACGGGATCTCATTTAGTGGCAAACTACCCACTCCAGGCAGCAGTGTCCTCCTTGGCAAAATGGAGCTTTGTCAGAGTCACTGACAGGACTAAAGAGATAATATATTCAAGGTACCTAGAACAGGTCCTGGCACATTATAAACACTCAAAACATGTGAGCCGCTGTCATCACTATCATCATCATGTATGACTTTGGATTCAATTTAATCACATTTAAGTGGAAAAACTGAACAGTAGAAGCAGCAAGAGGTTTTTAAGCCTCTCGACTTTATTCAAGCCACAAAGTGAAATTCAGCAAAACTTGCTTTGCTAATGGAAAAGGGCAAAAATAGGAACATTTCTGAATCTACAGTATGCTCTGTCTGGGATTTCCCTGTTAGGATGGCTGGCATGCAAAGCTCATTTTAAGGCTGATCCAGCAGAGGCAGATTAGCAAGTCAGAGTGCTGGAAACACCCAGTACATGAAATACACACATTTGCCTCCACTTCCAGAGTAATCATCGATCAATGGATCAGCTGAAGGTAAGCAAGAGGGAAAATACAAAAAGGGTCAAAGTTCAGGTTCAGCAATGACAGAGGGAACAGAGCGGTATTTGGCATTTGGGAAGGTGGAAAAATTGACACTTAGAATAATATATTATCATTTTACAAACTGTATGTATTCATTTAAACTCAGGTGCTAATCAGTAAGAAGGACTAAACTAGAAGAGGCCTTGAAAATCTTATTAGAATTGTAAACACTATAATATTAATCTGACACTCAAAAAATAAAAATATGCTTTATTAAATAAACTCATATACTATTCTACCTGAATGATCTAGTTAACTCACTTAGGAGAACTTCTGATTAGACATTATGTAGGCAGATCACTGAGGTTAAAAAAGATTCAATTTAAGACAACATTGTAAGACTCTCTGGAAGTCTAATTCTTGAACTTGACAGGAATTGGCTATTTTCCCTTTCATAAGTTCATAAGGAGTGAGTTGGGGGGCATTCAATCATTTTGTAGGGGGGCAACCACTCAAAGGTAAATCTTATCTGAAAGTTGACTGGAATGGTGGATTTCTTACATATATATCACTACTACGTTAATCTAGAGAAACCCATAACACAAAAACAAAAATTTTAAGTAACAGTTTTATGAAGTGGTTAATTTCTCAGTGAGAATAAACTTAACATTCCAAATAAACTTCACTGCTGATCTAAAACAGAAATCTAATAAAAATACAAACAATGATATATTACGTTTTAAGAAGTAATTTCATGAGTTCAAACGGATAAGCTGGTATACGGTACATAAAGGAATTCTAAGATCATTTTCAATGAGTTTTCTTTTTCTTTTTTTTGGGGGGCCACAGGTCTTGCGCGATCTGTCCCCCAACCAGGGATTAAACTGGGCCATGGCAGTGAAAGCCCCAAATCCTAACCACTAAGCCACCAGGGAACTACTCTCAGTGGGCTTTTTAAGAAGTTAAGAAGAAACAAAAAAACTCTTGCCTTACCATCTAGCTGCCTCAAGTTCCTTAACTCTAAGTTTGAGAGCCCTCGAGAGGAAAGGAAGAGATTTGGTGCTGATCCTTAATTCACTTACTATCGATAATATCTCCCAACCCCTGAGCACGAAGAAGGTCCTTCAGCCGTGTCACCTCTTCCTTTAACTCACGAACCAGTTTGGCATTGGGGTCCTCATTGATAACCGCATTGCATTTAATTTGTTTTGCACGATCTGCATATCTAGATCCAAAAAGAAAACACATTTTTGCCATTCCTCAAATGCTCTACTTCTCATAAGTAACATACCATCATTTCTAAATCAAACAGCTTGAATATTTACACATTTTATGAGCCCTAATGATAATACATTTGTAGAAAGCTTTACAGTAAGTACCTTATAAAGATGAGGAAAAAGGCTCCAATGAATTTAAGTGATTTCCCCAAGATCACAAGGGAAATAAATATCAGAGAGAGGACTCAAAACTAATTTATTAGACCATATAGTGTTTCTTCCATTATATCAAAAATGTCTTTAATGAGACAAGAGTTGGAAGTTCCAGATTAAAGTAATGGAACCTATTCATACATAAAACTCCCCTACGAGTAAACATTCTGTCAGTAATTTTTAAAATATTACATGTACTCATAACTCTGTTACTTTTTATGATGTGAGCATTTCTATAATGACAAACATGAGAAGGGGACACTTCATTTTATAGAAATAAATATTGTAAGAAATTTCTACTATTATCTAAAAGTTATCCAAAAATCTCACCAGAGCAAATTTAATATCTTTCCTATGAAAAAGTTCCTGCCTTTCTCAATGAAACTGAAAACTATAAACAGGTAAACTCTATTATAATAAAAATCATTTCCCCCCATGTTTCCCCTGTTATGAGAGTGATGGATCATTGCTTGCTCAAGCAACTACCCACATAGCATATGAAAATCCATGGCGTAACAAGATGACTTATGGTAGCACTGTGTTGTGTTTAGCTATTGAAATCAAACTGGAGTACCTCAGAGTGCTCAAAGTTTCATCGTAGTTGATATCTGCTGGGCTCAGAGCAGCAACCATTGCAGTCCGAGAATTGCCACCTAAAACGATGAATCATAATTATCTCAAACCATACTCATTTTAGGAAAAATTTCATTGAATGTGTCAAATCAGACAGCACAGTCTCAGATCCCAAGATTTAATCAACAGATTTCTAGACTGCCCCCACACCAGGCACTGTTATATGCACATCTTAGTGTCTGGATGTACTGTGTCCAGTTTCCCTCTTCCCACTCCCATTAAGATCTCAGACACTCCACCAAGGCCATTCTTAGTGATGTCAAAGTCACTGGCAACATGGTCAGCACAACAGGCCATTCTCAGCCACTCCTTCTATCAGCAACATGTGACACAGCTAATCACTACCTCCTTCTCATTAAGAATGAGGGAAAGGGGCTACAGGAACAGTGAATGAAGGGCAAAAAGGCCGGAAAACATCAACAAAGAGGAGTAAGGGTTGGTAATATCTAATTATGTGCATCAAAGGAGCATGGGGTTTTCAAAAAGGAAGAAGGAACAACAGTTTGAAGCAGATGCATGTGGTCAGATAAACAACTACTTCACAGTTCATGTCCTGAAGTAAACGAGATTTGGAAGCAAACCCTGATTTAAAGGTGAGCAAATCCAGGGAAGTAGCCAAGATGGCAGAGCAGGAAGACCCTGAGCTCCCTCCTCCCACAGGCACACCAAAATTACAACTGTTTACAGAGCAGCTACTGATGAGAAAAAAATGGAAGACTAGCAGAAAAGACCTTCTGCAACTAAGGAAGGAATCACGAGACAGGCAGGAGGGGTAGAGATGTGGGATAGTTAAGACCCACAGCCCTGGGGGGGCGACCCACAAATGGGAGGATAATTACAATTGCAGAGGTTCTCCCCAAAGAGCAAGGGGCCTGAGCCCCCCATCAGGCTACTGCACCAGGAAGATGAGCCCCCAGAACGTTTGGCTTTGAAGCCCAGCAGGGCTTACTTTTGGGAGAGCCAGAAGGCTGTGGAAAACAGAGACTCCACACTTAAAGGGCACACACAGAGTCCCACCCGCTCCAGGACCCAGGGCAGAAGCAGTAATCTGAAAGGAGCCTGGGTCAGACCCACATGCTGATCTTGGAGGACAAGAGGCAGAAGTGCACCCTGGGGACACAGACACAGGCAGCAGCCAATTTTGGGAGCTCGTTCTATCACAAGGACACTGGTACAGGCAAGTCCCATTTTGGAATTCTCCCTCTAGCTTATTAGTACTAGGACTGGCCCTGCCCACCAGCAGGTCTGCTGCCTTAAGACCCGCAGAACCCACAGCCACTCCGGGACCCAGCCCTGTCTACCAGAGGGCCCAAGACCCTGCCCCGCACACCAGCGCACTGGCACTAGCCCCAGGGACCCTGGGACCCAGCTCCACCCACCAGTGGGCCAGCACCAGCCCCAGAATCCCCTGGGCCCCAACCCTGCCCACCAGCAGGCCAACACCAGCTTTAAGACCCTCAGGTCCCTGCAGCCAGAGACCTGGGAACCCAGCTCTATCCATCAGTGAGCTGACACTAGCCCCGGGATGCCCTGGGCTCCAGTCCCACCTGCCACCAGGCCGATACCAGCTCTGAGACACCTTGGACCCTTCAGCCAGCTGCCCCAGGATCCAGCCTCACTCATCAGCATGTCAACACCAGCTTTAGGACACTCCAGGCTCTGCAGCCAGCCCTGTCAGGAACTGGCCCTACCCACCAGCAGATCGACAACAGATCCAGGACCCCCAGCCCTGTAACCACCCACTCCAGAACCCAGCCCCACCCACCAATGTTTGGCAGCCTCCACACAAGGCAGGGCCTGGAAACCAACTGGACCGGGGGTCAGCCACGCCTACCAGACTTCCCACAGTAGTCAGCCTGCCACAAGAGAAGGACCCACGCAGCCCAAATAGGAGGCACCCCTAGAGCATATAGCTCTGGCGACCAGAAGGAAGTGCATTGCTCGAATGCATAGGACGTCTCCTACAAAAGGCCACTTCTCCAAGGTCGGGACACATAACCAACCTACCAGATACACAAATAAAAACAGCAAATTAGGCAAAATGAGGCAACAGAGAAATATATTCAAAACAAAGGAACAAGATAAAACCCCAGAAGAACTAAGTGGAAATAGGCAATCTACCCAACAGAGAGTTCAAGGTAATGATTGTAAAGATGTTCAAAGAACTCGGGAGAAGACTGAATCAACAGAGTGAGAAGCCAGAAGTTTTTAACAAGAGTTAGAAAATATAAAGAAGAACCAGAAAAAGATGAAGAATACAATAACTGAAATGACAAATACACTAGAAGGAATCAACAGTAGATAAGATGATACAGAGGAATGGATCAGTGAGCTGGAAGATGGAATAGTGGAAATTACTAAAGCTGAACAGAAAAAAGAATAAAAAGAAATGAGGACAGTTTAAGAGACCTCTGGTACAACATCAAGTATATTAACCTGACATGACAGGGGCTGCACGAGGAAAAGAGGGAGAGAACATATTTGAAGATATTAATAGATGAAAACTTCCCTAGCCTGGGAAAGGAAAAAGACATCCAGGTCCAGGAAACACAGAGAGTCTCAAACAGGATCAACCCAGAGAGGACCACTCCAAGACACATTATAATTAAAATGGCAAAAATTAAAGATAAAGAGAGAATGTTAAAAGCAGCAAGGGAAAAGCAACAAGTTACTACAAGGGAACTCCCATAAGGCTATCAGCTGACTTTTCAGCAGAAACTCTCCAGAATGGAGTGGCATGATACATTTTAAATGATGAAAAGGAAAAACCTGTAACCAATAATACTCTACCTGGCAAGGCTTTCATTCAGATTTGACGGAGGTATCAAAAGTTTTACAGATAAGCAAAAGCTAAAGGAGTTCAGCACCACCAAACCAGTTTTACAAGAAATGTTAAAAGGACTTCTCTAAGTAAAAAAGAAAAGGCCACAACTAAAAACATGAAAACTACAAAAGGAAAAATCTCATTGGTAAAGCCAAATATACAGTAAAGGTAGTAAAGTCATGTATAAAGCAAGTAGGAAGGTTAACAGATAAAAGTAGTAAAATCATCTATATCCTCAGTAAGTAATTAAGGGATATACAAATTAAGAGATGTAAAATATGATGCCAAAACATTAAACGTGAGGCGGGGGGGATGTGCGGTAAAAAGGCTGAGTTGTTAAAATGCATGAACTTACGAGATCAGTAATTTACAATAATCCATATATATAGATTGCTATGTACAGTGTGGGAAATACAGTCAATAACTACAATAATATCTTTGCATGATAATATATCATAACTAGACTTGTGTGATGATCAGTTTGAAATGTATAGAAATACCAAATCACTACTTTGTATAATAGGAACTAACATAGTGCTGTAGGTCAACTATACTTCAAAAACAAATAAACAAACAAACTCACAGAAAAAGAGATCAGATTTGTGGTTACCAGAGGCAAGGGGTAGGGCAGAGGGGAAATTAGATGAAGGTGGTCCAAAGGCACAAACTTCCAGTTATAAGATAAATAAGTACTAGGAATGTAATGTACAACTTGATAAATATTATTAACACTGCACTATGTTATAAATGAAAGTTAAGAGAGTAAATCCTAAGAGTTCTCATCACAAGAAAAATTTTTTTCTATCTCTTTAATTTGTTTAATCTATATGAGATGATGGATGTTCACTAAACTTTCTGTGATAATCATTTCATGATGTATGTAAGTCAAATCATTATGCTGTATGCCTTAAACTTATACAGTGCTGTATGTCAATTATATCTCAATAAAACCAGTAGGAAAAAAAAACAAAAAAATTAAATTAAATTAAATTAAGGTGAGCAGCAAATCCAACCAGCTTGAATCAAGAGAAAAAAGGAAAAAAGGAAAGAGCACTTAAGTTAGTAATAGAGATTTTTCTTCTCAAAAAACAGACATACAGGACAATTAACCACAAAACATAATCAGTAAACAGCTTTAAAAAGATCCATACACTGGGGTGGATCAACATACCTAGATTTTCTCGAAGGAGCCAAGTAAGTACAGAATCTCTGTACGGAATAAAATCAGTTTTCTTCTTCTTCTTACTCTATTAAACAGAAAGAAATGGGCTTAGCCTCTCTTAGCGTTGTTAGAGAGGAATAATTCACACAAAAGGCAAACCAGTCTAAAATTCCCAAGTAAATTAAATTACAGTAGGATGTCATCACTCCTAAAATTTAACACTCACAGCTTCAGTTCTTCACAATACCCAAAGCTCATCCAATAAATAATTTTTTTATATTTTATTTTGAAAAATTTACAACATACACAGCAGTTTGGAGAGTAGCATAATGAGCTACCACATATCCATCATGCAGCTCCAACCATTATCAATTTTTTGCCAATCACTTTTCAATTATCACTCAAACACTTTTCTATATTTTTTCTTCCTGAACCATTTTGGAGGAAACTGCAGACCCCATGCCCTTTTATCCCTAACCACTTCAGCAGATCAGGACATTCTCTTACACAGTCACAGTTCAAGGACCAAATTCAGGAAATTTAACACCAATACAATACTATTATCTAATACCCTGTCTCGTGTAGGGCTCTAAAGCAAATCCAACATTCCACCTAAATATACTTCAGGTACATATCTCTAACAGAGGAGGACTTTATAAAAAAGAAAAAGTAACTATAAGACCATTCTCACACTTAGCAAAATTTACAGTAATTCCTTAATATCATCTACTACCCAATCCTCAAATAATAATTTCTACTTCTGCAGAGGGGCAAAGATGAATCCTGTGTGTTCCAGGTTGGATGTGTAGGAACAACTCATTTAGTTAATGAATTTAGTTGGCCAACCACCAAATCAGCAAGTGGGATATTGCATATCTAGTAACTCTTGTATATTAATACACATTTGGTTTCTTTAAAAGGAAATTATGTTCAAAATAAATCCAACCATTAGAATTCAGGCTCAAAGTGAAAAGGTCTAAGAAAGTGATGTCATTTGCTAATCTGGAGATTTAAAAAGACTGCAAGATAAAGTTTCTATATTTATGAAGAGTTTACTTGTTTGCCGTACACCTGAAACTAACATAACATTGTAAGTCAACTATACTCCAATAAAAATTTAAAAAAAAACAGTTTACTTGTACTGCTCTCTCCATGTCCCTTCTCATTATCACAGGATAAAGCAAAAAGCACCAACGCAAAGCCAGTGCTGAAATGGAGGAAATTACATCCTCTGAAAGTAAAAAACAATGCAAACGCTTTGTGTATAATAGCTCCTCCAATATCTGCTGGCTGAGTACTATGTCGTGACAATTTAAGAAGCTACTAAGGGGACCTAGAGGGATGGGAAAGGGAGGGTGGGAGGGAGAGGCAAGAGGGAGGGGATATGGGGATATATGTACACATATAGCTGATTCACTTTGTTATACAGCAGAAACTAACACAACATTGTAAAGCAATTATACTCCAGTAAAGACGTTAAAAAAAAAAAAAAAGAAGCTACTAAGGGGAAAGCCAGAGTTCACTGACCAACATTTCCCCAGTAATAGGCAGTTTTATAATCCATTCCTGGTATAATCTGAGGTTACATTAAACTAAGGATGATCTACTTCGTGCTAAAGCATGGGTATTCAGAAAAATAGTACTAAGTAGCTGACTCTGGTTTCCTGAGGAGGAAATGAAGTAGGCAAGCTGGCACTTGAATTCCATCTCATCATATACGTCCCCTACATCTCATCCCACTCCACCCACAGACATACGTTCCACCAATTACAAAGTCCTTTTCCACAGCAGGTTCTATTTCTAAATTACACAGACCTTTAGCGAGAATTAACCGTCTCAGTCATTCACAGCCGAGTGCGACTTTCATTCCACTATAAAATTCTTGGGGCCTGAAACCTCAGTTTATCCCTTCCATTCTCCACTGCAGCTAAACACTCCACTTTGCCTGTGGTTAGTACTGAAAATGCTGCAAGATTTAAAGTATGCCAGTTACAGTGACTGCCAACAGTACTGTAAAAATAAGCAGTGTCAGATTCTGAAATGTTCTATTTTCACTTCTGTCAATTAGACTAAATTAAGAAGTAGTTAAATGAAGAAGCATAAATAGAACTTCAATCTTTTCCACTTGAAAATACCACAGAACTTTAGCCATTTCTTCTCTATTTGCTCTCATACAAATTAATCTCCTGTTCTCACATCCATAATGTTTCCAAAATAAGTGTTTCAGTATTTACATAAAAAGCTTTACTTAGATCATTAACCTCTCTAAAAAGAAATACTATTAAGTATGGATGGTAATAATCCTGTTTCTCCCCTCAGCGGAAATAATAATACATCTTAATTCACCAAAACTCATGCTTGTTACATAAAAACTAAAATTTATTTCTGATCTGTTACAGTTTATGACACAGATACAAAGTACTAAACTGGGTTTTATAAAACTGATTTAAAAAAAATCATTTGCGGGCTTCCCTGGTGGCGCAGTGGTTGAGAGTCTGCCTGCCGATGCACGGGACACGGGTTCGTGACCCGGTCCGGGAAGATCCCACATGCCGTGGAGCGGCTGGGCCCGTGAGCCATGGCCGCTGAGCCTGCGCATCCGGAGCCTGTGCTCCGCAACGGGGGAGGCCACAACAGTGAGAGGCCCGCGTACCACAAAAAAAAAAAATCATTTGCAAAATTTTGTGGCATACAGCAGTGTGGGAAATACATAGAAAACTAGGACTCTTCTTCTGGTTGATATGGATGTTAACAGATAAGCAAATGGACAAGTTAGAGTAATCACTAAATTTTAAGTCTTCATTGTTCTGGGACCCAGATTAGATATGTGAAGAATATCCACACATGTATAATATCAAATAAGAGAGAGGTGTCTTAATCTAAGGCAGCTTTACAAAAATAAAAAACAGAAAACAGGGGCTTCTGGTGGCGCAGTGGTTACGAATCCGCCTGCCAATGCAGGGGACACGGGTTCGAGGCCTGGCCAGGGAGGAACCCACATGCCACAGAGCAACTAAGCCCGTGCACCACAACTACTGAGCCTGCGCTCTAGAGCCCACGAGTCACAACTACTGAAGCCCATGCACCTAGAGCCCGTGCTCTGCAACAAGAGAAGCCACTGCAATGAGAAGCCTGTGCACTGCAACGAAGAGTAGCCCCCGCTCGCCGCAGCTAGAGAAAGCCCGCGCGAAGCAATGAAGACCCAACGCAGCCAAAAAAAAAAAAAAAAAAATTAAAAAAAAACAGAAAAAGAGCATTATGTTTTATTAATATTTTTGTAGAAGTAGAGAATACACAAATCTATACATTTAAAAATATTTCAATGCAGACACTGCCTCTATCCCTGATGTTACTCTGTGATTCAGAACAAACTGTTAAAGTGCTCTATTATTTATGCTAAAGAGTAGTAATAAATTTTAGAATATCTGTGTAGAATTTAAGGAAAACAAAAATCTATTGTATCTGGATTAATAAGGATGCAAATAATGTGTTTTGTAGATACAGTTAGAAATTTAACTTTTTCTAGAGCCTTCACTTTATGTATAATCAAACAGTAGAAAAAATTTTTTTAATGATTAAATAATCCATGACTTTCCATGGTAGGAAACAAGATAATACAAAGAGGTTTTAAAAATATATACCAATAATATCAAGAAGCCAGCTATGTTTTAGAATGGTACCCATAAGAAATTTCTTTGATTGCTCTTTAAGAGGTTTATAGGCAACTTCTTCAAGTGACAATCTTATAGATCGCTAGGAGAAGCACCATAAGATAACACAAGATAGAAGCATCCTCAAATTTCTCTCTTGTTCCCTTATTCATTCTCCAAAGCACATCATGTTCCCTAAATTAATTTTGGTGTGTAGTCTCATGATTCATGGTCACCCTAAACAGTAATTCTAAATTCCAGGGCTAGAAAATAAATAACAAAAAGTTTTTTGAAGGTCCCATTCCTACTTAGGCCTCCATATATCCTGCTGAGGATTTAAAATCATCACAACTGATTACACAGCTAGTTTATTTCCACCAAGCCCCACCATACCTTGCTGGTGCAGTTATCCTACAGATGAAAGCATTTAAAAGAGAATAAAAACACAGGATAAGTCTCCAAATAGAAAATACTTTGTTTAAATTTTAAGTCATAAATTGAATATGACTTCTCAGAGACAAGCAAGAAAACATTTAATTCTGTACTGTAAAGCATACAGTACCTAGTAGTTCCTTAGCTTCTAACCTAAATAATGAAGCCCCTTATACAAAAATTGTTTCAGCTTTAGTGTTCCACAGCTAAGGAATAAGAAAAAATAAACTATTTAAAAAAGTATATTATTGGCCCACAGATCAACAGCATTCACCAAGGCAAATTGCTCAAAATACTATAAAATGTACAGTATCCTATTTAGCAAAGATCATATAAAAAAGAATATGTAATAAATGCTATACTTGGTTTTTATGAGAGATATAAAACAAGGTTCAAATAGTCAAACCTTAGGTCTTTGCAAAGACCTAGTTTTAATTCTAGCCTTTACAGATCTACATTTACTTTCATTCTCCTTAATCACTTTTATTTTCAGTACAAAGTCAAAGTGTGTTATACTCAGCATCTTATCTGAAAAGCTTTAAAAGTAGAAAGGCAAGATTATATAAAAGGACCAAGAGAACATCCTTCATAAGCCACCATAAAATATCGCCAAGTACATATGTTGAACAAATTTTCTCATGCAATGAAGTATAACACTTACCACCTCTGCCAAGGCTGAAATGACTTTACCCAGAGTTGTAAGAGACTTATTAATATTTGCTCCTTCCTGAAATCAACACCAAACATAAAAGAATTATGATAATTTCTACTATTGCCACATCATATATAACACATAAAATACAATTAACCATATGCTAGCATTATTTGTTTATTTATGACCACAAGTTCTAAAAACCTCCTTTAACCCTCAATCTTTACTCCTCTCCACTTGTTGACATGCCAGGACCACATGCCTAACCCACAGTCCCGAAGTATCGTCAAGATGTCTGTGCTCCAAAAACTTACAGATGCAGCCTTCTTCCAACAACTCAATGACATGAAATTTCTCCTCCTGTTAAGCATATCTCTAGAAAACTCCATGCTTGTTCTCACATCTAGATCTTGTGTATTCTTTTCCCATTACTGTCCCTTACTTCCATCTAACCAAATTCTGACTGTTCCTCAAAATACAATTCAATTTTCACCTTGACCATGAAGTTCACCTTAACTATTATCATGTAACATATCTTTGCATTGAAGTTACAGATCAGAAGACAGAAAATTTTTTCTATAAAAGGTTTTGTGGGCCATGTGGTCTCTGCTGCAACTTCTCAACCCTATCACTATAGCACAAAAGCAGCCACAGACAATACACAAATAGATGTAGCTGTGTCCCAATAAAATTTTATTTACAAAAACAGGCAGTGGGCCGGATTTGGCCTACTGGCCATAGTTTGCTGACCTGTGTTATAGAACTTTTTTTTTTTGGCCGTGCTGCACGGCTTACGGGATCTTAGTTCCCCGAACAGGGACTGAACCCACGCCCTCAGCAGTGAAAGCAAGGAGTCCTAACCAATGGACCACCAGGGAATTCCCAAAGAACATTTATGACTAGGCTATTTGTTTGGTAAGATAAATACCTTTAATCGAGTCCCTTTGGCACCAGTTGAATCAGCTCGTTCACTTCCCGCTAGATCCACCAAGCTGATTTTACTGACCTGGTAAAGAACAATAACACTGGGGCAATTAAAAAATAAGCAAGGTAGAAGTAGAAAACATTTAGAGGCAAGAAATTAAAAGATTAAGTCATAGAGAACACTAAAAATATTAATTAGACCTCTTATACGTGGCATAAGAAGACAAACATACTGTAGTCAATTTAAAGAGCATGTAAAAAAACTTCATATCAATTATCTTGGTTTAAAAGAAGTAATTTTAGGATAAACATTTTAAAATGGTATGTCATAAAAATGTATAAAACTCATTAACCCATTAAATGGCATATTAAAAATGAAGCTTCTAACAACTGGAACTCTCACACACTGCTAATGGGAATGTAAAATTTTACAATCGCTTTTGAAAGCAGTTTGGCAAATTCTTAAGAAACTAAAAACAACAATAAACGCGGTACACCTACCGTAAGACTCAACCATCTTACTCCTAGGTATTTTTTGTTATTGTTTTTTATTCTTTTTTTAATTCTTTTTTTTTTTTTTTTTGGCCACACCGTGTGGCATACAGGATCTTAGTTCGTCGACCGGGGATTGAACCCACACACCCTGCAGTAGAAGCATGGATTCTTAACCACTGGACCACCAGGGAAGTCCCCTACTCCTAGGTATTTACCAAGAGAAACAAAAAACAAGTATGCACACAAAGACCTGTGTACAAATGTTCATGGCATCTTCATCCGTAATGATCAAAAACTGTTCATTTAAATGACCATCAACAGATGAAGTAATGTACAAACTGTGATCTATCTATACAATGGAATACTGATCAGCAATGAAAATGAGTGAACTATGGATACACACAACAATACAGATGAATCTCTAAATCTTTATGCTAAGCTGAAAGAAGCTGGCAGAAAATAGTACGTACTATATGATTCTATTTATACAAAATTCTGGAAAGTGTTAACTAATCTATAGTGACAGAAATCAAATCAGGGATTGCCTGAGGATGACAGTGGAAGAGATTACGAAGGGGCATAAGGCAACTTTTGGGAGTAATAGAAATTTGCATTATCTGAATTGTGGTACTGGTTTTACAGGTGTACAGGTAGTCCCCCCTTATCCGCCGTTTCACTTTCCACAGTTTCAATTACCCATGGTCAACTGCAGTCAGAAAATATTAAATGGAAAATTCCAGAAATGAACATTTCATAGGTTTTAAATTGTGTGTCATTCTAAGCAGCATGATGAAATCTCGCTCTATCCTGGTCCATGCCTGGGATGTGATCATCCCTTTGTCCCGCATATCCCACTCCTTAGTCACTTAGCAGCTGGCTCGGTTATCAGACCAACTGTTGTGGTATCACAGTGCTGGTGTTCAAGTGACCCTTATTTTACTTAATAATGGCCCCAAAGCGCAAGAGTAGTAATGCTGGTAATTCGGATATGCCAAAGAGAAGCCGTAAAGTGCTTCCTTTAAGTGTATGCTGAGGTTGCTAATATCTGCGGTAACAATGAATCTTCTATTCATGAAATTGTGAAGAGGGAGAAAGAAGTTCATGCTAGTTTGGCTGTTGCACTTCAGGCTGCAAAAGTTATGGCCACAGTGTGTGATAACTGCTTAGTTAAGATGGAAAAGGCACTAAATTTGTACAATAAGATATTCTGAGAGTGAGAGAGACTACATTCACATATCAATATCACAGTATACTATTGTAATTGTTCTATTTTATTATTGTCATTAATCTCTTACTGTGCCTAATTTATAAATTAAACTTTATCCTAAATATAAATGTATGGGAAAAAAACAGTATATATAAGGTTTTGATACTATCTGCAGTTTCAGGCATTCACTGCGGGTCTTGGAATGTTATCTCCGGCAGATAAAGGGTGGGACTACTGTATACATATGTGATCCAATTTTATACTCTAAATATGTGTTGTTTGTTGCACTTCAATAATACCTCAATAAAGTTGTTTAAAAATTTTTTTTAAAGCTTCAAGAAAGTTTACAGAAAAGTATCCAAAACAGATTATCAAGGAAGCTATGGTTATGGGTTAACGTCATTTTTTTTGTAGATTTAATATCAGGGAAGAAAAGAAAAAATGCTTTCACATAGCATGTTCCTTGGTGCCATTCAAATACTGACTACTAAATGACATTAATATAGAACCTCTGGCTAGGAAGTGTCAAGTTATTTGATCACCTATATGAAGAGTGTATTTTGAAAAACAATCTTCAGCTGAAATGAACAAACAAGTCACCAACTAAAAGCTGATTTTAGTTTTTAGTGATATCAGCATCACAAAGTACTCAGTTTATAAGGCAAGATCTTTTATAACAGCCAGGACAATAAATCTAACTTCAGATTTAAAAATCCAGCTGCATGCTACTTAGGAATGTAGGCAGAGTAGAAATCAACGTACATCTATTATTAATAGTAATAACAATAAAATTAACATTTATTGAGTGGCTACTCTGTGCCAGGCACTAGTAGATGCACTTACCCTATATTAATATTTACTCCTCTTCACCAATCCTACGAGGTTAGAGAAACTGAGGCACAAAGGCTAACTTGCCCAACATAACACTGCAGAAAAATGGCAGAGCTAAGATCTAAAGCAAGCAGTTTAATCCCGAAGTCTACTATATTTAACCAACCACTGTAGAAAATGAGAAACTAACAAGCACAGGTATTTGACGAACATCAGAAATGCTGTGCAGTTATTTTTTCCCCAAGAATAAAATACATCTTGTCTGCTTAATTGTTTGCTTAAACAGTTAAATTCCACAGTAACATTATCAGAGCTCAAAAAAGTAAAATACAGATACCAGAGAAGTTAACAAGATAATTAAGAGATTCTGGTCAAGAAGAAAAGGAAGGATCTTCTCCCCCACAGAACTGCTTAACTCTACTGCATAGAGCAGTTTTTGAGACTCAAAAGTCTTGGATTGTTTTTTCTTAACCTTATTTTCTATCTTGCAATTTCACTCAAGAACCCATGCTCAAAACTGGTTTAGAGTGGAATGAAAATGACGAGTGGAAAGTATAAAATACCCTTCATTAAGTAAAAGGGCAACTTTCTTCCCTTCCACAAAATCAGAAGGTAGCAGGAGGGACTTCTGAAAATCCCCATTCCACACAACTCAAGCCCAGACACTGAAGTTCTCCTACCTTCTCAGTGGAAAGGTTGGTTTCAGTATCATGTTTCTTCTGGGTGAAAACAATGGTAAACACAGCGTGGGAACGGCTACTTGTTTCATTCATGTTGGTAGCTGCCACTGTCCTAAAACAACATAAATGTGACCACATGACAATGGAATCCTTAGATGAATGTTAAAATGACAGTAGCCTTCAAATTATAAGCATAACAATCACAAGTGACAGCTTTAAACTTATTCAGATTACAAGATTGTCACTTATACAAAATTGCTCTCAATATACCTTATCTGTCAACTTATCAAGTTACCTGCCAACTCCAAAGGCACCCCATCAGAATCATTCTTCATACTCCAGCTATACCTTTAGAAACCACCAAGGCATTTGATTTTTATTCTTTATTAGGTGCTCAGTTATTCTGGAATCAATTACTACCATAGGCATGTGATAACCAACATTTTACCACAATTTGATGAAAACCTAATAGTAAAACGTAAAGTTCTAACGTGCATTGTTTGGATGAGAAGGATACCATATATGTTGAGGACGCTGCTTCTCTAGCATAGCTAGAGGATCAGAGGACTCCACAGTGAAAGCAACTTTCCTAGTTATAAATGTGGTCTCAAATCCTTAACCAGGAACAAAAGGCCTCAAAATGTACCAAAGACCTCAGTCATCAGTCTATTTACTACCATACCTGGCTTTGTTCCCGGCATCCATGAGGTCAGCAATGTCTGTGTAGGAAGTTACTGCCAACTTTGACAGATCCTCCACATATGGGCCAAGAAGTGGATGTTCACGCACACGCAAGTTACCCTTGTTTTTTGGATTCAGCAAGTCTCGTACTCTTTCACAGTAAATTTCCATGTAGCTCACCTAGGAACATATTATTAAAGTGATTTAGAGGACCTGGAAAAAGAAATCCTATACATTAAAAAGATTTTAAAATCTTTTCACCTTTTATTAAAAGCTCTACAATTAGAGATCAGTAACCTTTACAACGTGAAATACCAATTCCAGTCCCTTTTATTCTATTACCAGTAACATAGATATAACTGAGTAGGTTAGAACCAGCCTTCTGACTTCCTCAGGAAAGAAAAGGGGGTAAACAGGCTCTCTCAGCACACAATAGCTGCTACTTGTCGTAGGCAGAAAAAATATCATTTTTAGTAGTAACTTATCAGTTATTAGTGTTTTGGTTTTTTTTAATGCATGCTGTTGTCAATAATTGGGGATTACAATGAGGTTATTCCAAAAGCTTGGAAACAAGACTTCTATTAGTGTTAAAACCAAGGAACAACATCAATATTCCAGAGCAGGGAAGACAAAAGAGATCTGCGACTCATACTTTAAGTCTGGCCACATTGTGACCAAACATATATCTATCAGAAGGGGTAAGCGTTGGTGAGTGTGGAACCTGATTGTTTGGGAAGGGGAAGCCACAGACAGTGCACTTCAGGAACTCTTGTCCCATCAGCAAGAACATTCCTATCATGGAAAGGGATGTATTAGGCTATCATTTCTTCATCTGAAGCAACTGAACATTTAATTTGTCTAATCAACTCCTCTCCAATTCCATACTCACCAAAAAAAACAACCGGGTTCCAATAGAGGTCTGCCCACAGGAGGATAATATACCAGTCTTGCTAATGTGAGTGTTCTGGTCAGGGTAATATTTATTCCTCATGGGAAAGTAACAAACCAACATGGTGGTTTCCTAACATCAGTCAGATGAGCTTCATTCAAGAGTCTGGCTTTGAAGGATCTATAAGATCAGACTTCTAAGCAACCAAGGCTCTGAAGTGGGAAAAATTCACCACAGTAAGCCTCATCACAATGCTTCCCTAGGAATAAAACACTTCTGTGTCACCGAGATGTTCAAGCATACAATGTAACTCCTGCATTCTTCAAGTTTAAATTTCTAGAGAAACATTTTCAGAATATCTGAAATAAAACTGTATCTCCATTCCATTCTCTTTCAGTCTGCTCTGACTATATTTATACTGTATTTTAAAATCAGTTTTAAAATACTGAAAACCCTCAAAAGATAACTTATCTATTACAAGAATAAAAAAACAGGACAACAAATATTCTTTCTTAAAGCAGGTTATCCTAGATGAGAAATTGAAATGGCAACTTTAATCATTCTCGTGTACTTAAAACTCGTACATACAATCCTGAATCCCAGGAAGATATTATATTTTCTTGGAAAACTTGCTGTCCCTTTTCACACAGGCATGGTACTAAGAGGACCCAAATAACCTGAGTACGGTTGATGTGCTCTGTTACTTATTCTCTAATATGCAAATCCATCTAAAGACATCACTACTTCTGAACTAACCATCATAGACCCCACTTGGCAAATTCAATTCCCTGAGCACCATTAGCTTCCAGTCACTTTATAGGCACTTGGCATACATCAGTAAATAAAGATCCCTGCCCTAATGAGCTTATGATTCTAAAAGGGATACTGAAAATAAACAACAAACATAAAAAATAAGTAAAATATTATAAAGTAGGTTAGAAGTGATGAATACTATAAAAAAAAAAAAAGAACAGAGTAAGAGAGGTCAGGAGTGCTGGGGTAGAGGGCAAGTTGCAAAATTAAATAAGGTGGTCATGGCAAGCCTCATTGAGAGAGTATGATTTGAGCAAAAGACTTGGAGGTGAAAACTTAGTCAAAAAGATACTGGGACTTCCCTGGTGGCAAAGACTCTGAAATCCCAATGCAGGGGAACCGGGTTCAATCCCTGGTCAGGGAACGAGATCCCATACGCATGCCGCAACTAAGAGTTTGCATGCCACAGCTAAGGAGCCTGCTTGCCGAAACTAAGGAGTCTGCCTGCTGCAACTAAGACCCGGCACAACTAAATAAATAAATATTAAAAAGAAAAAAAAGAAAGAAAAAGACATCCAGGAAAGAAAATTTCAGGCCAAAAGAAATGTAAATGAAAAGGCACTGAGGTAGGAATGTTCCTGGTGTGTTCCAGAAACAGCAAAAAAAAAAAAAAAGAAAAAAGAAAACAATAAGGCCAGTGTGGCTGCAGCCGAGTAAATAAGGGAGAGAGGCAGGAGAGGAGGTAGAGGTCCCACCAATGTGAAGAACAACGAAGTATCAATTAGGGATACACTGTGCACTCCAAATAAGCCTGTGAACTCTGAATAGTATGAAAGAAAATGGCAGCTTCTTTTATTACCTATAAGCTCAAAAACTTCAATCACATTGTCACTCTCCCTATCCTTTGAATTTATTTAAAATGTATGATATTTTAATAAGAATGATTAATAAAGATCTACTGATTTTCATTTGCTATACATTTAACATTCAAAAAAGAATAGTTATAGGATGAGACAAGCTATTCAGAGAATTCATTTTAACAAAAAATATTTTTAGAGCAGCACATTCCCCTTTTGGTGCATGATAGTCACCAGGCAGAATTCTTTGAAATTTATACAACACTTTACAGGTAAAGAAAAAACCCAAAGCAGCTAAGTGGATCAACTAAGAATTGCATAAGACCTATAGAAAGTCACAACATATACATTTTAAAAAATCTAGAAGTCACTTAAAAAACAGACTGATTTTTCAGAACAACAAGCTCGTGTTAACAGAATGTTTTAATAACTTCAGCTACTATGAAACTGAATACCAAAAATGGGGATGTGTAAAACAACAGCTTCATAAAGCACTTGTACAAAAAAGTGGAAATGTTTATCAAATAAACTAACATATATAATGTAATTCTACAGGCCTCCTCTCAAAAGAACTAGGGTATATACACTGAATGGAGAATAACTTTCCAAGATTATAAACAATTACAAAGGGGAGAAGGGGAGAAGAGATTTGATTACATATATTTTAAAAACCTATGCCTGTCAAAAGTCATTATTAATAATATTAAAGGGGGAAGAGTTCATGTAAATGAATAACAAAAACACTGCAATCACAAAATGTAAACAGGCATATACATAATTTACAAGATGTTCAATCACACTGCTAATCAAAGAAATTCTAATTTTAAGAGTGAGAAAATTTCCCTTATTAAATTGGCAAAGATTAAAAAACAAAAATACTAAACATTGACGAGGACACAGTGGGTGCTTACACCCTCCTGATGGAATGGAAAATTGGTATAGCCTTTCAAAAGGCCATTTGGCAATTCAAATGTATCATCTGACAACCAACATACATAAAAAGGAAACAAATAAAAATAAAGCCATAAACTTATGAACAAGGATTTAATTGCAACATTCTTCATTATAACCAAAACTTAGAAATAGCCTTCAAGTACAGAACTGGGGCAATGGTTAAGTGATCTATAGCTCAGTCATAATTTGGAACCATTTAAAAGTAGCATTTGAGGGAATGGAGCATAGAGGACTCTGTTGTTGTTTTTTTTTTGAGGACTCTGTTTTCAACCCACAATTGTACGCACCTCTACAGAGTAAGACATTTCTTCGTTACAGTTGTCATTGATTTTCTCAAATAGTTCTTCACATAACTGTAGAAACAGAATGAGAGGCACGAAGAGCATAAATCAGAAGTACTACATTACCCATGAGTGCTAAAGGGATTAGCGAGATCCCCTTTCTCTTTTTTTCTCTAAATATTAATGGCATCAACATCAAAGGTAAATGCTTTGAATGAAATAAAAGGAAAGTTTTTAATACATTCTTCTCATCTAATCCCTATTGTCCCTCAACAGTATCACCTCAATAATGTTTCCTTAGAAAGAAAGCCACAAACAGGGGAAGAGAAGGGATTATGTCTCTTCTATTGTTACGTCATTGATTTTACATCATGTGAATTCAACTCTTCATATTATACTAGAATTAACTGTGACTCAACTATGAGTATTATAATTGTAGGAGTAAAACTACTATAAACTGTATTTTGCACACTTATTTATCATGATATAAATTTTATTATATGTTCTCAGTTACTATATACATTGTAAATTCATACATATATGCATAGAGAGAATATACACTATTTGAAAAGAGTAAATAAAGGTATTTTTGAGAATAATTTTGACTCTATAAATTTTTCCCCTTTACCTCTGCCTTAAGATTCCAATCCCTTTTATGAGAGGCTGTTCCATTACACAGTGACATTTCTAACAGAAAACAATTTTTCTAGATCAGGAAAATTTTAAAATTTCACTCTCCCTATCCTTTGAATTTATTTAAAATATGTGATGTTTTAAATAAGAATAATTAAGAAAAATCCACTGAATTTTCATTTGCTATATATTTACTATTAAGGCAATCGATATACATTTGAAAAATGAACTATATGTTCATGATTCTCTAGAAGTCTAAATAGAATTTAAGTTGGATTTTAAGTAGCAGTTTCTAAAACATAAGTCTTCTTAAAAATTCATGCTTTGGCATTAAAATAAAATATTCAAAAATTCTACCAGAAAAGAGATACATATGTAACTATACAAGAATTCCAATAACAAACAAATTAAAGGAAAGAGAAGGACTATTTAATATTACTTCCTATATCTACAAACAATTATTTTATTGTCAAAGAAGTTAATACATAGTAGTAAAAGCAAAGACTTAGACCTGTGCTTGGCACATTATGAGTGCTACATTTAATGTTTCCTCTAATTAGTATTATAATTATTACCATTACTATACACAAAGAAGGACAATTCCCAAATATATGTCTTAATACAGACATTACTTTTTACGTTAAAAAAAAAAAAAAAAATAGGGACTTCCCTGGTGGTCCAGAGGGTGAGACTCCGTGCTCCCAATGCAAGGGGCCCGGGTTCAATCCCTGATTGGGGAACTAGATCCCGCATGCATAACGCAAATAAGAAGTCCGCGTGCCGCAGCTAAAGATCCTTGCGTGCCGCAACTAAGACCTGGCACAGCCAAAATTTTAAGAAATATACGTGAGTGTGTGTGTGTGTGTGTGCACGCTAGTATGTTCATTTTTTTCTGAAAATGTCCTAATCTTTATTAATAATAAGCATTTCAATTATATAGCTGAATTTAAAATTATAATCCAATAATCCATTCAAAAAAGTAGATATTGCTCCCTTATATCTTTTATTTTCAGAATATAGCAATGGCCACACTAGGCCTATAGTGAAAGAACACTTTAAAATTAATCCCAAATATCATTAATAAAAGCAAACCACGTTCCTGCTACTAGCAAAAGAAGTTCTTCCTAAATGTACCTGTGTCACAACTTTTCTCCATTCCCAAACAATACAGAATCAAAAGACTAACTGCTCTTAAAAAAGAAAAAAAATCTCAGACTGTTCAAGCTTTAAGTGATAGAATTAATTTAACAAGATAAAAGGAACGGCAATCAAATAAGGCAATCAAAAAACTAAAATAAACACATTCTTAAGAGGTGATCTATATATGAACTTGGGGAAAAAAATCAGACCAACAACACTCAGCAGGTGTCCCCAGGATTCAGAACAGAGCCTGACACATACTATCACTTTTTAAAGAAGCTGATAACATTGTTCAAAAGATAAAGTAACATGGCATTGGATATACAGCAAAACCTTTACAAAAAGTCAACTTTCCCACCTTTGAAAACAGACATGAATACCTATCAGTCTTTTCCATCAGACTGTTAGCTCCTCTCAGGGAAAGGGATTTATCTTTGTGCCTCGCATACGATAGTCCCTGAATAAATGTTTGCTAATAAAAATAATTGTTAATGCAATTGAGGACTAAGAGTAATAATGAACAGAGGTTTTTCATTCTTGTTTTTTTGTTTTTTACCTGTGGAATGATGCCAGCCTGGCTCTCTTCTTGTTTACCCATCATTGTATAAGACTTCCCAGCACCAGTCTGCCCATAGGCAAAAATACAGACATTATATCCTTCAAAGGCATGTAAGAGCATTTCCTTTCCAATATCATTGTACACACGGTTTTGAGATGCAAAACAGGGATCTTCGGGCTGTAAAGATTAAAAGGAAAAATAAATGGTATTTTATTCATATTGTTTCCTATGCTTATTTGATTACTTCTATAATAAATAAAAGTGTTTGAAATCAGAATAATCACCTAAAATATATTTTTTAAGTCCCCCCTACATATAGTTTATTTTTCCCATTAAATGCACACACACAGAGGCACTATTAGAGACATCCAGGCCAGCCATACATAAAAATATCTACATGAAATTATCTGACATGATTACATTTCATTTTACATAACCTTGAAAGTATCACTCTTCCATTCACAGGGAGCTCCAAGAAAATTTTAAGTGGAAAATGGGGCTGAAAGATCAAAGATCAAGTCCACATATAAAAATATTTCTTTTAATTCGCTCCAGGTGGTGTGGCTATTTCTCAATAAACACAGCTTTCAGTGAAGAATGTTTTCCAACCTCTTTCACAGGCGCTTCCCTTGGCAATTGGGCTTTGCAATAGTTTAAAACACCTCCTACTCTAACAGAAAATAGGAAAGAAAGAACAAAAAATGCATAACAAAGAGATGCAGAAGCAAACTCTAGTTTAGGAACAATCCCTAGAAGCCAGCAAGATTTGGGGTCCTATAATCAGTAAGGGGATACTGCAAAGGGTCTTACTCTTCATTTCCCTAGATGTTGGTAATCTTTGCTTTCCCTGTGGACCTGCAGGCTCTTTCAAAAGGTTTAAAACCCACACTGTTCTACCACGCTGCACCATGGGTACACTCACCGAGGTGTGAGACCAGTAGGAGTAGTCAAAGCTGAAGGACTTTGGAGCTTCCTTTGGGTTCTTTGGGTTAATAATACCTAGAGGACGAAAATGTTTTGATTTTATAAGTGACTCAGTTAAATGTTTTTTAGTTCAGCATGATGTTATACTGTAAACTCAAAACATCCAAATCAGTAAATTCATACCACTGAATCTGAATAGGGCAATCGAAAAACAAAAATAATCACATTTTTAATAGGTAGGATCTATATAGAGAACTTGAAAAGAATAAGACCAACAACATTCACTAGATGTCACCAGAATTTACAACAGAGCTTGGAACATCGTACGTGCTCAGTAAATGTCTTGTGTCTGAATCCTAGGTAAGTTAGCAGACAAGATTTGGAAATGGACCATGTTACTATTTCAAGGTGCTTCATAAGCCTTGAAATATTTCAATATATCAGAAATAAAAGTTAGCAAATTGGGGCTTCCCTGGTGGCGCAGTGGTTGGGGGTCCGCCTGCTGATGCGGGGGACGCGGGTTCGTGCCCCGGTCTGGGAGGATCCCACGTGCTGCGGAGCGGCTGGGCCCGTGGGCCATGGCCGCTGGGCCTGCACGTCCGGAGCCTGTGCTCCGCAGCGGGAGAGGCCACAGCAGTGAGAGGCCCGCATACCACAAAACAAAAGAACCAAAAAAAAAAAAAAAGTTAGAAAATTACTGAATTAATCCAACCACTATTTAAAACAAATGCTTTTTAAAGATACTATTATGTACTTAAGAAAAGCATTTAGTAATGAAGCATTCATTGGAAGGATAGTTTTTGTGAAATCCACAATTGATAATAACTAATACGTAAGTTATTAGATATATGTATATATGTGTGTACGTATGTGTGTGCATGTATACACTAGAAACACAGACCTCTAAATCGTCTGTAGACTGTCATAAACAGTAAAATTACTTTTGACTGAAAAGTATGAAGCCTCACTGTCCATATTAAAAGTGCTTTCTCAGGACTTCCCTGGCGGTCCAGTGGTTAGGACTCCATGTTTCCACCGCAGGGGCACGGGTTCGACCCCTGGTCGGGGAACTAAGATCCCGCATGCCACACGACGTGGCCAAAAAATACATTAAATTGTTTTTAAAAAGTGATTTCTTATGTGATTAACCCAGTCACATACTTCAGGGACTGACTGAATGCTGAGGCTTGGCCTCTCTTCCTCCCTCACACACACAAAGCTTTAGCACCTCATATTTCACACGGAATAGAATCTTTGTAACATGTGGTCATGAAATCACCTCAAAGCCCAGACCAACCAATCCACTTCTCTAAGGCAGGGCCACATCCCAAGCTATCTGAGATCAGGATTAAAAAATAAATCTGCCCCGGGCAGCTGTTGCTCAGGATACAAATAGCAACAGTTGCTACGGTGCTTAGCTCTCTCTCACTGGATTCCACGGGGTGTGGCCACACTTATGTTCCAACCTCAAATGCTGACAGAGTATTAACAAGGCTCACACAGCACATAATCATGTGACAAGGAGACATGGTTCTAGAAAGAACATCTCCCCACACACAAATGGTAGCCTAAGCAAAGATGTACACTTCTAAACAAAAGGCACTACCTACAAGATTTAAATAATAGCCAACATTCATGGAGCACTTACTCTGAGCTCTAAGTACTTTCTGTGCACAAACCTGTTTAATCCTCTCGATCACTCAATACGGCAGATGTTTTATTATCCCCATTTTATAAAGAAATCATCACAAAGAGGTTAAGTAACTTACCCAAGGCTACAGAGCTAGCTAGTGGCAATTCAGGATGTGAGTTTGGAGAGTCTAGTTCCTGAGCCCAGTCACCCAACAATTAAATACTCCCTACATGCGGCGATCACCAAGGCAAACACGGTAAGGCATTTCTATGCATATGCATACATATGTGCATGTAAATGCACATTTATGACCACTGCCCCCCAAAACTGTATCACAGGCATTGCTCAGAACTCTCCTTACAACATCTGAAACTAGGAACTATGAGAATTATAGTTCCTAAAAGATGAAAGACCACACACAAACTCTACCAAGAAAATGGAAATTAGTGTCATACTTCGTGAACCAGATTCCAGGTTTCAGTGGCTCAGCAATGAGGACAATAACAAGATATAGGGGGCTTCCCTGGTGGCGCAGTGGTTGGGGGTCCGCCTGCCGATGCAGGGGACATGGGTTCGTGCCCCGGTCCGGGAAGATCCCACATGCCGTGAAGTGGCTGGGCCCGAGAGCCATGGCCGCGGAGCCTGTGCTCCGCAACGGGAGAGGCCACAGCAGTGAGAGGCCCGCGTACCACAAAAAAAAAAAAAAAAAAAAAACATGATATAGGATATGACCTCTGAAGTAGACTTTACCACTCAAAACCACGGTTAAAATAAACACTTTCTAACCTTTAGGAAATCCGCTGTCATAAAACTTTTAAGCCGCATTTCATTAAATCTTTAGCTACTCACTTGTAGTACCAATTCTGCCAAGAACGATTTAATAAAGGGCAGGTTTTCAGATCCTACTCCTTTGTTCCCTCTTCTCTAGTAAAGAAAAAGAAAAACTATGCCAGAGAGTAACTTCCTTGATTCACACGAAATCCTTTTCCTCTTCCTCAATATACCCTTCTCCCAGATCTTTGAAACTTCTGAAACTAATAAATTTTCCTAACTTCCATCTTCAAAACCAAGCTGCTTTTTATTTTTATCTATTTTTTTCTTTCCAGCTATTATGCATTCCACTCAGCACATGGATGCATGAATTCATTTAACAAACTTTTTTGGGGCACATTTGCTGTGTATTAAGTGTTAGATATACAAAGAAAGATAAGAAAGATACAACCTTTTTTCTTTTTTATTGAAGTAACATTGGTATATAACGTTAGATAACTTTCATGTGTACATTATACTTCTACTTCTGCATGCACTATACCAAACTGCCTTTTAAATAACTGCCTCAGGCAACAAAAATATCTTTAACATAAATAAATCAAAATATAATTTTAAAGAGCCATTTATATAAGTTATGTCAAACAAGATGAAATTTACCCACAATATTTAAAAGATTTTAATTCCTAAATGAAAGATATTTATATTAAAGACACCTTGGAAAAATGCAAAATTCAATATTCTTGTTACCTGACTTAGGGGGGGAAAGGTGTAAGCAGAAAGACTCAGAAGGTATGGGTCATTTCTATATGTTAGAATGGGTGGCAGTTACAGAGTTGTTTTATATTTTTCTTTATATTTACATATACATTGTATTATCTTGACTATTTTAAATAGTTACCAGCAAAAATTTTTTAAACTCCAAAACTCTGCAAAGGAAAAAAAACTGTTATAAGGATAAAATATTAATGACAGCGCTTGAGCACATCAGAAGCCCGTGAACTCCACTATTACTTCCACGGACAATGAATTAATATTTTCATATGTGCCAAAGGATTTTTCTTTCTGAATAACAGCTGTGATCTAACTCACTTCCTTTAACCCAACTAAGAAACAGGATGTTTCCAACCATTAATAAAAATGGGGAGGGGGGGAGAGAGAACATGTAATAGAAAGGGTATAGGATTTGGAAACAAAGGACCAGCATCAGTAAGAACAATTAAGAAATATATTTAGATTTAGGGAATTCCCTGATGGTCCAGTGGTTAGGACTCTGCGCTTTCACTGCTGAGGACCCAGGTTCAATCCCTGGTTGGGAACTAAGATCCCACAAGGCGCACAGCACAACCAAAAATATATATATAGATATAGATATAGATATAGATAGATTTTTCCATGACCTTGGGTATTGCTATACTTTTGTGTCCCCTCTAAAACTGAGGTAAGGGACTTCCCTGGTGGTCCAGTGGTTAAGACTCTGCGCTCCCAATGCAGGGGGCCCAGGTTCGATCCCTGGTCAGGGAACTAGATCCCGCATGCCATAACTAAGAGCCCGCATGCTGCAACTAAAAGATCCCACATGCGGCAATGAAGATCCTGCGTGCTGCAACAAAGACCCAGCCAAACAAATAAATAGTTAAAAATAAAACTGAGGTAATACCTAGTTCACAGGATTAAATGAGTAAAGCACTACACAAATGTTAATTTTCAAAAATAGGTACTTTATCTTGTTTTAAATTCTCCCAATGTTTGGTGGGTATGATAACCATATTCTGTGGTTTTTAAACCAAAGCAAGAAAAGTTCACTGATAAAATAAGCTAAAGCATAATATAAGAATTCTACTTCTTGGCAAGAGTCAAAATACTACATTGGAGTCCTTTAGATGTGCCATCAAATCTCTGGTGCTCCTAACACATTAAAAATCCCTTCAGTACATGTACCATGTCTTATGGATCCTCTACACTGCCCTACACCAAAAAGGCACTCAGATGAATGTGCTCCACAGGTCATGTGTAATTTTAATTTCATTAAATCTTGTACCATTTTCAGGAACCTAAAAGGAAGAACCAAAAGAGTATATACCTATGCAATATACACATAAAATACCAGTAAATTTTATTAACTTTCACAGTAAGAATATAGAGAGAATTCTATCACTGAAAAGACTGGGCAATATTTAACATAGTGATTCTTGTATCAAAGTCAACTGAGCTAAAACACAGTGTGCAGGACTTCTAACTTGTCTCCCAGAAAGCATGCACATATGAATGGAATTCTAGTAATTAATGAATATGTTCAACATATAAACCATATTTTCACCAATGTAAAAGCTATTACAAATACTTATGCCTCCCAGGGTCAAGTGTTAATCAGTGGACAGAGTTTGTCTCAGACAAATCAACACTTTTTCTTCAAGGAATGGACTCCTGGCGTATCTTTGAGGACTACAGTCAGAACATAACTCTATTTTAAGTGCTGTATACTTCATAGTGCTTTATTTCCTATAAAAATCATCATTTCATGCCACTTTTCAAGACCCCTTTTAAAGTCCTTCTGAACCTGAGGCCTCTTCTTCTATCAAGATTTCTCTGGACACACAGTGTACTCCACATCTGGACCCACCTCCACCAGCAATTCTCCACATCTGATCTATGTTGTCAGTTCTACTTTCAAAATGTATCCAGAATCCCACGACTTCTCACCACCACCTGGTCAAGTCACCATCTCTCTCACCTGGATGACTGCAATACCTAACTGGGCTCCCCACCTTTCCCCTGGGCCCCTGAAAAGTCTCATCTCCACACTGTAGATAATGACCCTTCTCAGACGTAATCCAGATCACCTCCACGGCAAACCTCCAGTGAACCTTCCGATCATACACTGAACAAAAATCCACTCCCTCTGTGACCTCCTCTCCAAAGATTCAACCTTTACTCCGATCCCACTAGCCTTCTTACTAAAGACACATTCTCATTTCAGGGTCTTTGTACTTACTGCTCTGCAGGAATGCTTTCTCCCAGGTATCTGACTCGCCCACTCCCTAATTTCACACAGTTCTCTACTCAAACATCACCTTATCAGACAGCCCTTTTCTGACCATTTAATTTAAATCAGCATTCACTTCACTCTCCATCCTCTTACCCTGCCTTATTTTTCTTCATTGCTCTCATGACCACCTGACTTATTATATGAGGCACTACACTAGAATGTAAGTTCCATGAGACCAGAACTTCTGTTTCATTCACTGTTCTATCCCCTAGCTCCCAGGACAGTGCCTGACATACAGTAGGTACTCAATATATACCCAAAAAACGAATGAGTATGCTAGTTTCATCTTTCCTTACAGACTGTCCCTTCTTTGTGGCTGGAAACCATGACCCCTCTTTCTATGTCACTCACGGTACTGACTTCATAAGCAGGTGACGCTTATTTGTGAACTGGAATGTAGCTCTCTCAATACCACTTGCTTACTGAGTCTTTTCTCCCTGAGCAACCAACTAATTCAGCTTCTGGCAAGAATCATTAACCTCCGGGAAAGGAGGTATCTAAATTCCAGTCTAGAGAACAGAAATACAACTTCTAGGAAACAGCAGTAATAGGTAAACAGGGAACAAGAGGAAAGATTACCAGGTTTTAAATAGTACAGGCAAAAGAAGATGTGCTGATGGAGGTCAGCAGGAAGGGCAAGGATAAAGGAAAGTACACCGGGGGCAGAAGAGTGGAATAGGTACTAGAAATCCCTCTTCTTCCCCAGGTCTTTACAATTGTCTTTTACACTTTGTATTTCACAGGAAACATGGAATCTCATGGCAGACGGAGGTATCTTACCACATTAAAATCTATTGCTGCAAAATTTTCTCCAGTGTCCCAGATGTGACAAGCTTGCCTCGCATACCGATTCTCGTGTAGGTATGAAACAAATTCTTGACCTCACACACAAGACACACACCCAAGAGGCACTGTCATATGGTAAAAACACCAAAAGATGTAAATAGATGCTAATATTCTCAGCATTCATCTTTCCAAGTAGTTCCCCTGAAACATACATTCAATTAGAAGGGTGAGGTGCTCAGCACCTGGCTCAATGCCCAGCACAGAGCAGGGATTATACAGGAACTGGTTGAATCACTGTTGAATATCTACATATTATAGCTACATCCAGGATGGTGCATCACTCAAAGCCCAGATGTTACAACAACATCCATCCGGACAAGTCCATGTTCCTGATCTTTCTGCCTATCTTCCAGTAGTCCCTGTCCCTTTGCCCTGTGTACTTGTACTCAATGAGCTCCCAAGTCTGAAATAATGCTAGTTTCCACGCTGACATTACTCTTTCTCAAAGGAAGGGTTATCACAAAAGATCCCAAGATCCTATTTTAAGAAAGGAAAAGTTAGGAGCCCTTTATTCACTGGGCACATTTACTGAGCACATTTATTAAGCACAAACTATGTACCAGGCACTGGGTTAGGGATACAATGGCAAGCAAAAGAGTTATTTCCACCCTTCTAGAGCTCAGAGTCAATGGAGGAGACAGACATATAATCACACAAAATAAATACATGCTTTCAAATTATGGTAAGATCCATGCTAGATAAGCATGGGGTCCTATAAGAACATATAAACAGAAACATATAAAAGAGGTAATTTTTTAGTCAGTAAACTCTGATTTGGTGAGAGAGAAGGGGGAGCTGAAGGATAAGCAGGAGACAGCTAAGGAAAGCCGAGTGATAACAGTATCAGCCGACACCTACTGAATGCTTACTATGTTCCAAGCACTATGCTAAAGCATTACATGTACACACTCATTTAATCCACACAATAACCTCACGTTATTATCATCTCCATTTTACACTTGGAGCGCCTGAGTTGCCCAAGGTCAGAGCCTGAACTGAAATTTGGACCATCTGGCTCCAAGGCTCTGACCCACTGGGCAATGTGTATCCCAGGCCAGAGAACTGCATTAGGAAGCCCTGGGGCAAAAAGAAGGATGTGAAACCCAGGCACTGGTTTGACAGGCGTAGCTCAAGTGCAGTGAGCAGCAAAGGGTGGAAAAGCACTAAAATCTCAGGTCGTGGACAGACCTCAAGGAGCTGGTGAACCCCTGAGCACTGAGAAGCCACTGGAGTGGCTTGACTACAGTGATGGATAGACTAAAGCATGGAGACTGGATTGGAGGAAAGCATGAATGGAAGTATGGAGACCAATTACACAGAACACAACCACTACTGCAGAACATCTTTGCCATTTACATAATGCCCCATGAGAACTGCATCTGGCATCAGAAATCCATGAGTTCCAGTCTGCGGCATTTGTGGGGGCCAGGAGAAAGAAAGGTCAATTCCTATATCAAAAGCATTGTGTTTCTTTTTTTTTTTTTTTTTTTTTTTTTTTGCTGTACGCGGGCCTCTCACTGCTGTGGCCTCTCCCGTTGCGGAGCACAGGCTCCGGACACACAGGCTCCGCGGCCATGGCTCGCGGGCCCAGCCGCTCCGCGGCATGTGGGATCTTCCGGGATCGGGGCACGAACCCGTGTCCCCTGCATCGGCAGGCGGACTCTCAACCACTGCGCCACCAGGGAAGCCCAAAAGCATTGTGTTTCTTGATCCAAAACTGAATTTTGTCTTACAATTTGACCCAATATTCAATGATCAAAACCTGAGTTGATCTAGAAAATATTTCTAGAAGACATTATTAAATATTTTAGCAGTGAAGGAAATAGAATACTGTAGAGGCTTTGATCTAACTCCACCCTAAGTATCCAATATTATCCTAGGGTCCATCTATACACTCAGCACATAACAATCAATAAGCCTCAGTTTTCTTATCTGTAAAATGGGTACAACAATAATAGTGCCTAACTTTATAGAACTTGTTGGGAGGATTAATCACTAATCGATGTCAAGAGTTTTAGCTCAGGGCCTAGCACAAAGTAAATACTCGAAATATTCTTTCATTTAGCAAATACCTGGGTGCCTACCATGCCCCAGGCCTGAAGGTATCTAGTGAAAAAACAGTCCCTGCCTTGAAGGAGCTTACATTCTAATCAGGAAGTCAGATAATTAACTAATAGAGATAGTACAACCTGGAAGAAAAATAAAGAAGACTGAGGAGACATAACATGACAATGGAGGTAGCAGGAGTGACTATTTTAGATAAGAGTGGGCAGGCTGCCACATCTGAGCAGGGACCTGCATGACATTTAGGGCCCGGCAAGACCACCAGTGTAGCCAAAGGAGTAAACTATAATGGCATGTGAAGTCAGAGGGCTAGCCAGAGGCCAAATTCTCTGGGGCCTGTGGCCAAGGTGAGAGTTTTTAGTTATATTCTAAAAGTGATAGGAAGCCAACAAAGGACTTGAAGCACAAGCTGACATAATCTGATTTACATTTCTAAAATATGACTCTGCCTACTACATAGGAAAAAAAGCAGAAACAGAAAGACAGGAAGCTACTGGAGTGTTCTTGGACTAGAGTAGAAACAATAAAAAGTAACCAGGTTCAGGAGAGACTGTGAAAGCAGAGACAACAAGACTGACTTACTGATGAATTACAGGTGGCCTGTAAGAAAAAGAAGACAAGAGTGACCCCAATATTTTTGGTCTGAGAAACTAAAGAATGGGTAAGAATGAACGAAGAGCCACTTTAGTTGGGCAAGGAGGGGAAATCAGTTCTGTTGAAGACACGCTGAGTTTGAGATACTTCTTAGGCCTTTAAGTAGAGTTAAATTAGCAGCCGGGTAGACAAGTGTAGAGTTGTACAAAGGGGTGCAGGCTGGAGAAATGAATTTGGGAGTCATTGTCACCTCAATGACATTTAAAGCCTTGAGCCTAGATGAAATCACTTAGGGAATCTGTCTTCTCTGTAGACAGAAAAGAGATCAAAGAGGAGAGACAAGGTCCTGGTGTACTTTTAACACAGGAGGAAAGGAAGAACAGAGAATGGCCTAGGAGGAAGGAAGGCAATCAGGAGAGCATGGGGTCCTGAGAGGCAAGAGACAAAGGAAGTCAAGCTATGTTAGCTACTATCATAACCACCTTCTGGACTCCCAAGAGGAAGAGTCTTTGTCAGGCTATCACTTGACTTCCCCATAACTCACTCTGGCTCATCCTCACCTCTGGGCCTTGGTTCCCATCACCATCCAGATCTCATCTGGTTTCCAGGCTGTTTTCTTAACTCTCCCTTTATAAATCAGAAAGGCAGCCTCAGAACCGAAGATCTGATTGTATCTTTTCCCAGGTCCACAGGGGAGAGGACCTCGAGTTTATCCTCTCCCTGCACCTTGCACACCTTTCCCCTTGTGCCTTCAGACTTTTTATTCTTCATGCTGTAGCTGACATTCCTTACCTTAGAAGAGCCGGAGAAGAGTGAAGAACAGGACAGCACCTTTCACGTAAAGGCTTGAAGACCCTTATTCAAGATCAATGGAATGCCTTAAAATGACTCCCCATAAAATGCTCCATAGGCTTCAGTTTACTGATGAACCGCAAGACCATCTTCTCTTTCTTAGAGTGCCTTCAAGTCAAAATTAGCCTTACAAAGTCTGCTAAGTCCCCCAACTTTACCCCCCTTTTCCCTGGCCTTCTTTACAACTTTGTTACTCCAGCATCAAGATGCAGAAATAGGGCTTCCCTGGTGGCGCAGTGGTTGAGAGTGTCCACCTGCCGATGCAGGGGACACGGGTTCGGGCCCCGGTCTGGGAGGATCCCACATGCCACGGAGCGGCTGGGCCCGTGAGCCATGGCCGCAGAGCCTGCGCGTCCGGAGCCTGTGCTCCGCAACGGGAAAGACCACAACAGTGAGAGGCCCGCGTACCAAAAAAAAAAAAAAAGATGCAGAAATAATGTTTTAATTACTAAGTCCTAGAAAACAAGGCAGTCAAAACAAAATTTGTACTTAAAAGCCCTTTTATTCTCCAGAATAAATTTGTTTATCTAACATCTCAAAGTCTCTATGTAGCAATTACACTGTCGTTGTGTAATTGTGTAAACTATTAAAGATTTTGTCTGCAACTACAATTAACATATCATCGTGGCAACAGTGTAACTTTATATTCACTTTTCTCTGATGGCATGTTTTGAGCTTGTTAAAAATACCAGTGATATCTTCAGCACAAACTTTCTCTTCCAAAAACTTTCTACTATATCCAAATTTAAGAAAAATGGCACACGATTATTTTATACACCATTTATATTCCAAAACCATAAAACCAAGCCCCAGAAGCATCCTCTCCCCCTACTTAGAATAATATATTTCCAAAAATATATTAAAATGGCATAAAGCATATTGCCATAAAGTAGATTTGAGCAAAAGACCTACAATCATAAAATTTCCTGATCTTTTAAAATAACAAAATTAGATTCTAAATCTTATAAAACAGGATAAATGTACTATATGCATTCACTATACAGCTGACCCTTGAACAACATAGGTTTGAACTGTGTGGGTCCACTTATATGTGGATTTTTTCAAAAGTGAATAGTACAGTACTACACGATCTAGGGCTAGTTGAATCCATGGATGCAGAACCGCAGATACAAAGGGTCGATAATAGGTGGATTTTAAACTGTGCAGAGGGTCGGCATTCCTAACCCCCTTGATGTTCAAGAGTCAACTATATACTCAATCCCAGAGTATTAAACATTCAAATGGAAAAAAAGAAGGAAAAAATCTACCAACTCTGTAGTGTCACACTGTCATCAAGTGAGTATAAAATAAATATGCTAGCTACAATAAACGTTAAACAAACTCTCAATTAACAACAATTCTGCTCTTCCTAAGCAAATTTTGAATGATTCTGAAGGGAGATGACAGGGAAGGCCCAGCTTTTCTTCAAGCTAAGTGGTACAAAGATGTCTCAACTAATAATAATGCCCTTTTTATTAATAATTTCCCTGAATCAAAAAAGGACATCAAGATAAATTTTAACCTAACAGTTGAATTCTAAATAGACACAGGCATTCAGTCTTATTACACGGAATAGTAAAACTTAATGTTTTAAGAAGCAATATATACAGGTCAGAGATTAGGAGTGAGAGCTCTGACCAAAACAGACATATGGATCAATGGAACACAATACAGAGCCCAGAAATAGACCCCCACACCTACGGTCAATTAATCTTCGACAAAGGAGGCAAGAATGTACAATGGAGAAAAGACAGTCTCTTCAGCAAGTGGTGCTGGGAAAGCTGGACAGTCACATGTAAATCAATGAAGTTAGAACATATGCTCACACCATACACAAAAATAAACTCAAAAATGTTTAAAGACTTAAATATAAGATAGGACACCATAAAACTCCTAGAAGAGATCATAGGCAAAACATTCTCTGACATAAATCATAGCAATGTTTCCTTAGGTCAGTCTCCCAAGGCAAGAGAAATAAAAGCAAAAATAAACAAATGGGACCTAATCAAACTTAAAAGCTTTTGCACAGCAAAGGAAACCATAAACAAAACGAAAAGACAACCTATAGATTGGGAGAAGATATTTGCAAACGATGCAACTGACAAGGGATTAATTTCCAAAATATACAAATAGCTCATACAACTCAATAACAAAAAAACAAACAACCCAATCCAAAAATGGGCAGAAGACCTAAATAGACATTTCTCCAAAGAAGACATACAGATGGCCAAAAGGCACATGAAAAGATGCTCAATATCCCTGTTAGAGAAATGCAACTCAAAACTATAATGAGGTATCACCTCACACCAGTCAGAACGGCCATCATTAAAAAGTCTATAAATAGTAAATGCTGGAGAGGGTGTGGAGAAAAGGGAACCCTCGTACATTGTTGGTGGGAATGTAAACTGGTACAGCCACTGTGGAAAACAGTATGGAAGTTCCCTTGAAAACTAAAAATATAGCTTCCATATGATCTAGCAATCCCACTCCTGGGCATTATCTGGAGAAAACTCTAATTCAGAAAGATACATGCATCCCTATGTTCATAGCAGCACTATTTACAATAGCCAAGACATGGAAGCAAACTAAGTGTCCATCAACAGATGAATGGATAAAGATGTGGTATATATATATATATACACACACACACACACACACACACACACACACACAAATGGAATACTACTCAGCCATAAAAAAAAAGAAATAATGCCATTTGCTGCTACATGGATGGACCTAGAGATTATCATTCTAAGTGAAGCCAGAAAGAGAAAGACAAATACCATATGATATCACTTATATGTGGAATCTAAAATACGACACAAATATACTTATTTACAAAACAGAAACAGACTCACAGACATGGAAAACAAACTTATGGTTACCAAAGTGGAAAGGGTTTGGGGGAGGGATAAATTAGGAGTTTGGGATTGGCAGATACAAAACAAAGAGTGAGGGCTCTGGAGCCAGACAGCACCAGTTCATTTTCTAGTTCTCTCAGTCCTAGATGTGTGACCCCAGGCAAGTTAGCCAGTATTTATGCCCTCATCTGTGAAATGGGGAAAATAAGATTATCTGCCATAGGACTGTGGTGAGGATTAAATCAGTTAAAGTCTGTAAGTACCTAATTGTGGCTGGCATAGCTTAAGTGTTTATTATTGTTGTCGTTAACTACTAATCGAAGTGGTTTTCCCCCAACTAAAAGGCAATTTAAAAAGTAAAAGTTGGGCTTCCGTGGTGGTGCAGTGGTTGAGAGTCCACCTGCTGATACAGGGGACGCAGGTTCGTGCCCCAGTCCGGGAAGATCCCACATGCCGCGGAGCGGCTGGGCCCATGAGCCATGGCCGCTGAGCCTGCGCGTCCGGAGCCTGTGCTCCGCAATGGGAGAGGCCACAGCAGTGAGAGGCCGCGTACCGCAAGTAAAAGCTGCTTTTGTTTTCCCCTTTACCCATTTTGCCTCCTCAATTTTATTCACAGTTACAAAGGGATCTCTAGTATCAGACCAGAACAATGTCACAGGGAAACAGTAATTGTAGTTAAATCATTTCCTCTTTACGTAGCTTCTGCTAACTCTGGCAGTATAGTTTTCTGTTCTGCCAAAACAAAAGAGGCTTCCCAGACATTCCCCACCTTTCCTGGCCCTGCCCCTCAATTATTTAGATATCTCTCCTAATACCTTCATAATGGTCACCACACTGCTTTGATTACTTATCTCTAAGATGAGACTAAAAACACTCTGAGCCCCTGGTGGCCTCCCAGCCCATGTTTGCTGAGTAACAAAAATCTAATTTCCCACATATGCCCTCAAAAACCTAATTTCATATTTCTTATTCTTACCACCTATATGTACAAAGCACTCATCCCTAAACAGTACAACCAAGAACAGTTTTTAGCCCACTAGAAATGTTTGTTCATAAAATAAGCACGTTGTTGATATGCTACAAAAAATAAATCTATGAACACCAACTTCGCCTACTATAAAATGGGCACGAGCAGCCCCTTTCGCGGCCTCTCTAACCACACTCCAGACCTTGTGAGCTCCCGCTGCAAGTGCTTCACACTTCACTGGGCAACTACCAAAAGCTATCAGCACCGTGTTGTTGGCACAGACTTTCAAAAATGAACTCCAAAACAACTCTTGAGAATTGCAAAGAAGGCATTTAAAACAAACAACAACAACAAAAAAAACTGGGCATGGCTGCTTTCCCCTTTGAAAAAAGCAACAAATGTACATATAAAGGCCACATGAAGTACAGTCTGGATTTAATCAAGGCAACCTCAAAAGACTAAAACAGTAAGATGCAAAGCAGCAGGTTTCCTACAAGATTTTTTTCAGTCTTCTCTCTTGGCCGTTTCAGAATCCAGATGTGAAAACAACTTATTTAGGTAACTGAAGAAGTTTGAATTATACCCTATAATAAAAAGCAGTTCCAAACACACAATACCAAAGGCCTCCTCCTTTAGTGACAGGTTCAACTGTTTCTGCCTATACATTTATATTCCCATTGAAAATAACGATTTAGGTACCAAAACTAACCACAAAAAACAATTTCACAAATAACTTTCAAATACCGTCCTATGCGGACACCCAATTCCATTTGATCCTCACAACAACCTAGGAATAGAGAGCTGGGTAGGCATTAGCAACATCTCCATTTAATAAATGGAGAAGCTAAGGCTCAAATGTTTGATAACAGAGGATGAGCTAAATAATGTATGATTCATAACTATAACACAGCCACTAAAATCATGTTCCTGAAGACTACTTTAGACTTGGGAACATTTACCCACTGCATTACTAAGGGAAAGACCAAGGAGGCTACAGAGGTTTGGCAAAGGGAGAAGGGAGGTCCCTGCACAGACTTCAGCTTTTATTCTGAGTGAAATGGGAACCATCTGAGAGTTTAGAGCAAAAAAATAATCTGACTTCCATTCTAAAAGGATGGAGAACAGATTACTAAAGGGCAAGGGCTGAAGCAAGGAGAGGTGTAAGGAGGCTACTGTAGGGGGTGGCAGTAAAGGAGGTGGAGAGTGAGATTCTGGGTATACTCTGAGGCAGAGCCTACAGGGCTCTATGATGGATAGAGGATAAGAGAGAGAGTCAAGGATGTTTTATGATTTTTGCCCTGAGCAACTACAAAGGTAGAGTTGCCTTTAACTGAGTTGAGGGAGAATGCAGGGGAGCAAGAATGCAAAAGGATATATCAGATATTCAGTTTTGGACATTCCAAGTTTAAAATGTTTATTTAGACAAGCAGGTAAGAGGTGCCAGGTAGACAGCTGCATAAACTGCCTTCTAAAAACAATTCCTGGGACTTCCCTGGTGGTCCAGTGGCTAAAACTCCGTGCTCCCAATGCAGGGGGCCCGGGTTTGATCCCTGGTCAGGGAACTAGATCCCACATGCCGCAACTAAGACCCGGTGCAGCCAAATAAATAATTTTTTTAATAAATAAATAAATAAATAATAAAAACAATTCCTTCCCCACCTGTGAGGGGCTTACATTCTTTACAGCAGTCCTAAGAAGTGGTTTTAAGGTTCAAGTGTCTGATAATGAGTGATGAGCTAAATAAATTACGGTTCATAAATCCAACAGAATACTATATAACCATTAAAATCATGTTCTTGAAGAATACTTTAAAAAATGTGCTCAAGGGGCTTCCCTGGTGGCGCAGTGGTTGAGAGTCCGCCTGCCGATGCAGAGGACACGGGTTCGTGCCCCAGTCCGGGAAGATCCCACATGCCGCGGAGCGGCTGGGCCCGTGAGCCATGGCCGCTGGGCCTGCGCGTCCGGAGCCTGTGCTCCACAACGGGAGAGACCACAGCAGTGAGAGGCCTGAGTACCGCAAAAAAAAAAAAAAAAAAAAGTGCTCAGTAAGTTAATGGTAAATGAATTTATCTCATCTAGAAGAGGGTGCAATCTAATGCCCTTCTTTAAGACCATAAACTTTATCCCAGTAGAAGAAAAACGTAAGAAACAGAGAGGGATACATTCCAGAATGTCAGCTTAGTTAAGGTGCCATATGAGAAGTCATTAAATACCAAGGAAACTTGTGAGAAGGTCACTGACAGTGCAAGACCTGGACCTTCCCTTTATCAACCCATTCCAAAAGTCGTTCTAAAGGACAAAATTGGTTTCAATCAATTCCAATTGAGTAAACATAATATCATTTCAGGGGCACCTTTATTTCCCCACCCCAGCACACACACACAGACCCCTCTCATTGCTATAGCTTCAAGTCCTGATTACAGGAAAAGTGTTTTGTGTCAAAATTTTTAAAAAGTTTAATGCCACGGGTACCCAAGCTGATTTCAATATATTTTACTGAACTCTTCTTCCTGTGCTGTAAAAGCCTCTTCACCTTCTTGTTGCTTATCTTCTTACATTCCAGTGACTAAATGAGTGTCATTTAACCAAGGTGGACCTGTAAGCGTTCCTCTCTTTGGAAAAAGAAGTCAAAAAGTGGTTCGAAGGTTTCAGAAAGAGGGGACAGGAGGCAAATTTCGTGGACTTGTGCTTATCATATGATATGCCCTGGTCACTGGTCTAAATAGGCCTGGGTGCACAGCATCTCAATTTGCAAGATTAAGACTGTTTTTTTCCTTTGCTTTTATGCTTTCTTAATTAAATGTTTAATAGATATACTTATAAAATATATGTAGAGTTTAAACAGCAACAATAAACAAAACCCCAGGTACCCACCAGCCCATTACAGAACATGACTCTCACCTCTGTAGCTCCACTGTATGACCCTCCCAGACTTCTTTGCCCACCATCTCTCCACTGAGGCCTGCAAAATTTTGTCATTATTGCCTTACTTTTCTTCATAGTTTTACCCTACGTCTTTTTATGGAGTAAAGAATACAGAGAACAGTTTTGTATGTTCTTAAATTTATATAAATAAAATACATCAACTGCTTTTGCAACTTGCTTGTATAGCTATAGTTTATGATTTCCGTGTGTGTGTGTGTGTGTGTGTGTGTGTGTGTGTATGCAGTAATTCCTCTCTTCTTTGCTATGTACTATTATGTAAATACCACGGTTTATTTATCCATTCCCCTGCTGATGGATACTGGGGGTTATTTCCAGTTTTGGACTCTAAGAAAAATAGTGCTGTCAGGAGTTTAAATGCCAAAATATTCAGCAGTTTTAGTGACTCTCAGTGAAATTCATGACATTGGTAGAGGTTACTGAGAGATGAATGACTTGGGTATGAGTGAGATATACAGTTCACCAAATGAATCTTCACGAAGGGTAGGTAAAAAAACAAAACAAAAAACTGCACATTGCGTCTCTATGGTTAGAGCACATGGTGGCGAGGTGAAGAAGTAGTAGCTGAAGAGCTGTCCTTATCCTACTCCTCCAGCCACACTGTGAAGCACTTTGGGTGTTATATTATGGAGTTTACACCTTAGTCTGACCTAATCATGTCCTGGCTTATCCTGAAAAGACTTAAGGAGACATTTTGATGCTAGGCTAGTGCTTCTTAACCCTTTTTGGGGACAGAGCTCTCTTTAAAAACGTACTAAAGCCGGGACTACCCTGGTGGCACAGTGGTTAAGAATCCACCTGCCAATGCAAGGGACACGGGTTCGAGCCCTGGTCCGGGAAGATCCCACATGCCGCGGAGCAACTAAGCCCATGTGCCACAACTACTGAGCCTGTGCTCTAGAGCCCACGAGCCACAACTGCTAAAGCCCTTCAGCCTAGAGCCCGTGCTCCTCAACGAGAGAAGCCACAGCAATGAGAAGCCCGCACACCGCAACCAAGAGTGGCCCCTGCTCACCACAGCTAGAGAAAGCCTGCACACAGCAACGAAGACCCAACACAGCCAAAATTTAAAAAATTTAAAATGTACTGAAGCCAAGACATGGAAGCAACCTAAATGTACATCAACAGACGGATGGATAAAGAATATGAAAAAATATATATATGTAACACATTGTACATCAACTACACTTCAATAAAAAATATATGTATGAATTTTTAAAATCATATTGAATGTGATTACCCTCTCTCTAGGAATATGCATGAAACATTTTGCATGTAATTTCAAAGGGCTCCCACCTTGATAGACACTCAGAAGTCTAACCATAGACGCCAGTAAAAGAAACTCAGATTAAAATGCAAGTGCAAGTGCGAATTAGGTAACACTAAGGAGAGGAGAAAACTAAAGACTGACAAGAAAAGACTGGAATACAAAATTACACAGATGCTAACCATTTAACCTAATTGGAACAACAATAAAAATCCATCAAAATGCAGCAGTAGGCTGCAGTAAAGAGGTAAAAATAGAGGTAACCTTTCTTGCCCTCTTATTTTCCAGAATGTTCACAAAGATAATTTATATGCATTTACATTTATTTTCATGTAGCTATATTAATTTATGCTAGAAAAAACATACAGATTTATAAGAGTTCCTTTCAAAAGTCTTCCTTTCCAAACTCCATTTTGTCCCTGTGCTCCTCCATCCCAAATTTTCATTAACGGACATGAAGTCATTCTTTGTACCAGCTGTGATGTGCAGCATTTGGTTTAGAAATGCACATGTGCGAATGAAAAAGCCTTTTAAAATATACAAAATAAGCAATTAGCAGAAAAAAAAAAAACAGGATTTCTTTTATCCCACTTAATACCTGGGCATAGGGAAAAAAAAAAAAGATCCTAAACTAAGGAAAATTAATAAAAATATGAAGGAGACTTACCAAAGGATTAGAGACTGATTCCTACGGTTAAAGACAAAGCAAAAGATCACAATTTAATCACCAGAAGGAGTGTGTGAGAACTTATTGTTTTTCAGAGGGGAATTCATGCAGTTTCAAAGTCTCCAGATTTACACACATAACATAACCATAAATGTGAGCAGTTAGAGCATTAATTTTGTCCCATTTTCCTTTTTTAAAGCAATTAGACAATAAAAAAATGCTTCCAAAGTGGGAGAAACTTGGAATATAATGGGATATTATTAAACAAAGCTATTTGTATGCACCCTGGTCTCCCAAATGTCAAGACAGTAACATTTATTTGTGCCAGGGAAAATACTCCCTCTGAGACCAGAAAGTGCTTGAATAAAACTGCCACTACTCAGTTTTCAAATCTAGCACATTCCCTAAAGTACTCTTCACCACCCTCTTCTACTTTTTCATGAGACCTTATGGCAAGAACATTCCATTGCATTCCATCTACAATCAGCCATAATCCCTGTGAGCAGCAGTCCAGGCCAGCTTGCCAGCATAGCAGTCTTTTAATGCAGCTAACACATGTGGCTACAGAAAATTCATTTCAGTTTTTGCAACAATTCTAGGTTCAAAATCCATGCTCTCTCCCAATCTTAAGCCCCATTTTTTAAAAACAAGCCATTAATACTTTCTAAACATAACAAGTTGGCTCACTTAAAATCTCTCAAAAGTTATTTGGATTACATATTAGTCAAATTACTAAGAAACTGTCATATAAAATTGTAAACAGAAATAGAAAACAGCAGAAAACTGAAAACGCCAAAATTCTAGAGGAAAAAGTCTCTGATACAATTAGGTAATTAGCTTTCCAAAAACAAACACCTTTCAAAGAAACCAAAATTACCCCAAACTTTCTGAACCATGACAAAGCATTCAGCTAGAAAACTAACACTACTTTTTCTAAGGCTGATTCATCTAACGAGGACTTTTGTTTCAGGAGGCTAATATTATTTTAAAAGTCACAAATTTCTCCTGGTGAACGTTTAAGCGAAGAGGCAATGTGTTATAGCCAGATGAGGCTAGGAGTACCAATCTAGATATAACACTAATAAGTCCTAATAAGCTACAATTCTGAAACTTTCCCCAAACATACGGGATGTTTAGTTTAATCCTCAAGGTCAAGCTGAAATACCCTCCTATCATCTATGAATTTTACATGTGCCCTTTGCCAAACTCACATCTGCATTTTTTTAAAACCCTTTTTTATGGCAAGTATCACTTAGATCACTTTTACTTTATATTGAGGTTATTTTGGTATGTCTTGTCTCTCCTACCACAAACTTTAACTCCTTAAGGGCAGGGTCCTAAGGTACATGCAACTCTGTGATCCCTAGAGACTCACATTACAGCAGACTCTCAAAAGAGGAAGAGAAAGACATAGGGCAAGACAGAGCAGAGCTACTCAGCCTGCTGTCTAGAAAGGTTGTGGACAAAATATGATGGAAAAACCATTGGTAGTTCAGCGCTGTTCTTAAGGTGGTCCACAGACTGGTTTTCATTGTACTAGTACAATAAGCCCAGGCCTGGTCTAACCATATTAATTACTTCTAATAAAAACCAGGCATCTCTTCATTATATTTCCTCAAAAGACATATAAATATTTTCAATAATTCTGGAGAGATCTTTGGGGGAAATAAACAAGAATGAGTAAATAGAACTTAGCATCCTCACAAACTCCAAAATTTATGGCCCTATCCTTAGAAAATGTTCAACTAGGAATCTTATTTTCTTCTTCAGTTTGCTGGCTACCACAAGTGAAGACATCTGAAATCCTTCATTCAGAATGAGTATCATATTTGGATAATTTTACTTTTTTCCCCTAAACTGACATTATTTTCTATACAATCAAAATAATAAGGTCAAAAAGAGAGCCACATATCTTAGATACAATGAGGTCTAACACTTTTTTTTAATTAGCCATCAATAATCTCAGTGAGCTCTTAATCCAGATAATCAAACACTAGCAGTCAGAAAATTAAGCAGATCCAGATCCATTTCACATAACTATCCAGAACTATAGAAAATCTTAATTTTGCTACACACTCTAATAGTTTTATTCTCCTGAATAGTCAATAGATTAGTTTTTTTATATTGGTTTAGTACTTAGCATACCATTATACATATAGTAGATACTTGTTAATAAAATCCTATTAACTTATATGGATATTCTCTCATGCTAAAATCTCAAAAAGAAAAAAAAACATCTTTTACAAGATATAAACACGAATAGCTTTACTCAGGTGTTTAAAATATACAATGCAGGGCTTCCCTGGTGGCGCAGTGGTTGAGAGTCCACCTGCCGATGCAGGGGACGCGGGTTCGTGCCCCGGTCCGCGAAGATCCCACATGCCGCTGAGCGGCTGGGCCCGTGAGCCATGGTCGCTGAGCCTGCGCGTCCGGAGCCTGTGCTCCGCAACGGGAGAGGTCAAAACAGTGAGAGGTCCGCGTACCACAAAAAATATATATATAAATAAAATAAAATAAAATAAAATATACAATGCAGGGGTCTGGTGGCACAGTGGTTAGGACTCTGTGCTCCCAATGTAGGGTACTCGGGTTCGATGCCTGGTCAGGGAACTAGATCCCACATGCATGCCGCAACTAAGAGTTCGCACGCCACAACTAAGGAGCTAGCAAGCCACAACTAAGAAGCCAGCGAGCCGCAACTAAGGAGCCCGCCTGCCACAACTAAGGAACCAGCAAGCTGCAACTAAGGAGCCTGCAAGCTGCAACTAAGGAGCCTGCCTGCCGCAACTAAGACCTGGTGCAACCAAATAAATAAATTAATTAATTTTTAAAAAATAAAATATACAATGCAGTCAAGACTGCAAAATAAGTTACTATTATACCTTACCACTAATTAAAAGGAAAAAAACTACCTTAGAAAAAGATAATGCTACTTAAACTATCTCTTGAAGGAAATCTAACACAAGTTACTTCTAGGGAGAGGAACTGGTTGACTACGTGATGGGGTGAGAGGAATGTTTGTACTGTACACTCTTTGTACATTTTGGATTTCATACTCTCTGAATGTTTTACCTATTCACAAAAATAAATCAAAACGGGTGAAATTAACGTAATGCTATTTGACCTTGACAATGAATATAAACTTATAACTCATTTAAGATGTGGGCATTCTAAAATGATCTGTCATCAAGAAAAAATGTTAGTATTATTTCTTGTACTAATAAACATTTTCCATTTATTTTTATTATATGATAAAGTGATTTTTGCATTCGTGGATATGGCCTTTTAATACGCACTTTCTCCTTAAAAGTTTTTAGTTTAAGATTTCCAACCCTATAAAGAAAGTAGCAATACCCCAACCATTAATAAAAATCCATCTCCATGACACTGGGGATTCCTGGATAGTTCAGCATGCAAAACAGAGGAAATTATTTCTTTTCGGAATCAGTTCTGGCTCCTGATCCAGGATTTCCTAACGTCCGCACTTTAAAAGAACTTGTGATACAAACCAGCATATTTAGAGGCAACACCAACAGTCAAAAATGCCTCCAACTAGGGCTTCCCTGGTGGCGCAGTGGTTGAGAGTCCGCCTGCCGATGCAGGGGACACGGGTTCATGCCCCGGTCCGGGAAGATCCCACATGCCGCAGAGCGGCTGGGCCCGTGAGCCATGGCCGCTGAGCCTGTGCGTCCGGAGCCTGTGCTCCACAACGGGAGAGGCCACAACAGTGAGAGGCCCACGTACCGCAAAAAAAAAAAAAAATGCCTCCAATAAGTTATAGTTAAATGCATTTTTCAGAAAGAAACAAGGGGCTCAATGATCAGGTTTTAGTGTGCTCATTTCAGCAATACCTATACTAAAACTGGAACGATACAGAGAAGGTTAGCAAGGCCCCATGCAAATTTTTAGTTATACTGTGTAAAACTTAATTCTTAAAATGAAACACAAACGATAACATAGCTTGAATAAGTGACATTTAGGAATATAAACATTTGTTAGAGAACAATACTGAATTTTGCATCTCTTTTTACAATTATTCATAGGATATATAATTCATAGAATCACTGGCACAACTGACAAAGAAATGTAAAGCACAAACAGTGGTACAGCAGCTTAGACTCCTACTTTTGAATCTTTTTTTAAAAAATAAAATGTTGTGAGTCCTATTTAGCAAGTTCAGAAAAGTATGTAAGCAACAGAAGGTTCAAAGTTGTATATGAGGAATCTGTATCAAAAAGTAAACGGTGAACTCACAGTAACGGAGAATGATGGCTGGGGAGTGGGGGGAAAAAGGAGATTCTGATCAAAGGGTACAAACTTTCAGTTATAAGATAAGTTCTGGAGACCTAATGTGCAGCATGGTGACTATGGTTAATAATGATGTATTGTCTATGTAAAATTTGCTGAGAGTAGATCACAAGTGTTCTTACCACAAAATAAAAGGTAACTATGAGACGTGATGGATATATTAGATTTTGCTAATCATTTCACAATGTATAAACATATCAAAGCACCACACTGTAGACCTTAAATATATATAGTTTTATTTCCCACTGGGAGAATCCTCTACACAAAACACTGGCCCACAAATACATGAGATCAGCATGTTTCCTCAACAATTCAACATTAACTTGAATCTGAAAGAACAATTCAGCTTTATCACGAAGTTATAGGCTTTAAAACAGTAGAACCTACATCTATTTTAAGTAATAGTTTGCCTACAGATCCATATCAAGTAACTAATTCAAGTACCAAAAACCCCTTCAGTTTTGAAGGGGCTTCAAATGAGCTTCAGTCATTTTTCACCTAAGCAACTATATAGGGAAACAAGCTAGGAAGCAATGACTGATAATTTTTAGTAATAATTTACAAGTTTACTATCTGTTTTAGCTGTATCTGTTGTTCAACTCAAAGAACCATTGTAAGGAAGCAGAGTAGGTGTGAAGACCATCTTGGGAAGCTCAAGTGCTACTTAAAATCAAGAAAGCAAAGTAATCTTGGAGGCTCAACAGGTATATTTCATAGCATCATTTACTAAAAATCACTGCTTACACCTATACTATCATTAAGATTTCAACTTAATAACACTAGCTAAATTCGTTCAGTTCTCTAGGGACTTCTCAATTGTAAAGAAGAAAATAAATAGTCCATATTTAAATATGCTACAGCAAATATCACAGGGGGAAAACATTCAATGGATCATTCAGAACAGCAAAGTTCAAAGTGTTAATAGCCAAATGTTCATTTATTCTGATCACGGCAAGCAGGAAAAGGGGGAAGGATAAGAAAATGAGACAGAATCGATAGAACACAACATGAACTCACTGGTTGAGTTGCCCTGCATCTGAATGATGCACTTAGATTCTTTGCTGGTCTCTCGAGAATTGAAGGGTCGCACACGGACAGCCACCTTCACTGAGGCTCCCGACATTCTGATGGTCTTGTTATATATATGCAGTCCAGAAATAAAGAATCAAATCTTCTTACGAAATTATGTTCAAGTTTCCTTTAAAAAAGAAAAAATGATTCATACAAGATAGTCAGAATTAAAGTAAGCATGGGCTAATTTGAGCATATGAGCCATTATCTTAGTACTATTTGTTTCCATTTCTAAAAACCTCATCCCTTTTCTTCCCTATAAATCTTATATTCTCAACCGTAAATTATCAGATAGAAAATAAAGACTGTAATTTGTTTTCCTGTTCCATTATCTCTTTACCATGCCTAAAAAGTCCCTAGACTTAATAATAAAAAAATTAACTGCAAAGTAACAAACATCTTCCTTGCTCTCTGTTTTTCAGGATCAGTCTTCAATAATATATGAAAAAAAAAACAAAATGTTTATTTGTTAAAGAGGGTTCCTTACACAAGTAACTTGCCATCTGCAAAACAACTTATTACTTGTCTTTAAAGAAATGCACTGAACTTTTTATATCAATTTCAGTTTGAAACATCCAGTTACATGATGTATATTTAAACAGCAAAAGGACAAAGATAAGCTCTAGCTAGCTTCTTTAACTATAGGTATCCTGGGATTCCTTTAACTTCTATAAACCCTTTCATATGTATCTCATTTGGCCCTTACAACCATCCTGTACAATAAGCAGAGAAGGTTTCAAGAGACCCAAGTTCTATCCTCTGACTCACAGCAGAATCAAATCACTATATTTCACTTTTGAATGAAGCCACAGGAAAAAATGTGAACATTTTTTAGAGGAATAGTTTCCCTCCCAACAGAACAAAACGAACACTATTCTGTGAAAAGAACCCACATAAATAATTTCCACAAGAAACAACAGATCTCAATCTGTACTCTATCTGTTATATAAACATCTTCAAGAAGAACTGAACAAAAGAAAAAACTAAAAAAGAAAAATACTTATGGGTCCAATTACCAGGGAACTCCAACAGAACTTAAACCTGACCAATTTTTTTCCACATAATTAAGTAAAGGTTAGGAATGCTAACCTCCAGCTGAACAACTACTAATACTTTCCACAGGAAAAGGCAAAAATAAATATCTTATTTTCTAACAGCACTATCACTATTTGAAATTCTTGTTTTTTGGACCATGTCTATTGTCTGTCTCTCACACCACCACCAGAATGCTCAGAGACCTTGTTTGCCAGCACTTAAAACAGTATCTGATGAAAGAGCTCACTACATGTTTGCTGAAGGATTGAATTAATGAATTATATTTCCCAATTGTGAGAATTATCTGTTCAAGTCCTCTACCTGGTTTACTGACTTTTTTTGTTTGTGTTTCAAATGATTACAATATTTATTGATATTAATCTTTTTATATTTGCTGCAATGTTTTTTCCAGTCTGTTTCACATTTTATTTTACAATAAACAGATGGTTCTTTTTTAATACATCAAACATTTATTTTAATCACATTTATTAAATGAAAGCTTAGAGTTATTAACCCTTCCAATCTATACAGCATGACCTATAGTCAATAGTTGAATACTTTGCCAAAAGAGAGTGAATGAAGCATTCACAAAAAGCAACACACACAACACATTTCAACCCCCCAGAGTCCACTTTAATATACAGCCATCACCTCAGCACTCAGTATGTCCCATTATCTTCTCCCCCGAAACGAGCAATCTCTGCCAATCTTCCCATTTCTAGCTGGACCCATACCATAAATCTTGGAGTCACCTTTACTTCCTTCTCTTTGAATCCTTTCATTCGTGCTAACATTATTAATGAAACACCATAAGAAAACTTTTAAAACATAGATTTCCATCCTTCAATCCCTCCCTTCCTCTCATTCCCATTGCCCTAACCTTAATCCATGTCCTTGCTACCTCATGCCTAGCGTACTTGCAAGAAACTAATCTTTGAGCTTTTAGATTTAATCCAATAGTCCTTAAATGGGGGGAGAGGGGCAGCATTTGCACAAAACAATAACACAGGGGTCTTTTGAAAAGCAAATGAGCCTAGCCACCCCCCTTTTGAGATAGGGCCCAGGTATGGGTTGTTTTGTTTTGTTCATTTTCTAAAGATTATGTTGTAAACCTCCAGCTGAGAACTCTACTCAACTGCTTAACCCTACTGCAATATTAACCTTTCTAAAGCATGACTTTCTTTTTTTTTAAAGACTACATCTTTTTTTTTTTTTTTTTAACTTATTTATTTTGGCCGCGCCACGCGGCATGTAGGATCCTAGTTCCCAGACCAGGGATTGAACCCGCGCAGCCTACATTGGAAGTGCGGAGTCTTTTTTTTTTTTTGCGGTACGCGGGCCTCTCACTGTTGTGGCCTCTCCCGTTGCGGAGCACAGGCTCCAGACACGCAGGCTCAGGGGCCATGGCTCACGGGCCCAGCCGCTCTGCGGCATGTGGGATCTTCCCGGACCGGGGCACGAACTCGTGTCCCCTGCATCGGCAGGCGGACTCTCAACCACTGTGCCACCAGAGAGGCCCGGAAGTGCGGAGTCTTATAAATCACTGGACCACCAGGGAAGCCCCCTAAAGCATGACTTTCAATTGCACTTCCAAACCCAAGAACCTTTTCTTACTCCCCAGCACTTACAAGATCAGTCAAGGTACTCTGTATTCTAGTCAAGCTCCTTTACTATTCCACACACGTTCTTTCACACCTTCTAACAATTTCCCCCCTACAACAGATCTATGAATCTTCATTTTCTCCTCTACTTGATGGCCCAGCTCCAGTCTTAACTCTTCCAAATGACTACCCAAACATTCCAGGAATCACTGGTATTTCCTACAGTACTTACAGTCCCAAACACATTGTGAGAACACTGTTATCATTTTACACGACTATATTCTAGCTTGTACGTTCTTTAATAGCTTCCCAAGTGAATATCCTATTCCTTCAAAAATCTCTTTGAACTTGGGTTCCTTGAAAAAGTGGCTAATTCCAAGTCTGGGCAAGAAATTTCAAGATGATTCTGGGACATCTTAGTATGACCACAAGCAAGAAATCAAAGACTAATGGGGTCATGGCAAAAAGACACAAGTGCCAACTTAAAGGAGCTCCCACTGGACAAAGATGGGATAATTGGAGCATAAAAATACATACATACATACAAACACACTGCATATGGACTGAAAAACATTAAATATATAAATTCATGAGTTCATAACGATACTTTCAAAAACCTCATTATTCTGAAAACTGGCAAATAAAACAAAAGAATGGAGCACGCGTCCAGTCTGTGTATCCTGTATAAACTATATTCCAGGACAGTCAAACAGACAACGAGGACAAGCTCTTCTTTACAGAAAAAGTCTGACTAATAAATGCAGAAGAAATTACAGAATTAGAATGTCACCAATTCCCAACCCTACTAACATAACGGTTTTCTGCATCATCACTATCTACTAAAAAAGCCTTAAACGAAAGGTTGGTTGATATGGGAACATTATATTGTATGAATTAGGCTGACAAAATCTGAACCAAATGATCATCAATCTTAACATCACGAAAAGTGGGACACGTAGGTGGCCTATGCCTGCTGAGGTGCTGCAATAGGAAACACATGGCACCACCTAGTAAATATTATCCCACTCCCCTTAAAAAAAAAAAAAACTGACAGAAACAAGCCTCAGTTTATAGGACATATAGGGAGCAAAGAAACAATTTAAATGATACCTAGAAGATACAATCAGCCAAACCCAGAATACAGAAAAATCTACAGTTCAAGTCACCCAGTTTCTTCAATTAAATAGCATGATTTGGGGGAGAGGGGTGGTAATAAAAGAGGCTTAAATGTATTAATGAATAAATGTATTAATGTATAAATGTATTAATGAATATTGTAGATATGTAAATTTTAAAAAACCAAAACTTTCTTCTTTTGTGTTCTATTCAGGGCCTACCAAAATGTTCAGTGCTGCTAACTAACTTACAAACCGACAACAAAGGCTGAAACCTGCTTGCTGAGCTTTAGATCATAAAGTACTATTTAGATATAAAGTACTAGGAGCCCAAATACTGACCTCTTTCCTATTTTAAGTCCCCCCACGTATACCTTTCAATAGTTGTTTCACTCTTCTACCCAGCTAGCCTCCCGGCATACCATTCAACCTAACACACCCAAAGCCCAAACATCTCTCCACCTCCCCCAGCTCTTCCACCTCTTTTCTATTTCTTTTAATGTTCTCACCATTCTCCTGTTCCCACATAGGCCAAAAAGCTTGCTTCCTCTATCCATCTAATCAACTGCCAAATTACACGGCTTCCACCTATAAAATGTCTCTCCATTTCTACCACCGCCATACCATCCCTTTTACTCCTTCAAAACATCTCACCCAAGACCGTTAATCATCTTAACCACTTTCTCTCTTTCTTCCTCCTACCCCAACCATACTACACAATACTGCCATTTTCATATATTCCATCCATACTATGCAATGCTGCCAGATTCACACTCCTAACGCGCAGGTCTCTTCATATCACTGTCCAGTTTCTCTACTGTCTACCAAGCAATGACTGAACTTCCCACCAGTGGCACTCAATGTGTTCTGTAACATAAACCACCTATTTTTACAAGCCCACAAAACACTGCCTTCCATCCACTTTCCTTAACAACCACCCACCAAAGGGTTTCCTGAAAGCATCTCATGTTTTTCTGTCCCTGTGCCTTTGCTCCAATACTCCTTCTACCTACTGTACCCTTCCTCCTCTCCTGTTCTTCTCAAAATCCAAATTTTCTTCCAGGACCTTCTCATATGCTACTTATTTCTAAAGCTTTCATAGATTCTCCCCACCCTGCAAACTAAATGCAAATGCTTCTCCATTTAATACTTCTCAACTCATTGACCTTACCTAGGGCAAAATGAGTTATTTGTTTTTCTTTTTTTTTAAATAAGTTTATTTATTTTATTTATTTTGTTTTTGGCTGTGTTGGGTCTTCATTGCTGCACGCGGCCTTTCTCTAGTTGCGGCGAGCGGGGGCTACTCTTCTTTGCGGCGCACGGCCTTATTGCGGTGGCTTCTCTTGTTGTGGAGCATTGTAGGGTGCACAGGCTTCAGTAGTTGCAGCACGCAGGCTCAGTAGTTGTGGCTCACAGGCTCTAGAGCGCAGGCTCAGTAGTTGTGGCACACAGGCTTAGCTGCTCAGTGGCATGTGGGATCTTCCCGGACCAGGGCTCGAACCCATGTCCCCTGCATTGGCAGGCAGATTCTTAACCACTACGCCACCAAGGGAGCCCTGTTTTTCTTATCTCTGCTGTAAATTTTAAGTTCCTTGAGGACAAGACAGAATTTTAGTCATGCTTTTAGTCATTCTTCTTTGGAAGTGATAGATACATTTTAAAATTACTTTCCCAAAACAACCTGAACCTAAGTACATTTTTTTTTTCTGATTTAACTGTCCTGTGGTAAAACTGAACCATCTTCACAAGTGAGTTAAAATTTTATACAGTAATAAGAAACTACCGTTAAGTGGACTACAGAAAGCTTTACTTTGTTACTTCCCTACAACTACAAAGAGTATCTCTTTTATAATGGATGTCCATCAAATTAGTTTCAAAACTCCCTGAGCCTTTTAAAAAATTACCAATTATATAAATCTGAAATCAAGTTTAAATTCCAGTGAGAAACAATAATTACAGAATATTTTTAAGAAGTTATAGGAAAACAATAAAAATTACAATACATTTTCCAGTTTTATAGAGCCAAAGGCAGGTAGGAAAGGCAACCATACATACTCTAAGTCACTTGCACAGCCTCAGTTCTAGGCTGTTCCTCTGACCAGTTTTCCTTCTTTATGACATACGATTAGAAGCATTAGGAAAGTGGAATGGAGCAGAAATTCCAGAAGCCTTCACTAACAGTAAAGGGATAATAAAACATTTAGATCTAATTCATTTGAATTTTTCTAAATTTTTGCACAATTGCTTAGCTTTGACCTTGTGCAATTCTCTCTTGCCCTCAGAGGCACTCTGAATTATTAGGAGCCTAAGGAGAAGACTAAATGACTTCTCAGCAAAGTGAAAAAACAAGAATGAAATAATCTTAGATTTTTGGTTGGTTGGGTTTTGTAATATCCCTTTTTTATAGAAAACAGCCAGGGTTATATTCCTAAAACAGAGGTCAATGCATGTCATTCCCTCTCCTTAAAAGCATTCAGTTGGTTTCCATGGCCTCAGAACACAACCTAAAAATTCATGAGCCTCCACAATCCAACCTCCTTCCCCAGTCTGTTTTCACTGCCCAACTTTAAGCCTTCTCCACCAAGCACCTCTTACTACACCAAGCATGTGATGCTTGGAAGCTCACTCTCCCTTCTAACCTATTACAAGTCCATATCTTTTGAGGACAAGGTCAACTGTCACCATGAAGCAGGAAGCATTAAGTCATATGTTCCTTAACATCCCCCTTTCTAAGCTAAAAGTCATCCCTTCTTCCTCTTTGCTCCCTAAAAACGTTGTGTTGATTCCTCATTTTTCTACTTATTTCATTCTGCCCCACGTTGCAGTCAGTAGTTTACTTAACTCTCATACATCGATACTTTATTCAGTACATGTTTGTCACAACTGAAAACAGAATTTAACCAAGAAATTCAGTCTTTTAAATTCAACATTCACACAATTTGCTACATCCCCGCAAATTTACAATATCAACAAGCAGTCTATTTAAAAGATAATCTTTTCTAGTGAATTACATTTTAAAGAATGAATTAGGGGTGAGGGACAACTCGAATTCCGTTTGGAGGCATCTTTGAGCTCGTCGAGTAGACATCATGAGCAAAGCTCACCCTCCAGACTTGAAGAAATTTATGGACAAGAAGTTATCATTGAAATTAAATGGTGGCAGACATGTCCAAGGAATATTGAGGGGATTTGATCCCTTTATGAATCTTGTGATAGGTGAATGTGTGGAGATGGCAACTAGTAGGCAACAGAACAATATTGGAATGGTGGTAATACGAGGAAGTGGCATCATCATGTTAGAAGCCTTGGAACGAGTATGAACAATGGCTGTCTTTACCAGAGAAATCAACTGCTTCCACATGTCCCCTTCTCCACATTTTACTATGATGAAAATTGGGTCGTGTACATTTTCTTACTGAACTTTTTTGTTAAACTTCTGTTAATAGTCAAAAAAAAAAAAAGAAAAAAGAATGAATTAGGGAATACCTGGCAGTCCAGTGGTTAGGACTCGGTGCTTTCACTGCCGAGGGCCCAGGTTCAATCCCTGGTCAGGGAACTAAGATCCCACAAGCCTTGCAGCACAACCAAAAAAAGAAAAAAAAGAATGAATTATAAGAATAAATGTATACTCCAAAATAAATATCTGTAGCTAATGAGCCCGTTTTGAGAGGGTGTGAAAATTTCCTTGTTATTATTAAAGTTTTGCATCTCTTGGTCTAATACTCTCCTTGAGGACCAAGCAGGCTTTAGGATCCAATATTCTGTGTCACTGACCATGCCTATACTGACAAAATGGCCCCCAAAATGTGAGAATTCATTTTTGTGTGTGTATGAATTTTGTGTGTGTATGTATGTCTATTCTTGGTCTTTGACTCTGTGGATAAAAATCAGCCATGAGCCAAGTTGTAAAAGCTCAAAATGGATCACATGTTAGAAAAACCTCTTTCTGCATTCTAACCCAATGCCAAGAATCAGACTGCACAGGAAGTTTCCTGACAGATCAGATTTTCAATCTCAAATGAGATTACACTAGCTCAGTCAGGCTCCCCAACTGTTTTAACCACTATAGAAAATAACCTGAAACAATTTTTAGATTTATTAGACACATGTCTTCCTGTCATTGAAATTAAGAAATCAAGAACTTTCCTTTTTACTGGTGACATGCTTTTATTCTCATAAACGAAGAAGTACATCCAGAAACAACAGCTCCTAAGGCCTAAGGCTTAAAATAAACTACTCTAAAGTTTTTCATTGTTTTCTTATCTTTCACTGTTTGGATGGTTAATACTAAGCTCTATCTAATAAGTCAATTCATTTTAGTATCTGAAGCCACATCCTATAATTTTTTTTTTAGCAGATCCACTGGGGGCTCTGCCACTCAAAACCCAATATTCCACTGAAGCTCTTCTATTGTCAAAGTGGATGACAACAGCTACTCCTGGAATTGTCCGGGTTAAAATGAACTCAGCTCGGCTATGATGTAGAAATGGAAGTTTCAGTCAGAGGTTAATTCAAATTTGGTATGAGGCAAGGTTCTTTCTGAAATCTGCCTGTGACCACACCTACCTGCCTGGTAGGTAGCTCACTAGCTGGGCAGGAACGCAGGTCAGACTTTTCCATGTGTCAACAATGGGTCAATCTTGCCACATGATAAACCAGTACCCAAAGTTTAATAGGTATGTTTTCATTGAGATGACAACACAGAATACAAGTATTCCAGGTTCTCACCAGGGTTATTAAATAATGAGTTTTCTGCTGGGATACTCAGACTTATCTTTGCATAAAGTTATATACCTGAACCACGTTAGTCATATCCTTCATAGAAAAGACGTAAGTTATATTTTAATGTTGTATTCTCAGTGAGGAAAGCAGGTGGATTACTTTTTTTAAATAGGTCTTTGAAGAACATTTCTTCCTTTTACTTAAAGACCTGCTGAAAACACTTAGTACGTATATCTTTCTATCAGGATGTCTATAACACTTTTCTCTTAGAATTTCTTTAGAATTCATTACCAGAAAAAAAGTTCCTCTTGACAAATCATTAGCTTTCTTTTACCAGAATGAATAGTGTATAATTTCTCTTTCCCTTTTTTTTTTTTTTTTTTTTTTTTTTCTTTTTGCGGTATGCGGGCCTCTCACTGTTGTGGCCTCCCCCGTTGCGGAGCACAGGCTCCGGATGCGCAGGCCCAGCGGCCATGGCTCACGGGCCCAGCCGCTCCGCGGCATATGGGATCCTCCCAGACCGGGGCATGAACCCGTATCCCCTGCATCGGCAGGCGGACTCTCAACCACTTGCGCCACCAGGGAGGCCCTCTCTTTCCCTTTTTATCTTGACTTTCCAAAGTTTCAAAACTAAGTTACAATAACCACACTATGCAAACTTACACATATACAAATTGTTGTAATTTCTATATTTACTTTTTCCTCCTGTCACATAGATTTTTGTTTCTTCTCCATGTTTAACAGCCTCACCGTATATATAGTATTGTGGTAAGCTGCTCAAAACCTTTTTCAAAGCAGTAAGTGATATAAATTATAACTAAATAAAACTTTCCTGTAACAGCCTAACCTGCTATTTATTTTAACATTGAAAATGTTATATAGTCAAAATTCTAGTTCTTAGAAACAAAGTAAGCCTTTAAAAGTTATACAAAAATTTGTGTTGAATGAATGATAGCCATGTGAATGGCCAGAAAAGCACGAGGCCCAGGAGACTGCAACCAGCCCCACAATACAGAAGCAGACAAAGGAGGGAGTGAAGTGAGCAACACTTTCAATACAGCACAGGCGTGAGGCGTGCCCCCCGGTATCAGCAACAAAGGGCTGGAAACCAGAGCATGAGCAGTGTTGGTGAAGTGGGGGGATCACTGCAGCTAGTCTGTGGTGGGCTGGGGAGTAATTAGGAGGCAAGGAATTGGAAATGCAAGTATCCTCACTGTTTCCAGAAGCTGGCTGTGAGGACAGGAGAGACAGCCAGGAGGGAACAGGAATGAAGCAGGAATTTTTCTCCTCCCCACCCCATTTTATTAATACGAAAGACTTGGATGTTTCTATCCTTTATTCAGCAGCTATTTATGAGGTGCCTACAATGTGACAGGCAGTTCCAGGAGTCTGGGATAAATCAGTGAACAAAACAGATAAACATCCTTGCCATGGAGGAGTTTTCCTTCTAGTAGGGGAGAGGGGACATTAAAATAATAACTTAAGTTATTACACAGAATGTTCGGTGATTATAAGCGTTATGAAGGAGGAAAAGTACAGCAAAGTCGGGAGGCTCAGGAGTGTGGCTGGAAGGGGTGCCACGCAGGTGCATAAATGAGGTCAAAATAGGCCTGTTGAGGTAGTGAGGTTTAAGCAAAGACCTGAAGGAGGTAAAGCAATCAGCCAAGCAGATTTCAGGGAAAGAGTGTTCCAAGCAGAAGAAAGAGTCAGAGCAAAGGCCCTATTGTGGGACTGCGCCTCCTGTGTTCAAGGAACTGTGTGTGGGGAAACAGCGAAAGAGGGAAAGAAAAGTAGCCAATACAGCAAGTCCCCAAAGATTAGGAAAGGCAGTGATATACAAAACACAAGCCAAGGGGTCAGCTGAAGTCAGAGAGGGTAACCTTTCCCTTGAGACTGGAGGAAAGAGGGTAAGAAAGAAGGCAGAATGTGAGTGTTTGGCGTGGGGTGGGGGACAGCAGAGCCAAGGACCTCACTATGGAGAGCGAGGGTAGTCTGAATTGTTTTCTAATTATGGTAGGAAGGAAGGCATCAGAAGTTTTCAGTATTTCCTCAGGAAAGATGCCTGCTTGGTACATGATTATGTGATGAAGCAAATGAGGCTGTTCTGGCTCCTGCATAATTATTTCATGCTAATACAGCAGGCAAGATTGTCAAAGCAGGTACTGCTGTGGTTGGTATTCAGAGTTGTTGTATCCAAGGAATGTATTTCCTCAGAAAAATAAAATCAAATGAGGACTTGCTTTTAACTTCAGAGAAGAGAAAATTAGATCAAACTTATCAATTCATTCAATGTCAGAAAGCTATAAAGATTTATGGGCACGGGGAGATCAGCTCGGGGCTTTGTGACCACCTAGAGGGGTGGGGTAGGGAGGGTGGGAGGGAGCAGCAAGAGGGAGAAGATATGGGAATATATGTATATGTATAGCTGATTCACTTTGTTATACAGCAGAAACTAACACAACATTGTAAAGCAATTATACTCCAATAAAGATGTTAAAAAAAAAAAAAGAAGGCAGAGAAGTTTCTAAGGAAAGGGAAGTGGGGGAATCCACGCCTTTTCTTTCCTATGAGGCTATAGGTAAGGTTTATGCCAAGTATGGGGCAGTGGGGAGGCCTAACTAAAACGGTCAAGATTTTTGAAAAGCCAGTGTGGAGAACGGGGGAGGGAACTGAGCAGAAATGCTTTGACAGACACCAAAGACAGACTCAGGGGAAACCTAAGACTACACATCAACTGTGGTACCAATCCCCAGCACTGTGTGAGGTTTCTCCATGACACAGAGTAAAAAAGGGAGGCTACAGATGATAGGAATGATGCAAGGCTGGCATCGGCACAGTGGGTCTTGCAGAACAATAAAGAAGAATTAAAAACTTCAAGTGCTAGTAAGAAAATGGCTGAGGCAATGCACCCAGAAATCACAGTGGAGAAAAGGAAGACAAAGAAGTAAAATCTGAAAGGGGCCAATGGACCAAAGACTTGAGGTGGGAGAACACACAGCAACAGACTACTAAAGTGAGAGCTGTAAATTATCATAGTTGAAGATCTGAAGGTGATGACATGTTAGAAGATATGGTCACAATACTGAGTTACTGGAACAGAATGAAGCCAACGTTTGCTTGAGCTGAAGTCAAGGAATTTTAAAGTTAAGAGTAGTTATAAAGGAAGATCAGCATAGTGGTCACTTACTACTTCTAGTGACCCTGGGGAAGTCATTTAGCCTCTGTCTCAGTTTCATCTGTAAAATGGAGATAATTGTATCTATTTTCTATGGTTGTTCTAAAGATTAAGTTAGCGAGTAAATGTAAAATAAAGTGGTTAGAAAAGAGCCTGGCACATAGAAAGAGCTCAATATGAGTAAGCTATTTTATCATTATTGTTGTGGTGGTTGTTGTTTATACAGTCACGGAAGTCTGCCAGGATGATGTCAGAGATTCGGATGGAAGGGAGAAGTAAGCCAAGTCGTCAAACAGAGCAATGGTAGGTGATGGTGTAGTTGAATGATACACTTTGGTGTAAAAAATGTGATATCATAGGTAAAAAAATTCTAAAATCTATCAGACATTTACAATCTTGTGACTTAAAACACATATACAAACCACTACAAAATAATAACAAAAGTACCAATCGAGTATTAGATAGTTAAGTATTATATGGCAATACAGAGAGGGAAGAGGCTCTGACTGAAAATCATGGAAACCACCATGGCAAGGGCAGCAATACACTAAACTGTACTAAAACAGAAAGGAGTTGGAGTTAACTTGATCTTACCATATCCATAGGCATTTGGTAAAGTGAAACTTCCTTGAGAGTAAAGAACTAAATCTCTACACACACTCTTAATTAACTGGTAATGAATGTCGTAGAAGTGAGCATAAACGAATTACTGGGCCATTAATCGAAAAGTCCAACTCAGAAGTCCAAAGCACCCTTGGCAGGTTTTTGCTATTACAGTCACATCTGTTTCATTTATCTTCTACTGATGACCTGCACGAAAAAAAAGTTCTAAATGTGTATTTATTCACACTCTTTTATGAACTCCAGAAATTCACCAGTATCTGTACCAACAAGGCCATCTTTTAAAGAGAACTACATGAAGTAGATATGCTATACCTTTCCCTTCAGAGCCTTGTGAAATTACATCACATCAGTTTACAAAACCAAAGGGATATGCTTACTCCTGGAAAAGACCTGCTGTGATCAGCAGCCTGGGAAGAGGGTTTACAAACATGGCAGGGGCCCTTTGTTGTCCTTTACTTTGTACCCAGGACAAGACCAAAGCGGGATGTGAGCTAGAAAGCTTTGGCCTTGGAGAGACTCTGTTGGCACTCTTCTTGGCAGTTTATTCCCTGCACATATTCAAAGTGGGAAAGAGAAACGAGAGAAAAAAGGAAAACTGCATTCATATCTGGTCTTGAAAAGGAAAGTTTGCTTAGAAGCTGTACTTAATTGGATAAACTTTGGAAAAACATTCATCAGAGCAGAGCTGCACAGACTCACAAAATCTTGCCTCTAAATCAGACTCACAGTCAGGTCTGATTTTACCAAATGCTGAAATTATGTTTAACCACAATTCTTCAGATCTTTTCTACTAATAAAGTCAATGTCAAAATTTAAATCTTAGAAATATTTCTTAATTGGGGCATGGAATTTAAAAACAGACATTCTGTATTTCTCGCATGTTAACACAATGCAAAAAACACTAATTTCTGTTGAAGCCATGTTTGATTCAACCAAGTTTTAAAAGGAAAACTTAATGATAAAATAAAAAATAAGGGCTTCCCTGGTGGCGCAGTGGTTGAGAGTCTGCCTGCCGATGCAGGGGACGCGGGTTCGTGCCCCGGTCTGGGAGGATCCCACATGCCGCGGAGCGGCTGGGCCCGTGAGCCATGGCCGCTGGGCCTGCGCGGCCAGAGCCTGTGCTCCGCAACGGGAGAGGCCACAACAGTGAGAGGCCCGCGTACCGCAAAAAATAAAATAAAATAAAATAAAATAAAAAATAAAGTGTTAAGACTTTTCTTAGAAAACCTTATCTGAAAATGTTTAAGTAGTTCAACTTTAGTTACAGGAATTTATTCATTAAGAAATGGAGTTTGAATGAAAGCGAAGGGCACAAAGAAGGCGGGCATGCCATTCTCCAGGATTTTTCCACGTCCAAGATGTAGGAAAAGATTTATATGCTCACACTGAATTCTTATTGATCATATCCAGATCTTTTTTACAACGCCAACATGTGTGCAATCTTCATATTCCATCCTTAAACTGTACATTACCAATTTCACTTGCCTCATAATCCAACCGCTATACCAAGTTAATTAGGGAGCATCACCTCGCTTCTTAGAGAACACAAGATTTTATTACGACTAAGCTGAGCTGACAAAATGCCAGCCTTTATATAAAATACCCACCAGGATATCACCTCTTAAGAGCTATTCAAATCCAATCACCATACTTTCATGGGGCTCAGACAGACCCATCTAAGACACAAAACATGTTCAGTATCAGCAGAACAGCTGCCTAGAACAGTAAGAGATATGTGAGCAAGGGATCTGTTGACAATCTAATTTCAGCTACCTCGAGATTCCACAAAGATGACAACCTGCGGCCTCAGAAATACTGCTGCAAGCCTCTACCATCATCAGAATATTCCAGTTTACTTCACCTCTGCGTACTGAGCTACTCTGAACATCTATCCACCCGACGCAACATACTAATTCCAGGCCTCCATCCTGATAAATTGGCCTTAGTAATCCTCAGATCTGCCTCTGTACAAGTCAGGCATCGTCATCCCTTCTGTGCCCATAGCCCTGGTCATAGAAGACGAACACAGAAACCCATCATTTCACCCCAACAGGAATGGAATCTTGAAGGCACTCTGCCCTGGAAGCTCAATTAGCAATTCACCAACGGGAAAAAGTGATTTTGGAGTTCCATTCTGGTTTTAGGGCCCAGAATGTTTTGTGTGGCACGAACAATGACTGGCTGGCTGGAGCAACCTCCCAACCCCCCCAGTTCGGCTGTGGTGCGGCCCGTCACCCTGAAAGCTGCCAGGGCTGTCACTCGGTGCCTTCCAGCAACCGGACCTGGCTCCTAAAGGATTTGTCAGATCATCCTCCCAATATGGCTGCTAGAGTAATCCCGGGCTGCCGATCGCCGAGACCACGCCAGCCTCCCCACGGCTGGCCAGCATCCAACAAGCCCCCTCCCTTCCCACCGCGCCCCTCCTCTCCAGTCCTTGCACCATCGGCTCCCCCCTCCCACGCGATACCCGCTCCTGCCTTCATCTGGCAAAAGGGCCCAAACACATTCCTAGCCGAAGCCCCGATGCCAGCCAAAACGGGGGAGAGGGGATGGGGGGAAATAAGAAAGGGTAGCTTCAAGACGGAGCAAAGCCGCAATATGCGCAGAGAGCCCGGCGAATGGGCCGACAGCGGCGGCTCGGCTGACCTCTGGGCACAGCCGGAGCCTGGCGGCTCAGGGGGAGCGGAGGGCTGGTGCGGGGCGCTGCGGGGGACCCGGCAGGCCGCTGGACCCAAGCCCGGGGCTCGCGGGGACGGTCCCCCACCCCCGAGGCCGAGGCTCCCCAACCCCGCCCCGCCCCACCCCACCCGTTGCCCCGGTGGGGCAGCGCCCTCAGTACTCGCGGCTCCGGCCTGGCTCGGAGCTTCCCCCGCTCGGACCCCGCCGGCCCCTGGGCCGGCCGCCCCTCCCCCCGGGCGGCCCCCTCCTCAGGCCGGCGGCGAAGCGCCCCCCGCTGCCGAAGCGCCCCCCGCCGCCCTCCCCGCCCCCCGCCTTACCTCAGACGCGCTGCAGACAGACGGACGGGCGGGCGGGCCGGCCAGATCAGCAAGCGCCGCGGCGCGCGGGGGCGCGGGGAGCCCGGCACCGACGCTCCTCAGCGCGAGCAGCGGCCGCCGAGAGCCGCAGGGCGCCGCTCGGCAGCCCCATCACGCATCGATCCAGCCCCGCACCGAGGGCCGCGGCGGGCGGAGGGTGGGAGCGCGGGAGACCGGGGCGCGGCGAAGGGCCGGCGGTGGCGGCTTCGGCAGTCGGGGAGCGGCTCGGCCTCACGCTGGCACCTCCCAAGACCGCCGCCGCCTGACTGCCCCGCGTCGGTCCTAGCGAAGCTCCGCCTGCAGCCGCCGGCGCCGGACACCGCCCGGAGCCCGGCCGCCGCGCGTCACCTCCGCCCGCCCCGGCGCCCGCGACTGACGCGGACAGCGGCCAATCGGGGTGCAGAGCTCGGGGTGGCCGGCCAATCGCAGGGGAAGCCGGAGAAGGGATGCGGCGAGGAGAGGCGGAGACTGCGGGGCGCCTCCTGGTGGCTCAGAAGCCGGAGCGGGTGCGGGGGTGCGGCGTGGGTGAAGGCTGTGCCCGGAGTCCCCTCCAGGTTGACCCCCGAAGGGCGTAAGTCGGCAGCAGGCGCGCCGGGCTAACCCGATCATCCGCCTTGTAAGGGGACAACGCAAGCCTAAGTGGGACGGGGCTGTGGGGGCCAGAGGAGCAGAGACGATTGTGGGAGGCGGCCGAGTGTGGAGTTATTGTCCGTTTGGAAAACATCTCACGCGTTGAAGCCGCCGAACGCGGCGCAGTTGGAGTTGAAGCACGCAAAAGGATGAGTGTATGATCCCGCAGAAAGCCTCCCGGCCTATTCTTATCGAGCCCGATCACAGCACCTCCCACACGCCACCTTGGGAGAAAAGGCCGAATGAGTAATGGAAAAGTATGACTTAGTGGGCATTCAACTTGTCTCCTTGGGAGACCGAGTAAGGGCCGCGAGTAAAAGAACAAAATGCTTTGTATCGCACCGAGTTAACCGACCGAGCTCGCCTTTGGGAGATGCCCTTGAAGGAGGGTTATTGGAATTCAGAAACCCAGAGAACACAAGCGCTCTGGTAGCGATTTTTAAAAATCAGGTTTAGATTCAGCTCAAAAGAAAAAACCCACAACTGTTCATGAGAGGTACAATTCAGTACTTAACAAAATATTAATTCAGCGGTAATATGTGAAATTATCATGCCAAGCATCACTATTTTATAAGGTTGTGAAATGCTTTTTGATTTGCTAGCAGAAATTTAAAGTAAAATCGGATTTCCCCCCTGAATTCAATACAGTATTGGATGTAAAAAGCCTTCTTTATAAGCATAGCCGCTAAAACATCAAAATTAAGTTTCTACACTAATAATTTTGGAAGATTTCCACCCCGGCTAAAGTCCTCATACTCGCCATCCAGTCAACATCTTTTGAACATTTCTCATATCATTTAGAATTTAAACTTCACCTATCCACAAAAGAATTTGACATAGCTTACACTGAATCATACAAACAATAAAACTATATAGCATTAAAGTAGGAGTTAAGTTAATAATTTTTTTAAATAATAAAAGGCTCTATGGTGGGGGCACTGTCTGAATAAGGGGAACACATAGAAAGAGAAAATAATATTAAAAACCAGTCAAGGGCTTCCCTGGTGGTGCAGTGCTTAAGAATCCGCCTGCCAATGCAGGGGACACAGGTTCGAGCCCCGGTCCGGGAAGATCCCACGTACCACGGAGCAACTAAGTCCGTGCGCCACAACTACCGAGCCCACGTGCCACAACTACTGAAGCCCACGCGCCTAGATCCTGTGCTCCACAATAAGAGAAGCCACCGCTATGAGAAGCCCGCGCACCGCAACGAAGAGTAGCCCCCGCTCGCCGCAACTAGAGAAAGCCCACGCGCAGCAACAAAGACCCAACGCAGCCAAAAATAAAATAAATAAAATAAATAAATTTATTTAAAATAAAAAAATAAACCAGAGTCAAGGGAATGTGCCACCACTGAGCACAAAACCCAGCTCCTAGCTTCCTAAAGGCCAACACAAAAATGAGCTTACAATGAGTTAATAAACAGAAACTCATCAATTCATCAGTAGAAACCAACTTTTTCCTTAAGAAAAAGAGTTCTTGGGCTTCCCTGGTGGCGCAGTGGTTGAGAATCTGCCTGCCAATGCAGGGGACACGGGTTCGAGCCCTGGTCTGGGAAGATCCCACACGCCGCGGAGCAACTAGGCCCGTGAGCCACAATTACTGAGCCTGCGCTTCTGGAGCCTGTGCTCCGCAACAAGAGAGGCTGCGATAGTGAGAGGCCCGCGCACCGCGATGAAGAGTGGCCCCCGCTTGCCACAACTAGAGAAAGCCCTCGCACAGAAACAAAGACCCATAAATAAATAAATAAATAAAATTTTTTTAAAAAAGAGTTATTTGCCTAAGTACTCTGATAAGCACCATGGAGAGTTACAAAAACCTGGACGGTAGTTAATATTGTTTGAGCTCTCAATGGAGCTCAAATTAAAAAGAATCTAAAACAGTGAAGGGAATGTGGTGGTAATCAGCCCTAGACAAATTAAGCAAAAGCACACAGAGAAGGGTCAGTAGAGACAGATTAGACTGTTCTAGGTTTCAAGATGAAAATAGCCTGGTCTGCATAAGCATTTTGCCCCTCTGACAGATGAAGTCACTCTGCAGAGCCCTTCAGTTTCTCAGATTACAGATGTTGTACAAAGGCACCTCTCTAAAGTCAGAAAGTACTAGAAAATTGAATTTAGCCATGACCCAGTAGAGTTATCCCTAGAATACAAGGAAAGAACACCAAAAGATTTATTAATGTGATGCACACAGCCATGCTACCACAACTAATAAGGTTTCTGGATACAAGATCAATATACAAAAATCCAAAGTGCTCCTTTTCGTTAGGAATAGCCAACTAGAATGCGTGATATAAATCGATTCTGTTAAAAATCGTAATAAGGGCTTCCCTGGTGGCGCAGTGGTTGAGAGTCTGCCTGCCGATGCAGGGGACACGGGTTCATGCCCCGGTCCGGGAAGATCCCACATGCCATGGAGCGGCTGGGCCCGTGAGCCATGGCCACTGAGCCTTTGCGTCCGGAGCCTGTGCTCCGCAACGGGAGAGGCCACAACAGTGAGAGGCCCGCGTACCGGAAAAAAAAAAAAAAAAGCAATAAAACTATTAAATGTTTAAGGATAAGTTGACAAAAGATGAGCAAGACCCATATGGAAAAAAGTTACACAACTGTATTGTTGAAACACATTAAAGAAGACCTAAATAAATAGAGGTACTGTATTCTTTATTTGGGGGCAGGAAGAAAATATTATAAAGATGTCAGTTCTTTCCAAGTTAGTCTATAAACTCAATGTAATTTCTTTTTCTTTTTTCTTTTTTTTTTTTTTTGGCTGTGTTGGGTCTTCGTTGCTGCATGCAGGCTTTCTCTAGTTGTGGCGAGCGGGGACTACTCTAAGTTGTGGTGCGCGGGCTTCTCATTGTGGTGGCTTCTCTTGTTGCGGAGCATGGGCTCTAGGCACGCAGGCTTCAGTAGTTGCAGCACATGGGCTCATTAGTTGTGGCTCACGGGCTCTAGAGCGCAGGCTCAGTAGTTGTGGCTCATGGGTTTAGCTGCCCCGCAGCATGTGGGATCTTCCCAGACCAGGGATCGAAGCCGTGCCCCTTGCATTGGCAGGTGGATTCTTAACCACTGGACCATCAGGGAAGTCCTATAATTTCAGTGAATATTTCAGCAGGATTTTTCATGGAATTTGACAAGGTGACAGTAAAATTCAAATGGTAAATCTATTCCATGTCCATTTTGAAAAAATCATATGCTAGAACAAATCCAAGAATATCCATGGCAATTCTGAAGAATGAGGTGTGGGGATTTGCCCATAAGTTAGCAAGATTTTCTGTAACATCATACTAATTAGAATTCTGTTGCATTGGCACAAGAATATACAAATACAGAAATGGAACAGAATAGAGTCTAGAAACAGACCACGTGCATATGGGAATATAACGTATGACAGCATTGGCATTACAAATCAATGGAGAAATGATAAACTATAAATGATAATAACTGATGTGGAGTAATTGCTTAACTATATGGTAAAAAATGTGATCCTTACATCACACCATACAAAAAATAAATTTCAGGTGGACTGAAAGCCTAAATCAGAAAAACAAAACTGGGCTTCCCTGGTGGTGCAGTGGTTAAGAATCCACCTGCCAATGCAGGGGACACGGGTTCGAGCCCTTGTCCGGGAAGATCCCTCATGCCGCGGAGCGCCTAAGCCTGGCCGCCACAACTACTGAGCCTGGGTTCTAGAGCCCGTGAGCCACAACTACTGAACCCATGTGCCACAGCTACTGAAGTCCATGCGTCTAGAGCCCGTGCTCTGCAACAAAGAGAAGCCACCACAATGAGAAACTTGCGCACCACAACGAACAGTAGCCCCAGCTCACTGCAGCTAGAGAAAGCCCACACACAGCGATGAAGACCCAACACAGCCTAAAATAAAATAAATTAATTTTAAAAAAAAGAAAAGCAAAACTGTAAATGATTTAGTAGGAAATATAAAATATTTTTATGACCTTGAGATAAAAAGAGAAAAATGTATTATTAATCACAAAAGACTGATGAATTTGACTATAATTTTTAGAAAACACTCCTATATAACAAAAGATATCATAAAACAAAGCAAACAACAAACCATAGATTGGAAAAATATATTTGCAACACATTTCACCAATGAAGCATTCAGAATATATAAAGAAATTCAATCAATGTACAATAATACAAATCAGTATGAAAATATAAACAACCTAGCAGGAAAAAATGTGCAAAAGGTTACGAGTAGAAAATTCAGAGGGGAGTTCCCTGGCAGTCCAGTGGTTAGGACTCGGTGCTTTCACTACCAAGGGCCGAGTTTCAGTACCTGGTCAGGGAACTAAGATCAGCCACAAAAAAAAAAAAAAGAAAGAAAGAAAAGAGAATTCACAGAGGAGGTTATGAAAAGACACCTCACTCCCTGGAAATGAGATAGCACACCACATCCATCTAAATGCCAGAAATAAAAAGCGTAACAATACCAAGTGATGTCAGGGAGTGAAATGGCCCGACCTTGTTAACAACCAGGCAAATAGAAGATGAGCATAGCCCTGTAACCCAGCAATTCCTCCTCCAGTGTATACCCTAGAGAAACTCTTGCATAGGTAGATAAGGAAACAGATACAAGAATGGTGTTTGCAATATTGTTTGTAACGGGGAGAAACGGAAATATCCCTCAGGAGGAGAATGGATGAATAAATTGTGATGTAGTCATAATAATAGAATACAACATGGCAGTAAAAATGAATGATCCGCCCCCCACCAAAAAAAAAGAATGATCCAGAACTACTTTTCTTTTTTTTTCTTGGCTGTGCCTCATGGCTTGCAGGATCTTATTTCCCTGACCAGGGATTGAACCCGCAGCCCCAACAGTGAAAGTGCTGAGTCCTAACCACTGGATCGCCAAGGAACTCCCAAGAGCTACATTTAACAGTACACCTTCAGCAGTCAGGGCCCCGTCAGGAAACAGAAACCGTGACAGTTGTTACAAACAGCAGATTTAATAGGTGAAAGGGTTATCCAGATGCTCCCAGGCTCAAAGAGGAAAAAAAAGGAGAAGGGATGATAACTCAGAGACTAGAAACTGTAGGAAGGTGCTACACCCATAAGCATTGGGAGAACAAAAAGGAGGAGGGGGTGTTACCAAAGCTAGGAGACTTGAGCAGGGGCCAGGACTGGAGCTGGGGATGAAGAGGAGGGGCTGCTGCATCAGGAGAAAGCACCAGAAGAAAGGATAGAGCAAAAATGAAAGAAAAACCATGACTTCTCTCACCTCAATACCTCTTACTGGCAGAACCCAAAGGGAAACCAACTGGCCAAGGTGCTTGAGAAATACAGACTACAGAAGGGTGGGTACAGGGCTGAGAAACAATAGGTAAATACCCAGCACAATGGCTTATCTCAAAAACATGAAGCTGAGCAAAAAAAAAAAAAAAAAAGTGTATGTGCCGTATAACGTCATTTATATATAAAGTTTGAAAACATACAGGAAGAACACTATACTATATAGTGTCCTATATATAGTGTATATAGGACTATATTCATGTACAGTCGAAAACATGGGTGAGAATGATAATCACCAAATTCAGAATATAGGTTATCCCAAGAGAGAGAAAAGAAAGGAAGCAGGACACAAGAAACATCAACTCCATCTGTAATATTTTATTTCTTGGGAAAAAAAAATGATCCAAGGATGGGAATGTTGATAGAGTTGGGTGTGGATACGTGGGTGGGTATCTTTATGTTAGTCTCTATCCTGTACTGCCTGTTACAAAATATTTCATCATTTAAGAATGATATTTGTCCTAAGGCATCCCAGCTCTGACCCCACCAGTAATCCTCTGCAGTCTGGGTCAGCAGCTGGATCAGAGAGTCTGACCAGTGGCAGCTGAACAAAGCATGAAGGGCTGAATGGGCGGGAGACCATGAGCCATAATCCTCTCTCTGACCTGGTTTTAAGATGCGCTGGTCTCACAGCCTGCTGTGTAAAAGGCCACCACATCTTGGCCAAACAGTTGGGTCTCCAGACTCAGAGTCTGTATTCATTCAAAGCTGCTGCATGGGGAATTCCCTGGGAGGGGGTCCAGTGGTTAGGTCCCCACGCTTCCACTGCAGGGGGCACGGGTTCGATCCCTGGTTGGGGAACTAAGATCCCGCAGGCCACATGGTGTGGCAAAAAACAACAACAACGGCAACAAAACTGCCCCATGCCACCACTCGCTGACAGAAATGTAGGAAGAGCTCATTTTCATTTCCGGGAGGATTAAGACTGCAGGCCGCTACAGAATTATCCATGTCCATAAAGAGAATTATCTTCTGGTTATTTTAACCTAGATCAGGTAACACATGTACTTAAGTCTTGGATCATATTGCACATTGAAAAATAGAAACTGCTTATAGTTTTGGACATAGGAGGTCGCCATGTTGAAGTAGAAAAGATCTGGGGGGTTTTTTTTTGGGGGGGGGTGTCTTTTATTTATGTATTTATTTATTTTTAATATTTACTTATTTACTTGGCTGTGCGGAGTCTTAGTTGCAGTGTGTGGGACCTTCACTTCGGCAGGCGGGATCTTTAGTTGCGGCACGCATGCAGGATCTAGTTCCCCGATGGGGGATCGAACCGGGACCCCCTGCACTGGGAGCATGGAGTCCCAGCCGTTGGATCACCAGGGAGGTCCCCAGATCTGTTTTTTTATACAAAGTCCTTGTAAATATTAATTAGTTAACATCTATTTGATATAAGTACGTGTGTACAGATTGTATTAAACACTGTATTAAATAACAACAATTTAGAGCTCAAGATAAATCAATAAGTGCTCTTTTTTTTCAGTGAATATTTCGATAGAATGCAGTTTGGTTTAACTCATTAATATTAATATACAGTGACACCACTTATGCTGAGGTTATTTGGAATCAGAGAATCAGAACAGGAAAATATTTTAGAACTGGTTAGTCCACTCCATCAGGAAACCTGATGAGCACAGAAAGTCTTTTAGTTTTCAGAGGACTAATTTTTTTTGATGGCTTCAACTACCCAGAATCCAGAAAGAAGGAAAAGAAAACCAACCAAAATAGATGTTTTAAAACTCAAACATCTTATTCACTGGAAATTTCCTCAGGCCCGTGTTCAATACCTCTTTACTTATGTTGTGCCACTAATTCTTTTTTTTTTAAAGGTTTTTTTTGTTGTGGACCATTTTTAAAGTCTTTATTGAATTTGTTACAGTACTGCTTCTGTTGTTTATGTTTTGGTTTTTTGGCCACGAGGCATGTGGGATCCTAACTCCCCAACAAGGGAATGAACCTGCACCCCCTGCATTGGAAGGTGAAGTCTTAACCACCGGACCGCCAGGGAAGTCCCCTGCACCACTAATTCTAACAAGTCCCACTGCCTGAATTTTTAGCTAATGAGATCAGTGGAACAAATTGGAAAGGGGGGATTGCAATGCTAGAAGTGAGGCTTACTACAACAAGGACTAAAATTTTAAAAGCAGGGCTTCCCTGGTGGCGCAGTGGTTGAGAGTCCACCTGTCGATGCAGGGGACACAGGTTCGTGCCCTGGTCTGGGAAGATCCCACATGCCGCCGAGCGGCTGGGCCTGTGAGCCACGGCCGCTGAGCCTGCACATCCGGAGCCTGTGCTCCGCAACAGGAGAGGCCACAGCAGTGAGAGGCCCGCGTACCACACACACACACAGTCACACACACACACAAAAAATTTTTAAAGCATATGTAAGATCTCAAAAACCTGGCTGTCTCATAACACTTGGATCCAAATGACTTTTAGCTATCTCCAAAAACCAAACTAATACAAAAACTGAATTCTGGTATTGTCTAGAATAGTCAAAATCATACTGCAGGATATAAACACAATTCTGGAAAAGTAATTTAAAAAACATGTCGAGTAGGGCAAAACTGACACCTTTGAAAATAAGTTTCTAGTCTTCTAGACAGCCCTGAAAAGAAAAAAGTCTCCGCCTGGACCACATTCTCTAAAGTTGTTAAAGGCAGTAGCAAAATCAATTGGTGTCATTTTCCCCCCTTTTTCTCCAATGCTCAATTCATTTAAATATAAAATGAGGGGCTTCCCTGGTGGCGCAGTGGTTGAGAGTCCGCCTGCCGATGTAGGGGATGCAGGTTCGTGTCCCGTTCCGGGAGGATCCCACATGCCACGGAATGGCTGGGCCCGTGGGCCATGGCCGCTGAGCCTGCGCGTCCGGAGCCTGTGCTCTGCAACGGGAGAGGCCACAGCAGTGAGAGGCCCGCGTACCGCAAAATAAATAAATAAATAAATAAATAAATAAATAAATATAAAATGAATATCAGTTTAACAAGTAATATATACAACACAATGCAGGTTAGCACAATTGCTATGATCACCCTGGCCCTGAGGACGACACAGCAAATGCCAAAAAACTCTATGCAGAAGTAATGAATCAAGAACCAAACACTGGGCTTCCCTGGTGGTGCAGTGGTTGAGAGTCCGCCTGCCGATGCAGGGGACACAGGTTCGAGCCCCAGTCCGGGAGGATCCCTACATGCCGCGGAGTGGCTGGGCCCGTGGGCTGTGGCCGCTGGGCTTGCGCGTCCGGAGCCTGTGCTCCGCAACGGGAGAGGCCACAGCAGTGAGAGGCCTGCGTACCACAAAAAAAAAAAAAAAAAAAAAAAAAAAAAAAAGAACCAAGCACCCATATTTTTGTAGATTAAAAGAAATGGGAAATTTTAATTTGGTGTGTTCTCTTAGTTCCCAATGATTAGTGCAAGATTTTGTTTTAATCACCTGTTGGCTCTTTGCAAAAACAGTCAGCAGTAATCAGTATGTCTGGCTTTTCCCCTGGTCCTAACTGGGGCTCCATCATTTCAGCCAAATAAGAATCTTCTGCATAGATTCTCCTCTTCTGAATTGCAGTTTACCTATAATTTTTCTGTAACAAGCATTTTTACTAATTAGGCACAACCTTGTATCAATTAACTTTGGTCTTAAAGCCATGATTAAAGAAACCAAATTGTTGTTTCTGGCAATTGCTGTGCCAGTGACAGATGGCCCTAGAACACATGGGAAGAAGATGGTGCCTGAAATGGGCTCCCTACAGCTCCAGAGAGACACCAGCTGCCCGGAGGGGTCCTTAGGACACAAGAATGGGGACACTCTAGGCAAAACAGAGAGCTGGGAGCATGATGTCCAGGTGAACGGGGCTCAGCAGAATCATGATATGTCAGATGACCCCTTCAAATCCATCATTCCCAAATCCCCATTCCAAGGAGACTACCCTGAAGACATAGCTTGGCCCAAAGCTCCAGCTTTCACACAGTGCCTCACGGGAACTTGCACTTTGTTACCCTTGCTTAGAGCACAACCACTTGAGAGGAATATGTAATTCCTGCTGAGAGAAAGCATCTACTGCAAAGAGGAAGTAGAGAGAGGTTGAGAGCACCTGGCCTGTACAATCCAACTGTTTGGATTCTAATTCTGTCACTTGCCATGTGCCCTTGAGCACATAACCCTTGGTTTCCTCATCTCTAAAACAGGAGTGAAAAAAAAAAAAAAAAAACAGGAGTGAAGATAATACCTAATTCACTCCTTACATTGTATGAATCAAATCAAGTGTGAGTGTAGGGAATTCCCTGGCGGTCCAGTGGTTAGGACTCAGCACCTTCACTGCTGAGGGTCGGGGTTCAATCCCTGGTCAGGGAACTAAATTCCTGCAAGCTGCATGGCGTGGCCCCCCCCCAAAAAAAGTGTGAGTGTAAATCACAATGTCCAGTGCACTGTCATATTAATAATAATAAAGCCATAGTTGCATCGAGTCAAAAACAAGCTCATTGGGCTTCCCTGGTGGCGCAGTGGTTGAGAATCTGCCTGCCAGTGCAGGGGACACGGGTTCGAGCCCTGGTCTGGGAGGATCCCACATGCTGCGGAGCAACTGGGCCCGTGAGCCACAACTGCTGAGCCTGCACATCTGGAGCCTGTGCTCCACAGCAAGAGAGGCCGCGATAGTGAGAGGCCCGCGCACCACAATGAAGAGCGGCCCCTGCTTGCCACAACTAGAGAAAGCCCTCGCACAGAAACGAAGACCCAACACGGCTAAAAATAAATAAATAAATAAATTTATAAAAAAAAAAACAAGCTCATTGACTCTTTCTTCTCTCTTCCTCTAAGTGAGCTTATTTCTCCTTTCCCTTGTTTCCGTATCTACTGATCACAGTCACAATATCTAAAATGTTATGATGAAATACACCTGCTTCATCCAAGCTATGGGATTGTGAGGAAGTCAACATCTCTAGACTTCAGTTTTTTTTTTTTTTTTTTTTTTTTTTTTGCGGTACGCGGGCCTCTCACTGTTGTGGCCTCTCCCGTTGCGGAGCACAGGCTCCGGACACGCAGGCTCAGCGGCCATGGCTCACGGGCCCAGTCGTTCCGTGGCATGTGGGATCTTCCCGGACCGGGGCACGAACCCGTGTCCCTTGCATCGGCAGGCGGACTCTCAACCACTGCGCCACCAGGGAAGCCCTAGACTTCAGTTTTTGATCATTAAGTAAGGCGATTAGAATAGATGAGTTCTAAAGAACTTTCAGGTTCTAATATCTTGGCCTTCTGTACTTACTGGATATTTTCCTTCCTCTCTAGAGAGACCAAGAGTTTAAACAGATGGTAAGGATGATGGTGCCAGTGATGATAGCAGTTGGTATTTTTTGAGCATTTACTATAAACCAAGAACTGTATTAAGCACTCCACATTATTTCACTTGATCTTCACAACAGTCTATAAAACAGGTACTCTTGTTGCAACTTCACATATAAGGAAACTCAGAGAAGTTGTGGAGACTGGTAAATGGCCTCCCAACAGTACCAGGTCCCAACCCCTGGAAACTGTAAGTATTACCTTATATGGAAACAGGGTCTTTGTAGATATAAATTTAGTATTTTGAGGCCAGGAGACTATCCTAGATTATCAAAAATGGGCCCTAAATGCAAGCATGTGTATCCTTATAAGAGGAAGGCAGAGGGAGATTTGACTACACATACAGAAGTGAGAAAAAAAAAAAAAAAAGGGACTTCCCTGGCGGTCTAGTGGTGAAGACTCTGAGCTTCCAGCGCAGGGGATGTGGGTTTGATCCCTGGTCAGGGAACTAACTAAGATCCCACATGCCTCGCGCATGGTGCAGCAAAAAAAAAAAAAAAAAAATGGGGAAGGCAGTGTGGCCACAGAGGCAGAGACTGGAGCGATGCAGTCACTCCAGCAGTCTCCCCAAGCTGGAAGAGGCAAGAGCCTCCAGAAGCAGCATAGCCTGGCCAGTGCTTTGATTTTTCAGCCCAGTGATACAGATTTCGGAATTCTGGCCTCCAGAAATGTGAGATCATAAAATTCTCTTATTCTAAGCCAACTAGTTTGTGGTAATTTGTTATAGCGGCCACAGAAAACTCATACAGAGATTAAGTAATTTATTCATGGTCATGGTTAATAAGTGGTGAGAGAGTCAGGATTCAAATCCATGAACATCTGGCTCCAAACACTACGCTCTTCAGCACAGCACGGTACACCCTTTATAATACGTAAAACAGACAGACAGTGACGAAGTACTAACTATCAAAAAAGGAAGAAGAAGAAAAATTGGAATTCCATCAAAAGCAGGGTAGCATTCTGGTTGATTCAACCAAATCCATTCTCTCTACTGCAAACATCTCAGCTTTAGAAGCATGACTTTAAAAGTTCATTCTCCCACACACTTTACATCGAAATTAGGTCATACCTGCATCATAGCCAAGAATGTGTGCACTTCAACGAGAAGAAAAAGTTTGTAAAAAGAGAAAAGATGTTACATTTAGTTTATAGCTAAAGAGGTTACTTGGCAGCAATTTCAGCCTCTTAGTCCACAGTTGGCAATCAGAGAAGCAGAAGCTGCTTATCTTTTGAAAAGGTTTGTTTCCTTTTTTTTCCTTCAACTGGGACTCTGTCTTCAATTTTCTCAAGGAAAATGAGTAAGGGCTAAGAACTGGATTTTTTATTCCCCTCTCTTGCTACCTTCCTGACTGTTGGAGTTCCCAGGCAAATCAGCTAATGGGAAGGTTAGGATTGGGGGTTTGAATTTAATCCTAATCTGCAAATGAGCCCACATTTTTCTCTGTAGGAACAAGACCTTCATCTCTTAACACTCATTAAACTTCTAGTTTATACTCTGAGCCTCTTATAGTCATCAGTGTGTGTCCCCAAATCCACCAACTTGATTCATCTTACCTCCTTCCCCCCCTTTTTTGGCCATTTAAATGAACATGCACAAAGTTTTGAGATAAGTGGTCAGAATAGCAGGGTGGTCTGTAATGCTCTAAATTAAATGTTGTTCTCGACCCAGATTTATGGGCACAAAGCAGCAAGCATGCAGAGAACTGAGGATGAGGTCCCCTTGGCTGCCATAGTATTTCTCAATCACCCTAAAGAAGTCAGCTGGAAAAGAAAAATGTTTTCGCATTACTAACAGCCTCAGTACGTTGTGGTTTGAAAGGATGATAAAGCACAGCCTTTAAGGCGTCTCTAAGGAAGAAGGTAAGCATTTAGATCTACGATATTTATATAAACAGCTGACTCTGTACTTAGAGCTCAAAATTAACCATATTTGTTCATAATGTGCTTTTCTTTATAAGAGCTCAAAGTCTTTTTTTTTTTAAGCCATTACATCAGCCATTTCCTTCCATCCACGTAATGTTGAAAGGTAACACCCTCATTTCACAAGGACACTGAATGCTACAGAAATAATCTCCAAAGGCTATCAACCCACCACCTATCAACCCACCTCTGTGAAGTGAGCAGAGAGGCCTGCGGACGAGACAAGCTCTGACAACAGTGCATCCTGTCTGTCTGTCTCTGTCTCTTTCACACACACACACACGCACACACACACCTTGCACTGAAAGAACTTCAAGGTGTCACGGGGTTGGAGATACCATGTTTTCATTTTTGTTTTTTAATCACAATCCAGCCTGCCTGTCCGCTTTCTACCTTTCAATTAGTGGCAATTTATCCAACGTGCTTATATTTCAACAAAACAGCATAAATAATTTAAACCACCATAAAAAGTGATACACGACACAAGAGGACAGAAGATTTAAAGGAGACGGTCTCCTGGAAAAGAGCAGCACCAACGTGCCTTTTTTCAGCCCAGGATCCCCAGGGTTTCAAAACAACTGAAGCAAAGCTCTTGCCCATGTTTCTTTATTTTTTGATACAAAATACTCCAAAGAGTACCTTATAGGGAGAAATAGGTGAGCCTCAGTGTTTTCAATTATCACCTGTGTAGTTGCAGGCAAGTAATATAACCCCTCTGAATCTCAGTTCCTTCATCTGTAGGATGAGATGGATAATCCAGTCGGCCCTCTGTAGATGCAGATGTGGAACCCGTGGACAAGGAGGGCTGGCTGCACTGCACCATTTTATATAAGGGACTTGAGCATCTGTGGATTCTGGTATCTGTGGGAGTGCTGGAGCCAGTCCCCTGCAGATACCAAGGGACAACTGTAGTATCTACTGCAAGGGTTCTTGGGTGAATTAGATGAGGCTGTAATCTACACCCCTGAACCCAGCCATGGAGGGGCCTGAAGAGAGAGTGAGGAAGAGACTGAGAAACTATATAAAAACTGAGAAATCCGTGAGGAGACACAAGGTAGTTACGCTCTGGGATAGGAGGTGATGGCAGCCTGACCCCCTTCTCCTGTTCCCTTCTCCTCCTTCATGCCCAAGAGACCAGGTGATTATAACCACAGTAAGAGCAGTGCTGGGGAAGAGGTACAAGAAGTTTTCTTTTTTTTTTTTTTGGCCGTACCATGCGGCTTGCAGGATCTTGGTCTCCTGACCAGGGATTGAACCCTCACCCTGTCAGTGAAAGCACTGAGTCCTAACCACTGGACAACCAGGGAATTCCAACAAGAAGTTTTCTTGAAAGGCAGTGTGACCTGTTGGGATGACAAATGGGGAGTCATGAGACCTATAATGTAATGCCACCAACTTTACCCTCTGAGATGCACCCCCCAACACACACACACACACACACACACGTACACTCACTCACCAGGAGGGCACAGACCAGGGCCTGAGCTTTAGCCCTGCTCACTACACATTACCATTACCATCCAGGTAACTTACAGTGCCCAAAGGAATATGAGCTCATGAGAAAAATAACTATACATTTAAGAAGCAAAACAGCTATAACATAAATCAGAGACCATAAACTGAACAACTTATATCAGAGGAAGCAGAATTAATGGACTAAGACACAACAAAAATTTCCAATAAGCATAATAAATATCTTCAAAGAGATAAGCTATTGGTAATAAGTAATGAAATAAGCAGTTATTTTAAAAAACTAATTGGAGATACAGGGTCCAACAG